>NC_143014.1:183925721-184251633 GCF_055824585.1 Amblyomma mixtum
GTTTGTTCCCGCGACAGCCCAAGTGCGCAGGAAGCAACTTGATTCTCAAGTCCGGGCCCCTCTGACAAACCGCCGCCGCGCAGGCGCCTCAGGAAGTCTGAAATACGGCACGCGGAGAAGGAAAAAGCGACGGTGGACCAGTCCCGTGCCCCCGGCTACGGTTTCAGCTACGCCTTCATCGTTTTAGTGCCTTTCCATTAGCGAATAGTTCTGGAGCAAGAAACACGCGGTACTATTTTGTACTTCACACATCGCAATTTTTAATCAAGCAACAACGAGTTGCATGCCTTTCTTTTTAGCAACACATTCAGTGCACGCTTAAATAATCCTCGCTATTTGTTTTCTTCCCGTAAGATTTTTTTTTTCAACAGACAAGGAGCTCAGTAGAACAGAAAACTGGGCAAAGGAGCCGGGATAATTAAAACTGTGATCGTACTCGCGCTCGAACATAGGGTCATAACTTAAAATAAAGCAAAGCAAATGCTAATTCGACACGTCGCACGAAGTGACTGTAAGTAAAAAATAACGAAACAAATTTTCAGCTGTCCTACTTGGCAACAAACAGCCCCACCCAGAAACATTATCGCACTTCCGACGTGCAGCGAGAGACTGCCTCACAGGATCCAGAAAGAGGAGTGTGCAGAATCTGGCTCTTGGCATGGCTGTCACGAGCACGAGTAGAGAGCCGACATTTAGAAGAATTTAGAAGAGGTGGGGGGCAGACAAGCTCTTTTTGTGCCGCCCCAGACAAGCGCGCGCGTAGACATCGCGGAAAAGGACACCCGCGGAGTCCGGAGTGTCGCCCGGACAAGGAGCGAAGCCGGCGGACAACTGCCGAGGCAAACAACCGCCTCCAAAATGCGGCCGGTCGGGATGTAGATAAAAACGAGAGCGCGAAAGCATGCGCGGCGGAGCGAGGCGTACACAGAGTTGGCGGCCTTCCAGCGAGGTGGCCGGCGCGCAAGTGCAAGGTATATACTTGCTGCGCTCGCTCCAACGAGGCGACATACCGCGCGGCGTCGCGGCGCAACCTTCACGTGCAGGAACGCCAACGGCGCCGCGTCTCTCGAATGCCGATACGAGAAGCGGCAGCTGGGGCGTTGTAGAAGCACTAATGGCGCGCAAGGGGAACGGATCTTCTCACTCTAGAGCCACCGTTCGCTCGCGACGACCATGACAATGACGACCAGCAGCTGGTGACAGGGTCAAGCGCGGCCAGAAAGCGTTCAACACCTGAAGAAACGAGTCGTTGAAATGATCGAGGCAATACGGACAGCATACTACGATAAAGTGTGCTTGCTAAAACCTGACTCGAGCTGCACTTTTTTTCGTCCAGCTTAAGCTACCCATCAGTTTACAAATAGGGTTTACTACTACTACCACTCATCGTTCATAACGTGAAACAACCAAATCGCGCGCCTAAATTACATCAGCACTGAAGACTGCTTGGGTGGCCTTTTTTTTTCTTTATCACACACTGGTCGAACAAGCACCTATACTCCATCTCATAAGTTCCTCCCTCAGCCAATCAGGAGGGCGCGTTAAACGTGTTCCTCCACGCCTCGTCATCTGTATGTCAGCTCGCGGCGTACACAGATATGGTTAGAAAAAGTACAACTAAACGCTGTCTCCTACCATAGGTGCATGGATGCTTATAAATACGCTAAACGGAAGCATTTTGAGGGACGCTACGCCATTTGTCGCATTCGCATATTTAGTTCAGCGCATGCAAACAGAGACACGGTAAGCACAGCCTAGCGGCGCCAACTGGTTGTTAGAAAGAGAACCATTTTTGTCAACAAACTGACGATGCTCTGTACGCCTAAATGAGCAAGAATTGTCGCTGTAAATAAAAAATAAAGCACATTTATTGCTTTTGTTATAGGAGCGTCGAGACGATGCGAAAGACCGGTGTCCAATTTATGGCCAGTGTACGTACTGAAAACGCCAGTAACGACGAATTCAGTACGAATTGAGGGCACACACGCTAAACTCGAGAATCCCACGCGAGCAGCTTCGATCTGAAATAGCGTATGGCGCATGCGCACTACGAAGCACGCTATTCCTTTAATGTACGCTATCCCATATGCCCATTTTATACTATCACTACATTCTGCAGCGTCAGAACGTTGCCTCTGCACTCATCGCAACTTTGGTAGCGCTGCATGGAGCTACTGAGATGGAGTATAGCTAATACGTGGCCCTTTGAGCAACGCAGACTGATTGATGGGGGTACTCTGAAATGACGCGAGTCCTTCTGCTCAATACATCGCACAACGATGGATGGCAACCACGTAAGCCAGGGCGCTGTGAAACACGGTATTTTTGAAACTCAACTTTTTCGAGCATTGATGAGTCATTAAAAAGTATGCGAAGGCGACAAGGCTGACAATTCCGAGGTCGAACGAGCGGGAAACCCGATAATAGCGACATGAATATTTTCAGCTACACTGCCCTCCGCCAGCGTCTGGATCAGCAGGGCACGTAAACTGAAGTCAAAATTTGCCGTTAATAGGGAGTACGTGCACTATAATGACGTACAGGAACCAAAAGATCGGACTGTACGCGCACAATGACAGATAGAAAGTATAATCGGATCACACATCGCTCAGCACAAAAATGCATACCGATTTCGCATCAAGACTCTGAAATGGTGATGGAGCCGAATTCGAAATTCACGTCACGGGGCTCGGCGGCCATTTAAAAACCATCAAAAGGACGCGGCGCGCGAAATACACGCCACTTTCCGCCGCCACTTTTCGCGACCGCGCCCACCAACGCTGAAGGCTAGCCCAATCCCCTACGAATTAAAATATCTCGTCAACTGGCCGGTAGCGCAAAATGCAGCAACGAGGCGTGGCAAGCGCGGGGGAATCGAGAAACGTCCGCTGGCCAGAGCCTGGCAAGCGCACACTAGGCCGCGTAAACCACTGAAAAACCGCGGGTGAACGGCCCCGCCCGACGTGCTGGCAGCTAGTCTCAGAAGCCGAGGGCGCAGCACCATCAATTGCAAATGGCGCCGTTCGGCTCTATCCCAGTTCGGTTGCCACCCAAACGCCCATGACGGAGAGGAAACACCTGAGACAAACCGAGGCTGCCGACGCAGACCACTGAAATAAACAACGACAGAATCGCTTACAAAGACGCATGGTGAATGAGAGAGAGAGAGAGAAGGGGCGACGAAGCGCGGGAGCTCGGAACCGCATAAACCGCGGAAGGCGAGCATTCCGACGCCCACAGCGGCGGGAGCCGGCCCCCAGATCGAAAAGCCAACAACGCTCCCCATCGGTGAGCTCGGCGCAAAAGCAGCGAAAGCAGACGCACAGGGTCAGTGTAGGCCACTCTCGCCGCCGCTCCCCGCGAGAGAGCGAGCCCCCTCGCCACCACCGTCTGGGTCAACGGAACACCGAGAGCGCGCACTGCCGCAGCTGCCGGCGGCAGACCAACCCCGTCCGGCGGCGGCGTGCTTTCTTCGCTTCCCGAGCGTGCGCCCTACAAGAACCTCGTTTCGCTCCCTGCCGCCTCCTTCAAGGGCCTCCCGCCACACAGAGCGCCAGGATGAGGTCTTGAGAAATCAATCAAAACTGCTGCGCCGGGCGAAGCACCGCCGCATGCATCCTCTGTATTCATGCCGCTAGCACTCCATCCTCTCCGCCTGTACATTCTGTGTGGCTCTAAAATTACAAGTGCTCTGGCAAATATGCAACGCGGGAGGGGCAAGCGAGCAGCTCAGTGCCTGCTGCTTGCCCGATCGCTGCCGGAATATCAGCCCCTATTTATTTTCTTTGCTCTGAGTGGTTGGCCCACTTAAGTTGAATACCGATGAAAGATGCACGCCGTGCTTGTCCTTAATGCACCTCAATTCTAAAATCAATGCGGGAAGCAATTAAAGAGCGCCACAGCTTCGAGGCACGCTAAGGCATACTGGTTTTAATAGGCAGGCATACCGCCTCGTGTTTAGATTTTGAAGCGATGTGAGGCTCAAGTTGCTCATTACGCCGCCAGAGATAAGCATCCTCGTGGTTGCACCTCCTAAGGGGAGCAGTAAGAAGGCAGCGACATCGCTGAAGAAGGACCACGGATGGTAATTAAGTATAGTGACTCTTTCTCCTCCGTGAATGCGCCAGGAGGTCATTTTCAGTTCTACAAAGATAGAAATCAAGCCCGCTGCTTTCCTAGCTTCAGTACATGCAAACATGCTCAAAATGAATCCGCAAGCCAAACGCGTAAAGACACAGTACAGCCACTTTATGACCAACTTGTCTGCGCAGGTAGTGCTCCTCGGTGGGATTTGCACTTCCTACGACCAAGAGGGCGGATCTTTTCGGAGGGGCTCATCGCGTTTGGTGCTCCGCCGCGATATCCAATCCAGCAGAGGCCAGACAAAGTGCGCTTCAGAGCAAAGAACGTTAAAGAAAAAAAAACGCGAAGAGAGCCGGGAAAATGCTCGCGACTCATTTGCACCCAGCAGCGCTCAAGAGATCGTTGAATTGAAACTTGAACATCGCGAATCGGTCATGAGGTCACTCCCAAGAGGCAGAATACATCGCCAAGGTCGAGAACATACGGTATACGAAGCGCTCGTTTATGATTTAACTGGCCGTTGCCTTTCAAGCAACTTTTTTAATTCTTTTTCACCAGCAGACCAAACGTCCGTAATTAACTTTCATGAGAGCCTTTTCCCTGTTCTTTTAATACATGAAAGAGCGACCCCAAGCAGGTCCGCCTTCAAGGAAGTGAATTTGCCCAAGCTGCATGCGAAAAAAACAAAAAACACTCGTGAAACAACGATGAAACAGTTACCCCTGCAGGCGTCCGGATTTTACAGGCCCCAACACTGTCGCAGGTGTGGTTTTATGGGCGTTTAACGTCCCAAAACGACTCTGGCTATGAGGGACAGCGTAGTGAAGGGCTCCGGAAATTTCGACCGCCTGGGGTTTAACGTGCACTGACATTGCACAGTACATGGGCCTCTAGAATTTAGCCTGCATCAGAATTCGACCGCCACGCATGTGTCCACCGTAGACAGTCCACCGGTACAGGCGAAACAACAATATGCGTATGCGCCACTGATTTACACTGATTTACAAGTGTATGCGCTAAAAGATGAAGAAAGAAAGCGCGATGTCACGGACACATTCAGCGGTAAATTTTTTTGTTCTATTTTTGCACGATTCCAAAAACACAGATTTGCATTCGTATTGTGAGAGAAAAGGGGGCAGCAGATAAGGGGAAAACGGGTAACCCATAAATAGACTAACAAAGGCCCAAACGATATTGCACAAAATTTGAGCGCGTTCATCTTTTTTCACGAGAAGCGAAAAAAGCTGGAGACAAGTTCCGCCTTAAGGGTACGACGCAACAGCGTTAATGGGTTAATTGCCATTTATGCAGAAGGTCATTCTCTACTTTACATTCATAGATCCGTGGGAGTCCTCATAACCCTCCTGGCGTAGTGGTGCAGCAGTTATGCGATGCGCCACCGCCCTACGACGGCAGGTGCTGCCACCGGTGGGGCTTGTGAGACCATGGGTGGCTCTCCCCGAGCAACCTCTCGCGACTAGTCATTAACTGCCACCTTCGGCGGTGGGCAGTTTGCTGACAATCCGGTGGGCAGGCTGTGATGACGCCACAATGTCATGTGACCTAGGTGATCCACCCTAGGTTGCCGGAGCAACCGGAGCGGCCGGTTGCTCCGGCCGCTTCAGCTGCGAGGCTTCAAACAGTCGCCGACGCCGGACTTTTTCCGACATGAGGGCACTAACGCTCTCGCGTTAAAATGACAATTACCAAACTGTGAGCACTATACCCGAGGTGTGAGAGAAAAGGAGATTCCAGCCATTCACAATACCATAAACCGTCGGCGACCCGTTCTATAAGCGACCGCGACGAAGACGGGTTCGCGGCAGACGTTTAGAACGAGAATGGCTGACGCGGCCTTCCACGAAGGATCATAACGAAACATGGGCGCCCATTGTTAGAACTGAGCCCGCGGCGTCACGCAGAAATGACGTCGGCGACAATGAACGGGCCGCCCCGAGCACAGAGCGTGCGTTTGGCAGAGACGCACGCAAGCATCAGCACGCATACGCACGCGCGCGCGCGGCAGTTTACGTTGCCACCGACCGCGTCTCTCACCACAGCCGGCTGTTCTTTTAGCTCCCCCGTGAGGCGAAGTCTGGAGATGAGATGGACCCACGTAACAAGGAGCGCCATACGACTCGCCATGATTGATTTTTCACTGCGAGAGGGTGAAAAAGAGAGGACACTATAGACGGCCGCTCCGAGTGTGCGGGTCAAAGTACTCCAAGCGGTCCACGTTAAAGGACAAGCAACGCCGAACTGCGAGCTGGCTTTGTCAACACCGGGACAGTTCTTCCTTCTCTCACCACGGGGCTTCGGGGTGGAAAGCAATTATCTGCGAACGCATCGAGAGCGTCCTTCGCGATCATTACGAAGACGCGCCACAGACCGCTGCACGCCCCAAAAATAAAGGTCACGCTGCTCAGGACAGCGATTGAGAACATCGCGATAACGGTAGGCAGCTGCGATGATGCTAATAGAGCAACTAACGCGCCGTGTGTTACAGAGCAAAACACACATGGGAAAGGAAGCGGGCATATTCTCGCTTCGAAATGCGCGTTGGAGCTAAATCAGAATTCATGATCTCCCTTGACCACCCGAGACCAACCTGTGTCATGCTGTTGTACTACAAAAAACTGAAACTCCCCGTACACGTCCACAACTGCAACCAAAGGTCTGCAAACATAGAGGGCGCTCGCGGACGCCGGAGGCTAGGGTCTTCGACACCGCTGTATCGAGACGCCCTACCGGAGTCGGCTGGGAGCATCGTCTGCGCCGCCGACTGCTATACAGTGCGCGGTCCGCTTTCGGTCGTTTCCCATGTCATTTAAGAATTCCTTCTCATATACTATAGCTGTGTGGGTTCTCTAGTTCTAACTACTG
Source organism: Amblyomma mixtum (assembly GCF_055824585.1). Classification (NCBI taxonomy): domain Eukaryota; kingdom Metazoa; phylum Arthropoda; class Arachnida; order Ixodida; family Ixodidae; genus Amblyomma; species Amblyomma mixtum. Next base: position 183,932,688 of record NC_143014.1, read on the forward strand.
TATCAGTGAACAAATGTAGCGCAAGCGGCCGCATATAGGACTCCACAGGAAGCTTGCGCGATTCGGAGAAACACCAAGCTGATACAGCGCCTGTTGGCGGTATGTCCGGCTTCACAATACACATTTAAAGTGACGTTTTAAAAAGTCGGCATCGACATGACGCTGCATGCTCTGTCGCACACTTCTTCAAAATGCTCATCAACTGACAACGAACGGCCACCTCCATAAGGACTCTGTGAAACGAGAAAAAATATTTCGCGAAGTTTTGTTTGCATGTGTTTCTATAGGTGGCGCTCTCACCCGGTACCCCCTAGAGTCACTGGAAAACTCTAGTACCCCCTAGGGTGCCTGAATGGAGGCGCGCGGACATTAAGGCACCCTAGTACCCACCTAGGGTGCCTCGATGGCCCCCAGCCAGCGACAGCAGCGCCACCAGCGACAGCAGCGCCACCGTGTCTTGCTCACGTGACAGACCAGTGTTGGTCTGCAGCTACTAATCTAGCCCAATTTCTATGTTGTGTACCGGTTACAATATTCGGAACGTTTCTAGGCACTCTGTGCACTTACATATTTATTTATTTTTACGGCTGGACTACAACAAATGTACCAGACAACACGCTTTTCTAAATGAATTCAACCATCAAGTTTGGCAACTATCCAGAGATAATATAATCTGGAAATTATATAATCTGGAACAAAAAATGCAATATGAAACTTGGTAATAAATACATTATTATCATTATTCGTCGGCGCTAAAATTTAAAGAAAAGCAAAAATCTGTGGACTTAATCTAATAAATAACTGTTCGCTCTTTTCTGCGAACATTTCAATAGCAGAACGATAAGCCTTACATCTACCCTGAATATGCAGGGCTATGAAACAATTCTGCTGTCTATACGTTCTATGCTTAGGTTTATTACTTTTCCACCATACATGTCTTGACGTTGTGACACAGTGTACCTTCTCGTGAACCCTCGTCGTTTCTACCGATTCCTTTTCAACAAGCATTTACCTTTCCGTGGAGTCGCCACTTCAACTGGCGCCCTTCAGCGCTGCTATCTCCTTTATCGCTCCAGTTTTATCACTGCCAATGAACATGCCCTTCGTTCACAGGGCCAGCAGCGAAGTAAATGAACAATGAGTTATGCCTGGCGCTCAGTTTTTGTTACGAATATGTTCACAGCGGTCAAAAAGTGGATATCCCCCCCCCCCCCCCCTCAACAAAAAAATATTTCTAACATACCTCACGCAGGAGGCTGTTGCAGTTGTTATATATACATATACATCTGACGTGACACATTGATGCAAGACTACGCTGCGCCTTTCGACTAGCGCTCAAGGAACGGACTTATTTTAAGTTTTCAAAAAAAAAAAGCATAATGCGTCTTCCCCTTTCATTTGCCTTCTGTAGTGCTGATGAAACCGAGACAACATTTACGTGCTCTCTTCCAGAACCAAAAGCGTCTCCACTCATGCTAAACGCCTTTCTTTGCGGCCACGCTGGCGTTCCATCAACATGTTACCGAAAGAATTCCGCTCCCCAAAGCTTCTGATAGAAATAGTACGCGCAAATGCATTTTTCCAGTGCTTCTGTTATTTGATATGATTATATGAACACGTTCAGAAAACTTCTCGAATATATTCAAACGTACTTGTCCGCATGAGCACTGAGCAGTGCCACTGTCTGCTCCGGCATCGTTTGTCGTTCTCTTTACTTTTTCTGCAGCAATCTCTTCCCCTCACGATCATACATTCGGAGCTCCTCGAGTGCACAAAGTTTCGGCTTCCCCAAAAGAGTGTAACGTAGAGAGCACAGCGCTTCATGTGCGTCTCTCTCAAAGCAGACATTTGCTTCTCAGGAGTCTGCATGCAACGTCTTTTACGATGTTTATTTTCATCCTTAGTTTTGCTGTTTTCAAAGCGTACGGTCCTTGCTTTGCATCGAACTGTCCAGTTTAATATCGCAGCTTTCATAACTCGCATATATACTTCGACGATACTTCCATACTTCAAACTTGTTTAGGCCACTTTCGCGTATCAGCTGTGACGTCCTTTTTCAGAAGTTTTACTTTAATTGTGCTATTTCTTTCGTCTTGCAACGTTTTTCTTTCTCAGAATTTTTTACACAGCCTTTATCCCTTTCTCGTTTTGTAACTGCGAACGCTTGAAGATCTCCATGAGGAGCTCCTTACAGAGGTCCTGAGGAGAGGACCTGAGGAGCTCCCCAGAAGCGTTCCTGACCTTCTGATCAGACCCTAGCGCATCGCGTCGTTTCGCTTCTTCGTTTCTCCGCACCGACGACGCAAACCACCGGCTCTTTTTTTTTTTTTTTCGTGCTGCAGTCACAAAATCTCGGATAGTTTTCACGCACGTTTAAACTGGCTGGTCGAGCGGCCTACTGAGTGGTCGATCGGTTAGTTAGCCCATTGATTTGAAAGAAGCTGAAAAAGTTGACATTGAATTTCGGGGACGTCGAGGCACACCGTACTTGCGGTGAAACACTCACCCCGGCCCCACAGGTCGTCGCACGCGCGGCAGCCAATCGGGGAGGGAGGTGGAGGACGCCCACCGGGCAGCGTCCCACCGCGCGAGCGGATCCAGAACGGCCCGCGGCAGCGCAAGCAGACAGGCGACGCTCAGCAGCAGGGAGCACTGCAGCTGGAACACGCTACTCGCGGAGGACATGTACGCTCGCGCTCTCCGCAGTCGGTCCCCGCGTACACCGCACAGCTGCCCGCGCGGCAGCCAACGCCGCGGACTAAACACACGCCTCGCCACGCTCTCGGCACACGACACACGGCCAGCTCGTCGCAGCTCGACTGGATCCTCAAGCGGCGCCGCCGTCGGCGTTACTGCCCTTCCTGTCCCCTTCCCGCCTGCGCGCAAGGGGACCAGCGTCTCGTTCGCCTCGCGTTATCGGCGCGCCACGCAGCTCGGGCGAGCGGCGTCAACAAAAACAATGGCCAGGCGACGGCCCAACAGGTCGCCCCCTCGCCGTCTTCTAACCACCCTCCGCATTCACCTTTGTTTCGAGTTATTCGTGGCCCGCGGATTACACCTCCACGTTTCTCGCTGTTTTAGCGGCCGGCCGCCTCCCGCGGACAAGCACCGAGCGTTGTTATCGCCCGCGAGCACGGGCCATAGGAAGTCATCACGCGGAGCACGCAGGCGTGGAGAGTTTCCCACATCGCGTTTACGCAAGCGGCGGCAACACAGCGCGCGGTGAAATGGACGAAATGAAAATAAAACGCGGCTCATCACACCCGCAAACTACATCTCGTATGCCGCACCGCTGCCTGGTTCTCAGACATCGCTGCGGAAACCGCCTTTAATGATGGGCGCCATCATTAAACAATGCTTTTGGACAATATTTCATTATGGATTTGAAAAAAAAAATAGAAAAAGAACAGATATTGCCTTCACGATGACTGCACGCAACCGACAGAGATGACCGGTTGTCACCCGTCATGGAATACAACCCAGTGCACATTTTTCCTGCGCGCACGCTGCTTTTCTACTGTCACGAGTTAAATGTGAGGTATCACCCCACCGCGGTGGCTCAGTGGTTATGGCGCTCAGCTGCTGGCCCGAAAGACGCGGGTTCAATCCCGGCTGCGGCGGCCGAATTTCGATGGAGGCGAAATTCTAGAGGCCCGTGTACTGTGCGATGTCAGTGCACATTAGAGAATTCCAGGTGGTCGAAATTTCCGGAGCCCTTCACTACGGCGTCCCCCATAGCCTGAGTCGCTTTGGGACGTTAAACACCAATAAACCAAATGTGAGGTATCGGAGATGATGATGAAAACGTTTATTAAAGCCTTAGTTGAAGGGAAGGCTGATCGGGGCCCTAGTCCGGGACGCCGTTGGTGAAAGCCGCTGCCCGTGCTCTGGCGACGAGGGCTCGTTGTTCCTCGAGGTCCGAGCTGGACAGGGCCGCCTCCCAGCCCTCCCGCGTTGGCTGATTTATGATCTCAATGCTGTCATTTTTCTGACAAGCCCATACCATGTGGTACAAGTTTGCCTTCTGGCCACAAAATTTTCACTGTGCCGAAAAGGACTCGGGCTCAATGGCGTGAAGCGTAGCTGGGTTATTGAAAGACATAGTTTGTAGCCTGCGAAGGTGACATTCCTCTGATTTACTGAGACCCTTAGCGGGCCTCGGGAGTGTCTGCCTTTCAAGGCGCAAATGTTGCAATATTTCTGAATATGTCGTTAGCGGAGAGGGGGAGCCAGAATCAGGAAGGGAGGACGTAGAAGGATGCCGGGGAAGAAAAGCTCGGGCCGAAGCGTGTGCGCGCTCGTTTCCTTCAACTCCCTGGTGACCTGGTACCCATATTAATTCCTTCCGTTCAGCTGAAGTCCTACATTGACTAAGAATTTTGCAGGCTAGCGGCGTGATTCTGCCACGCATATAGTTTCTATAAGCCACCTGGGAATCTGTAACTATGTATTTAGATTCGGAGTGCGTTGCGGCTAGGGCTATCGCTACTTCCTCCATAGCCTGTGTATCCCCGTTACGAACTGAAAGCCCGTCCACGACTTGCATTTGGTGCACCACTGAGATTGTTGATATTCCTTGTACAGGACCCGCAGCGTCCACGAAGAAGGCTCCTTCTTTTGTTGAATAGCACTCGTTCATCTTCTTGCTCCTCGCCACTCGTCTAGCATGATGATGCTCCGGGTGCATGTTTTTGGGAAGCGGAAGCGTAAGGAATTTGCTCTTCCACTCTTTAGGTATATCTTGTCTCCCAGCCACTTGCTGCGGAAAGCTAATGTTTAAATCTTCTAAGACCCTGCGGCCGGTCGTAGTTGTGGCCAGTCGCACTACCTGGCTTGTAAGATGGGCGCTATCAATTCATCAGCCGTGTTGTGTACCCCTAGTTTTAGTAGACGCTCCGTAGATGCTTTCATGGGTAGGCCGAGTGCCTTCTTATAAGCCGTTCGAATGAGGTATCGGAGGAAAAAAGAAATTACCTACAGCTTGTCATAAACATAAGTTTCAAATTAAAGCTTGATGCAAGAAACCGGTTTCTCTTTCGGGGTAAATGTGACGGCGCTGTACGCACGTGATGCTCGTCTTTGTCCCTTGCGTACCGTAAACCACATATACGCAGTTCAATTAATTACGTCTAGGCAAGAATACCTCGAATATTTAAACGATTCCTGGATAAACAATACTTCCCTAGTTATAACGCCAAGGCCTGCAAACGTGCGGATCCGAGAAGTTCACAGTACGCGTTTTTGCATTTCGCCTCCATCGAAATAAGGTCACCGCGGCCAGGACTGAAAACGAAACCTTTGGAATCGCGCGCCACTGTAAAATACCACTGGTTCGAAAATTAAGATCCCAGCCTCGTACTTTGTATTAAGGGTAGGGACTACGTGGTGACGGCAGTGGACGCTTCAAACTGAACTGTGATCCCCAATCTTTGAAATTTTTAATGAAATGCACATATTGAACGCTAGTTGGAAATGAAGCGTTTGTAATCGAGCGTAGGAGACAGCAAAATTAAGAACGGATCCAAACTACCAATGGCTTAAAAAGTAACAACTGGGTCCCTTCTCAGCACTTGGGAAACTTATGGGCACACGGGCCTGACATCACGGACAATAGGAGGGGAGATAGGGGAGACGCTCCGACTCTGCGATAACCGAGATAGCACGAAGACTGCTACTGGAGTTCATTATCCAGTACTGAAAAGGGGAATTTCTCGTAGTCTGACGTCAGCCTCGCACGTTCGGGTGCTGGAATCTCGTAGGTATGTGCGCAGCTCCAGTTACACTACAGCAAGCTAAAAAAAAAAGAAAGCAAACCCACGATGGCTTGTTCCCGGGGAGTCAAGTACTAGCGCGTGCGGTTCCTTTTACAGCTGCTGTGAATGACAACTCAGCAGACTGGATAGGCGGAACTATTGCCAAACATTTTTAGTACAATCACAAACAAGATTTAAGAGACCACGCAAGAGGATTCTGAGGGACGATCTCATGCATTGAACTAAAGTTGAGCCGTGGGCTGAGGAGACTTCGTTCCCATACGCCGTGCTGCTAATACGAGACAAGGTCGCGCAAAGCGCTTCGTTCCTGTCGCTTGGCGTAGTCCCACCCGCGCAGGTAAGGCAGGTCATTTCCGAGGGCGCTGCGGAACGGCGAGCGTGCAGCCACGCAGTCCAAGGCGCCACGCGACGATGCGCCCCAGTCTCGACCATGTTTGCCCGCCAGCGGCACGCACGCCGGAACTAACGCGCCGTGTAACGTTGGCGGCGGCGGCCGCCGCTAAGCAAGGTCGCCGCAGCCACAGACGACTGCGCGCCACCAAGTCGCGCACAGCGCCAAACAAGTGGCGAACGATGCGCCAAAGGCTTCGCCCCACACTCCGACGCACCATGAGCGGCTTAGCCTTCGACCGCCGGGAGGCTTCCGAGCAGCGGCCGTCGGCCCCCCACGCTGCTGGCTTCCGAGTAGCGCCCCAACTGCAGCAGGCTAACGCTAAGGACACAAACGGCTCGCAGTTATAGATGCGTGTGTACCGACAGAGTGAATCGACGTTGGTTTGCGATGTAGAATTCTTAGATCAGTGTTCTTTCCGCACTGGGGGCAACGAGAACAACATGAAAAGAAGGAACTGGTACATGCCGAACTTCAAAAGTATCTCGCTTTTAGCACTCGTGGCGAAGGGCCTAATAGCGGTGTGATACAAGATGCTCGGAGTCTTGCTCAACAAGCTACACCACTTTTAAGATTAGTCACAAGAGCGTTTTGGTTGGCCTTGAGACGTGACAGAAACGAGTTACTTAATTCACAAAGTTGGCGTTTCTATGCCTATTACTCTTCTGCAGCTTCGTGTTTAAACTACTGAAACTGAAACAGCAGCGCATGACACCATTACAAAACAGCTCGTGAGTCGTAATTTCAGTGCTTAATTAAGCGAAGACCGAGAAAAGAAAAGAAAGCCAAGACGGAAGACAAACCAGAGCGCAGCATATGCCTGCCGGCAAAGGCAGACAGTGCAAGTCATGCAAGGAAAATTGCAATGAAGCTAAGAGCCGCAAAGAAATCCCCGACAGGAAGAAATCTCGGCGCGTGAACAGACAGTGACGGAGAGAGAGAGTGGAGGAGGGAGAAACGAGAAGCCGGCAAAAACGACGGAGGCGTTTTCTATGCCTCCTTCTTTTGTGTGCAGGGTGCCTCGCCGCCGCGACCGTGGCTGATCGTCGTGGCGGGCAGAGTGGCCCTTCCGAGCGCGCTTAAACCAGCCCCGTCTGGCCGAGGGTCTCAACGCAGCATGGGAAAAGGAAGGGGGGGGGGGGGGGGGGGGGGGGGCACGCTTTATAGGGCGACGCGTCGGCGGCGCGAAGGTCGCCCGCATCCCAGAAGACGTTGCGATGCCACGCTGGCTCGAACAACGTGGCCGGCAGGCGCGCACAACTATGACCGAAAATAGCGACCCGCGGGGCGGCGGAACAACCGACGCCCGCGGCCCCACAGCTAATCCCGGAACACGGCTTCGGGGAAGGCGCAACCGCGGCGCCCGGCGCGCTTTTGCTGGCGCGCGACGCGTAATCCGCGGTTGCATAAACCGTGCAGGAAAAAGCCGTGCACCTAGGACGCTCTGCGAGGCAGCAGAGCGGGCATACGCAGACTATACGAGCTGTTCGGCGCGTGTTCAGTTTGACGTTAAACACGCAGGCAAAACACCGCTCTTCGCGAAAAAAAAAAGCGAGAATCACCTCGCAGCGGAGCTTTGATCGGAGCTTTTTAAAAGGAGCGCTAAACACACACACGCAGCCTGCTGACTCCTATAAAAACAATTTGTCGACGCCAAGCATCGACCGGGAGGGTGCTGATGCGAAGTGCTTGCTGGTGAAAGCAAAGGCCATTTTGGCCCCGCATCGGCATGCGATCCTCGTAGGTCCAATGGTGCCGCGGGAGTGAATGCCAAAGAACGCGGCACTCGGGACAAGAAAAAGAAAAAGCCGCCCGGTTGTTGTCGAAAGCCGGCGAGAAATTCCTTCGGCGACAGCGCGGAAAACAAGTCTCTGAGCGAGTCCCTGCTGGGTTTCTGTAAACGCGGCACGTTCTGCCGTTCATGAACAGAGACGTCAAGATATCGTCCACAGCGCGGGACCACTGTGACGCTAGCGTTCTCACGATGCGTTTGATCGGTTGATGCGCTGATCAGAAAATAACGCGCCCATCAGAACTGTCCAGAACAGGCCACGGACCGTATGTCGCTAACCAAGGCGATGGCGCCACAACACTGTCACCCGCAGTGGTGGCCCAATGGCTTCGGCTGCTGCGATGCCGGTGTACAGTCTTTGTCAAAAGTTTAGAGCCCAGGAGGTTAACTTCCAAGCTTTATACTGGGACTCCAGGAGCATATGGAAGTCCTACCTATTGCAGGAGGCAGTACCAGAAATCTCATGTCCAGGAAATTTGGGGCGCTAGAGATCCATTAACAACATCACAATGTAGCTCAAAAGAAAACCCCCTGGGCTCCAAACTTTTGACAAAGGCTGTACATTAAAGAACATTAGGTGGTCGAAATGAATCCGGAGCCTCCCATAGCCCACGTGCAGTCTCGGCACGTTAAACCCCAAACACCGTACCATATCACGACGCAAAATAACAGTCATTCTTCATTCCGGTAACAAAACGGAAATGACGTCCCTGAAGAGCCACGGAGTGCACCGCACGTTGGTGTGATGAACTCCGTGGCAGTCCACCAGTCCAATCATCCACAGGCACGTAACAGCAATGGACGCTACGCAAAAGGACACAGGATTTGTTTTGGAAGTAACCGCTGAGAAAGCTCGGCCTCCGAAATCTCCGATAGGCTTTAGAGACTCGTGAGCACGCACCTGTGAACCGCTCAAGTCAAAGCGCAACAAAGACTACCACGACTGCGCGGCCAAACACTTGGGTGGCTGCGTTACAACGAGCCCGATCGTCTTCCAGCGATCAATACTCTGCGCCGCCGGACCGCTGTCCGCGATGGCGTCCCGCTTTTGTCACGCGTATCGCGACCGACCCGAGGTCCAGCCCTATCGCAACACCCGATACCAGCGGCACGCGTCATCCTTATCGCGCCGAGCTGGCGACCGTAGGACGGCTTCACGTCAGGAGCGCGGGAAGGTCGCCTCTGTATACTGAGCGCAAAGACAACGACCTTTCTACGTCCATTAAACACAAATTTGGCAGCGATATTAAAGGATGCCACTTGTAGAATTATTCCAGCTATAACCAGGGTGTCCACCGAGCTACAGTCTTCAAGATCTCCGACTTTTCCACGTTTTCCCCGACTATTTCAGGCAAAATTGCCAGACCACCGAAGAGTGAAAAAGGCTTAGTGGCTGATGGTAATGGACAGTGTACATGAACTATTCCCAGCAAGGAAACGATTTACTGAAACCGCAAACGCCGCACTGAAAATAGATTTGCTCTACCTGTTTTACATATCTTTATTTTTTTTACCCCCCCCCCCCCCCCCCCCCCCCCTGATGGAAGCCCAGCTTCGAGCTGTGATTTATGAAGCAACCGCTGCTGCTCCTCTTCCATCTCTGACACTGACGACAGATTGAAGTTGGCCTGCATCGATAGATTACTGTGTGCTAATTACAAATGCGCCGCTCGCAATGAAAACGTAGCTTCTTTATAAGCTAGAAAGCAAAAAAAAAATTAAACGTATAGGTACCGCCACTACTAGCCGCTTTCGCAAGCAAGCTGCCGTGCGGCAAGGTAGCTCTTAGAGTGCGGATCCCTGAGGCTATAGGTGTATACACCGCCATTCACTTTCAAATGGTGATCACGGAGGCCTTCTCGATGCTGACGTCATAAGTTTGAACCCAGCAGAAAAAAAAACGAACCATCTTTAAATCCCATTTTCTCAGCAGTAAATGAGTATCCTGTCGCCGGAAAAAGCATCATCACAGCCAGAACAAAAAATGGACGGTGTTACTAACAGTGCCCATTTAACTCCTTCCTTACCGCGGGAAAATAGGTAATTTCAGGGTGGCGTGCGCAAAAAAAAAAAAAATCGCCCATCAATTTAAACATGATTCTTTACTGCAGAGCGTCATAGACTAGCTAACATAATTCTCTTTTAATTATAGAAAAAAATACATATATTGCCTATGAAGGAAAAAATCTTTTACAAATTTTCAGAGACGCACGAAAATTTCCGAACGTATTATACATACCCTGTCAGAAGATAGCAGAATGAACAATCGAGAATAAAGTTGTGCGTTATGAACATTCAAAGCTACAGAAATCTTCGATCTAAACTTTTCGTCAGCAAAAAAAAAAAAAAAAAAATCAAACGCTCGAGCGCAGTATTTTCGGTGCGGTGCCAAGGTTGGCCCCGGGCCGCAGGGCAGAAAACTATGACCACTACACTGGGCCTGGAAAGCAATGAATGTGCTCGGCAACGGTGGAAACGAATGTTACAGACGCGGGCACCTGTCGACAGACCGGGAAGAGCGGAGTAATCATCCGTGTCTGAATTAAAACAAGACGAATGGACATCATGTTTTCGCACAAAGCAGTCGCCTGCATCTACAAAAAAAAAGTGTCGATGCTGAAAAATTACAAAAACACCGTCGTTGCTCAGCAAGATCAGTAGCTCGAGCGCCGAACTTGCCGCGATCACTCCATGTTGACAGGTCAAGCGCAAAATTTAAAAATACTCCCTCATAGGGGAGAGGAAAAACATGATTTCGAAACTGAAGTACAGTCCTCTTGCAACATACTGAACAGCGTTACTTGACCACAAGCAGCCCGGATTGCTCACAATGGGTCATTTCGCGCCATCGTTTAAATTGAACGACTTAATAAGGGTATACGTATACCTTATTTCAACTCTGAGCATCTGACATTGGCAGTAAGGATGTAAAAGCGAAAGTTTCTGCGCACAATTGGTTCCGCCTTCTTCAGTAAAAAATACTTTGGAATGTATACCTTAGTTTCTTGATCAGCACTAGCTGGCCGAACTTGGTGAGGAGAGCGGCATCAGCGCAGACCAAAACTGTATGCAGCGCTCACTCCGTGGAAAACCAAAAGACGAAATCAATCCAGGCGGACACGAAGTCACGCCTTACAACTGTGCGAAGAAAGAAGGTGTGGCAAATGAGCAAGGACCGCGTGCTGGGCACTCGCTGTACTGTCGTAATTCGCTGCAGACAATGTTAATTAAATTCTGCTGGCCGTTTTCTTTGGCTCTGCCAACTTTCGTGATGCTATCACTGAGAATTCCCTGATTTCTCCAGGTGATCAAAATTTGCCAGATAATTACAAGTTTTGCACGTTTTCCAGGTCGCTAGACACCCTGTTAACCTATGTCAATCTCGCAAAATATCGACCAAGTAATAGAAATGACCGCAGAAATGAAAGGTTCTGAACAGTACATAAAATCTGCGCTGACTCTTCAAAACGTTAGGCGTAGTTTACAATGTCGAGAGACAACAAAATTGGGCGTGATGAGTGCCAAACTGCCTACAGGGCAATTAGAGAATGGCACAGGATGTTTATCAGACCTCCTTAAGCGAGTCATGAATGCCACAGCGGCACTGATGCGTTTAACCTAGCAACGTACCAAGCCAAGCGGAATACTAGGAAGACACCCAGCACCCTGCAGTAGCAATGGCGCGTGTCTAAGGCGTTGTACCGCTGTGCCCTGGGACGCAGGGGTTCTATTCTTGGCAGCAGTGACCACATGCCGATTAAGCATAAACTACAAACGCAAAGGCGCCCAGGTGGTCCCACAATTCGATGAACGCTTACTGGACGGCAGCATGTGTACTCGTTTCGGAGCGCACCACCATAGGGCGCCTCCTAGCGTCTCCGTATAGTCAAATTACCATTCTGACGTAGAATACCACGCAGTTTCCAAACACTGCATCCGCTAACCACGAATATTGGGCGCACATTAATTTAGCAGGCAGAGCGCATACGTCTTAAGATGACGCGGCAGAAGACGCGGCATAAGAGCTTTCATTATCTCAGCGAACCCTGCGCGCTCCATTGTAGCCTTATGTGAAACAGCGTAATCTTCAGGGGCAGACTACACCCACTGAACCTTTCGCTCGCTATGTGCATATGGGAAAGACTCAACGTGGGCACTTCAAGACAAATGGAGTTGGGAATGTCACCTATACGACTTTTCCGCTGAGAAGTGCAAACATACGAACGACCAGGCAACAGCCCATAACACAAGAAAGGCGGCATCAGGTGATGGCATGTGCACAAGCCTCTATGTACTGCCAGGTCGGAATGAAACGTGAACGCCACCTATGACAGACCACAACATTTCTTTTTTTTTTTTACTTTCACGTATGGCGAATAACTACAAGTAATTCATGTGTACAGGTAAAGTACCCCCCCCCCCCCCCCGTCCCTTGTCGCGGAATAGCACAGCAGAGTCCGCGCTTGAATTCCGCCCGGTAATCGCGGATTTATTTTAATTGCAGACACAACCAGCCACTACTATACCTGAACAGCCAGCGGAGCATGCAAAACGCAAGCCGTGACACGGATTTGTTCGCATTTTTTTTTTTTTTAAAGCCAGCCGTGGCTCAATTCAGCTGCGCGTTAACGACAGCAGCACCGCAAGGTGTTCCTTGTGCAACTACTTCCCACGGGCGCGCGAACGCGCGCGCTGCTGAGGAAAAACGAAGAGGTACAGAGGTGAACGCGGAAGAAACAGAACATGGCTCACAAGCGCGACCACGACCTGCTTGCGTTTTTCTTTCCTCCCCAATGGACCTATCCTCGGTGGCAACAGCACTTCGCGCGTCGGAGCTAAAATATTAGCGGGCCGACCCTAAGAAATGCGAACGGACATGCCTGGACACCCGTTACTCAGAGAACGGCGCACGCCCAATACGGAGCAACAATTACGAGATTGGCGTGACGTGGAGGATTTTCCACTAAATACGACGCGTCGCTCGCGTATAAGCGCGGCCTTCTCGCGGCGCAAAATGGACGGTCTTATCCTCCAGGCTGTGTCGACAGCTACCTTGTCTAAGGTGTACCGCGAGCGCCACTGTATACGGTCTCCTTTTTTAATATAGGGCCACGCAGAAAGCGTTAACCGTTCCATTCCGCTTCGCACGGGAGAGAGAGGACAAAAAGAAGGAAGGTAGAGATGTTAATTTTCCGAGCGTCCAGTTCGTGACCGAAAGGGGACGCTGTGAAGTGTAAAGGCTATAGCGAGGGAAAACCAAGACAATGTTGCAGGCAACAGATCCTCGCTGCTGTCATCGAAAGACAGAAGGTTGCTTTACAGCAAGCACATCCTAACGTGTAATGCACTGTGAGCCGTGCAGTATATACTTGGGTTTTTCTACAATGCAGGCATCGCTGGTTTACTTCCGTAATGCAGGTAAACAGGCTTCTCAAATGCAGGCGTCAATTTTCCTTCGACGAGAACACTGTCGCCGACATCGAAGCGGAGTATTGTGCGCGCGGAAGAGAAAGCCATCGGCCGAAGATACCAAGGTCGCGGGTTCGATCTCGGCCGCGACGGCAGTATTTCGATGGAGACGAAATGAAAAAAAAAAAAAAACACGTGTTGTGCGATGTCAGCGCACGTTAAAGAACGTCAAGTGGTCTAAATTAATCCGGAGTCCTCCACTACGCCGTCCCTCATAGCCCGAGTCTCTTCTAGACGTTAAAACCTCACAATACACAATCCAACCAGTTTAATGTTACCTCCGTGATGCGCAAGAGTCAAACACGCCAATTAGCATTCATGCTACGTAATGTGGGGTTTAACGTCCCAAAGCTGCACGCCATGCTATGAGAGACGCCGTAGTGGCGGAATCCGGATCAATTTCTACCTCCCCGGGCTTCTTAACGTGCACTGACATCGCACAGCACACGGGCGTTTTTGTATAGTTGGCCTCCATCGTTCAATCCCGCGCCCTTGGGCTCAGCAGCCAAACTTCACAGCCACCATGCCTACCGCGACGGGTCCCAATTAACATATAAGCCCTGTAACGCGACGTTAGTGAAATTCAGTAGCCAATGCTGTTGACGGGGTGCGCTCTCTCGACTTGCGTTCCTTTTTAGCAGGCGTTGCCCTGACGAATGTGCAGTCTTTGCCAAAAGTAACCAGGCTGCATGGGTTGCTTCTCGTAAAGTATAGCCCTTATGGTGTCCCAAAAGATCAAACAGTTCTTTGACAGAGAGGACAGGGGTTCTCCTTGCCGTGCAGAGATTTAGAGCTTTAGGGATGGCATAATAGCTTTAATATACGACTGAGAAGCAAACCGTGCAGCCTGGTTACTTTTGGCAAATGCTGTACATTCCTGTAAACTAAACTGCAGTCGTAATGGCGTCTAAGAGCTAAGCCTTCAGAGAACGCAGCATAAAAAAAAAAAATTCGCAGTGCTGCGTTGCAAAATTCGAGTGAACACGATTTCCGCTCTGCAAAAGCGAGGAGACATACAATGCGAGCGTGCGCGCACACACACGCGTATGCTGGCGGAAAACGTTCAAGCGCAGGCTGTTTTTGTACCGCGAAGTCGGCGACTACCTGGCAGCTGTGCGCTCGACTTGTTCTGCGTCATACTGGCCGCAAAACGAAAAAAAGGGAAAATAAGACATTTAAGAGCAAAGACGGCAAAATAGCTGACCTGGACGAGATAAAAAAAAAAGGGGCGATGCATGTCCAGCTCGAAGCCAAACAACTGTCCTGAGAGCTGAGGCCGCACATCCTGTACACAGCGCGAAGGCAGTGCCCCCGGCTTTTACAAGGACGCGACGCCGATGGAGCAGTGCACCGCGATGTGGGCGCATCGTGCACTCACATCACGGCGGCAGGTGCATCCGCGCGCTGCCGTCAATGCGCCGCACCCCGTTTGACGACGTGCTCCTGGCACAGGTCCGAAGACATTCTGGGATTGGCAAAATACCGTCACGCGCTGCCAGCGTGCACGGAATTGGGTACGAGTACTTAGACTCACCGTTTTTCTCGTTTCAAGTAAAGAGCAGAGTGGTTAACTATTACGAGGCAACGAAAAAAGAAAGGAGGCGCCAGAAGGAACCTGGTTACAGGTAAAAAAAAAAAAAAGAAGCACTTGCAGCGTGTAGAGCTACTACCGACCGTGCCATAACCAACATCCGAGACAAAATAGGGATCTCTACCCAGTCACTAAATTTGGTGCCCATAAGACCACACTATGTAATGACTCCAACGGCTGTAGGTCACGCTTGTTACCCGTGGATACTTCACTTAAGCATACCACATAGAGCGTAACCTTCGCGAGATGATGCAAAAGAACTGCGAAGTAAGTTTTGAGAATGGAGCACCATTACCACTTCGATCGCGACTTTTGCGAGACCCATAAAATGGAGTCGGTTAGGTGACGTGACAGTCGCGACAGCGGTAGTAAAAATGTGTCGGCGCATCTCGTCAGCGTGTGGAGAGGGAAAGACGTTGCACCACAGGTACTTGCGGCGAAGACCACAGCTCAGCACCGCGTCAATGCGGTTACGCACGCCAAGATCAGCGGACCCGCTATCAACCAGGAGTTTCAAGTAACGGAGCTAAGACGCCTCAGGGACAATAATTCTTTTCTCGCTCCACGTTAATATATATCTTAGTCGTTAAAATGGCAGCCTTTCATGCCAACTGAGGAGAATTTTCGCACAACGCCTGCAGAACTTTATTCTGGTTTCTTCTGAAGCGCATGAAATCGCCTCCGAAAGATATCCTGCGTGTACGCGACCACTAAGCGTCCGTGAACAAACCATGCTTGTTCCTGAAGTAACTGCCTGTGACATATAAATACGTCAGCAAAATAATCAATATTAATTAGTAAACGCCCAACGAGTGACTATCGTCGGTGGTTCAAGAGCGCACTTTTCGTGTGTGTTTGCGCACGCACCAGGTTTGATTCGGACTAGAAAAGCTAATGATAACAAGCGCGCAAAAAACTTGCGTAGGCATACGAGAAAGCAGATATACTGAAACTGATAACGCAGCATCCTCGCGAAAAACAAACTATGCCGTAATATGTTCCAGAACGCACAAAAGAGTAACATTTCGAACAGGACAGAAATGCAGCACTTCGACCTTGATATACCTGTGACCAGAAACAACCGAGGAAACGAAATAGTGGAAATTAAAGAGGTAAGCTCGGCTTTTATTTCCCGTTCACCGAGATGGCTAAACACAGTGCTTTAGGAGTGCAAACGACGGAACTCTCAACTGCCTCGAGCGTTTCCTTCTCAAGGTGAGCGCACATTGGCGGTTTCGCACACGCGGCCATGGGGATGCAGAGAAAGCTGCTGCGAAGGAGGACACGCAGCCGCCGCAAAGGGTGCGGGCCCCCTGAAATAATGAAGGCGAGGAACCCGACGCCTGTTTTTTTCCCCTATAGTGCGCGCCCGCTTAAACACGGTCCTGGACAGAGAAATGCGCGGTCGCTCACCCCCGTATTTCACTTCGCGCAGCTGCGCGGCGGCGAGGCTGCACGTAGGAAGTGAAGAGGGAGAGAGGGAAAGGCACAATAGAGGCGCCGCGGCTGGTTAACGGGGTCGCGAGGTCGGCGGTTGTTATGCACAAGGCTCTGTGCACAGGGGCCCGCCTGGACCGCACCGGATGGCACGGCAGAGAAGGGTCCCCCCTTTCACGGGTTAGGGCAAAAAAGAAAGCCGAGTCATGAGGAACACTCGGACAGAAAGGCGACAAGCCCACGGGGCCGGGAGGGCTGCGGGGTTGAATACAAAATTCCCCAACCGGTATTTTTCGTCAAAGCAAAGTCACGACTACAAGATTTCACAAAAATAAACGAAAACGACAAGGCTCCCACACGGCAGCGCGTCGGCGGTGAAAAAAAAGGTACTACTGAAGTTAAAAAAATGGGAACAGAGCTAAACTCACGCAACTTATGGAAATGGTTCAGTGCATCGATACCCCAATCGGTTTGGCTTCCTAATGACCGTAAAAAAAAACGAGAAAAGGATAAAAAGAGAAGACAAAACCGCTAAAAGCGTTCGCATACGTAAGAATCTCCACTGCTGTGTCTAACGGGGCCAGGGTGTGTACAGGAGGGACAGCAGGGAACCCGATCCCGGCACTGATAAATACCGCGACGGAGGACCGAAATAGAACACAGGTGCGCGCGTGGGCCGCTCTCCGCATTTCGCAGTGGGGGCTCCGCGCTGGCGTAGCACAGACACACAACTCGACCGAGCCGATGCATTTAGGCGGAGATGTCGCAGCACGTCGCAATACTTGGGAGAACTTGGCAGCCCAAAGCCAGAGCTAACTACGACGGCGCTATATGCGCAGCCAGCCGACCAACAACTTCGTCCAGACTGGGAGCTGGACACATCGTTTAGGTCTGATTCACTGAAAGCCAGAGACAAATCGCAGAAAAAAAGTCGAAAGTTGCACTCGCGCGCAGTTTACCAGCGTAGACATAAGCTAGCCGCGATAATATATGCTTCGGGAGAAGGCCTTCCGGTACGACCGTCCAAGCTGAGCAAATATCCGCCAGTCGGGTGGTTCTCGAGGCGAGCTCGGGCCGCAGGACAGAGGATTCGGCTCGGCTCAAGGCGTTAGAGAGGCACATAAACGAGCGCTCTTCCAAACCACAGTGGATAAAACCACCGACGAAGCCGCGGGCGTGACCAGCAGTGAAGCCCTTACCACGGCGGTCCCTTGCTAGCCACAGAACAGGAAACTCGGAGTTCACAGCTCGCCCTCCAGGAGCCGCGGCGGTGAGACGAAGCCAAGTCGATCGCAGATCATCTACATATGTCGGCAAGCGTTCACACCAAGACGAGGCAGGCAAACGACTCCATAGTAGTCACAGGGGTGGGACGCGGCTCCCACTCGTTAACTGATTCCCCTAGCGGGAATGCGACCAAGAGACCCCGTCGAAGCCGCATCGAGCCGACCAACAGCGCTAACAAGCGGCGCACAGGATTGATGGCGCGGCGGCTGTCACGTCACATGCGGCCCGCAACGATCTCCGCAAAAGATGACCGCGTCTATCAGCCTGCGAAATCTAATTATTGGTGTACTATCAACAACAAATGAAACGCGAACAAGAGAACTGAAATGCCAACACAAACACACAAACATATAAGCTCCAGGAGAGGAAACACAAGCGAGATTGATCAATACTTCTAAAGGACAGTCTTTGCGCCTTCGAAGTGGACTTAACCTGCGCTATTGGTCGACTCGTGGTCGAGTTATTGGAGGCTGTTAGCATACAGGAGACGTTTAAGCGGAGACGCGTACCGGTTTACCGGACGCCGGCTGCGCACGCGCAATGACATGGGTGGGGTGAGGCATGCGTCGCTTCCTAACAGCACACTTCACGGAGAGTTTACAGTGCGGTATTTCGTGCTTATGCGTACGCTAAAAGGTATTATTAATGCGATAGCATTTAGGTTGCCGTCTTGCAAAAGCCACCGGGTTTCTCCGTAACGAAATTCCCCGATTGGTCGAGAGGCTCGTGACGTCATCAGCAACGCCAAATTTGAAAATCTGAGGATTAGAACGTTTGAGTACCTTCCTCTGGATTATCACACGGGATTGTACTAACCCGACACATTATTTTGCATTATTCCCCCTAATCCACTTTAATTCACCCAGTAATCCCCATTAACAATCCCACTAATCCACAAAAAATCACCCACGAATTCCCACTAATCCACCTTAATCCATTTTCCGGGGTAGGCCTATTTCCAAAAATTTGGGGGCCCTTTAGAATACTTTGGGGTAGGCCAAATTCCAATGCTGTCGCATTTTCTTTTTTAAGAACGTGATTAAGCAAGCCCCCACTAACCTGGAACTTCGAGTGGTGCTAAAAATAAAATGACAGGAAAAAGTTCAAACGCGGTCGGCGGAGCGCCACATTATATCCTGTAAGGACCCAAATATAAGTTTTAACTTAATTCGTCGCTTCAATGCCGTTTTAGTAACATTCTGGCAGTTAAAGAAGAACGTGGGCAACGCCACGCCAGGATGTCTGCATTACCCGCAAACAGCTGCAAATTAAAAAAAAAAAGATCTAATTAAGCCACAAGGATTGACAGGAGGCAGGTCTAAATCAGACGGGATTACATTTATTCATGTACACATAAGGGCTTCCTTAGCCGGTCAACTCCGAAAGAATCCCAACAGCTTGCTTTTGGTCGAAACTTTGACAATGGCAGCGAAAGGTTGCCTTTTGCTGCCAATACTATCTGTACGAGGAAGATAGTTTAGTTTAGTTTATGGGGTTTAACGTCCCAAAGCGACTAAGGCTATGAGAGACGCCGTAGTGGAGGGCTCCGGAAATTTCGACCACCTGGGGTTCTTTAACCCCAGGTGGTCGAAATTTCCGGAGCCCTCCAGAGGCGGGGGGGATAAAACAGTAGCCAGGCCACTACATGTATTTCCTGTCCAGAGCAATATCCTGGCAATGTGCATTCCAAACAGATGCACAGAATAATCAGTCTACGCGAGTAAACGATTGATGCAAGTCGTTACGCCAGCCAGCTGTTACAGAGCTGGCTGGTCAGACTCCCGAATTCAGCGGTTTTTCACTGATCAGGCCAGGGGCAAAAAGCGCCCGCGCTGCGGATTCAAAGCAAACTAGGCAGTTAGATATTTGTTTACCACACCTTACTTACTCTCTCCTGCTCGGAGAACTGCAGGGTGCGGCTAACATATTACTAAAGGGACGTAACGTGACAAGTAACACGCATACACTCAGACTTTGGTGCTCCTCTAAAAAAACGCCAACAAGTGTGGCTCCGAATGAATCCCGAGATCACTACCCGGAGTAATGCGCATCGCTCGAGGACAGATTTGGAGCGCCAAACTCTGCTCCCCGCGCTCGTAGCCCGACGAAAAACGCAACCGAAACTCTCAGTGCCGAAATACAACCCTGCTGCTTCCCAAAGCTGCTGCTTCTTTCAGCACTCGAGCGCAATCAGTCAATGGACGTAAACGCAAGCGATAATGAACCCGGCCACTGCCCGGCAGTGATTCACGTAAGAGCCCTATCGGCGGCCACTGCTCCACCTCGCGCTACTGCTGCGGGTGATCCGCATGATGCAATACCGTCGCAACGTTCTCCTCGCAACCTATCGTATCGCGCGTGACGGAGATGGTATGCGTCGGCCGCTCGCGTTTCACGAATGTCACCGAAATAGTGAACCTACGTTAATAATATGCTTCGTTCGAATTTCACAGCTATACAGAGCTGCTATGCTGCTGACGATGGTGGTGGTGGTGAGACACGTTTACTAAAACAGCATTTCTGTTAGGCGTTCAATAGGTCCTGGGCCAAGGTGACGAGGGTGCATTTCAGGTTCAGGTCCAGGGAGGCGAGCCAGAAGGGCCATGGTGGGGGTGGGGGGAAAGGATAGGCGGGGGACTGGAAGGCCGAGTGGCACTGCGTAAGGCAGTGTTCTATATTTGCGTGTGTGTGTGGACAGATTGAGCACTGAGGCGTGGAAGTGCACAAAAAAAAGTTTGGCTGGTGTACGAAGGAGATTAAATTGTATTCGGCGACGAATGCGAGCTTCACGAATCGATAAGGTTGGGTGCAGCGGTGGTAGATCAGCTAACTCCGATTTTTGCTGCGTGCAGGGGAGTAGGACGAAGATGTACCGGCGTAGTAAAACAACGAGGCAGTGGTGCACCAGCTTTAACAGGAAAGATTTCCGTCCAACGTAAAGCCTCGAAGGTAGATAACCTGTCACCTACCGCAGCGAAGTTGTAGCCGACTATACGAAGGCCGCAAACGACGGAATGAACGCGCGAGTACAGCAGACACATGAGGCACGCACTCGACGTTCAGCGCGAATCACTCGGCTGGACAACCCAGCTCTACTTCGAGGGAGGCGAGAAATCGCCAAATATATCGCCGCTTCCCTTCCTTTTTTTTTTTTTTTTCGAAAAGCGCAAAAGGCCCACCTACAGCGTTCTACGTACATAGGACATAAACACAAACGACTCGGCGTCACCGGGCGACCGCTATCAGAGAGACGAACTTCACGCGGGGGCGTTCAATAAATCAGGCTAAAGTGGTCGCGTGCTCGCGGGCTCCCGAGAAGAGACTCCCGCGATCAGACTCGGCGGCCACTGGCAGCAAAAGCAGCAGCAGCATCTGGGACAGGAACTGCAGGCCCCACACGAGCAAACCGAAATTCCCGACTGCACCGAAGGAAGGGCCGGCACGATGAGTTTATACGCCACGGAAAGCACTCGACCGCGTTTCCTCCACACCGCCGCGAGCGCCGGCGGCGCACACAGGTGCACACACGACTCCCGCCCGATCCTCGCCGCCAGAACAACAGCAGCAGCAGCCGGCCGACGGAGCACTACGTGACCGACATCACGTTTTTCTCGTACAGCGCCTCCGAATACCTCCCCACTGACTGCCGAGAGGCAAAGCGCTCCTGGGCCATTCACAGAACACTGCCGACGCGAAGGAATGTCCTTGCTGCAGCCCATACTACTACTACTACTACTACTACTACTACTACTACTACTACTACTACTACTACTACTACTACTATAGTGAACTATATTTCTAATTTATATGCTACTACTGGCAGTATTTGAATGCGTTTTAATCAGTAGCAGATGCATCCCGCTTCGGGGTATACCCTCACCGGTGGCTCGGCGGCCACTCCGCTCGACTGCACGCCACGAGGGTATATACCCCAACCGTCCAACAGCAATGTTGACAGGCGCCGCAACAGCATTAAAATATAACAAGGTGCTTTTATAGAATACAATTCTTAGGTGATCCTCCTGAAAGTGCCGCGTGCACCCTGAAGTGCACACGGCCATCAAGAAGAGCACGAACACCGATAGCTGCTTAAATGGAGCATGTATTTTCTGCGAGATGTGTGAAAGAGCCGAATAACAGGTTGGTTTGATTGGTTTATGGGGTTTAACGTCCCAAAGCGACTAAGGCTATGAGGGACGCCGTAGTGGAGGGCTCCGGAAATTTCGACCACCTGGGGTTCTTTAACGTGCACTGACATCGCACAGTACACGGGCCTCTAGAATTTCTCCTCCAAAGAAATTCAACCGCCGCGGCCGGGATCGAACCCGCGTCTTTCGGGTCAGCAGCCAAGTACCATAACCACTGAGCCACCGCGGCGGCCCGAATAACAGGGTCGAGGTTGTCCTTAAATTGCCTTCTAAAGTATACAGCAGCGAAGACAGCCTAAAGAACGCCGTCTATCACTACCAACGTTTTGCCATAGAGTTAAAGGCCCCGTTCGCCAGAAAATCCGGTCTCGGCGTTGTCAGCGAAAAATCATGGGCATAGCTCCGGCAGGTGGTCCCCAGAGAGCAGCCTAGGATGCAGGTGGGCTACCTAGGTCACGTGACCTTGCTGCGTCATCACAACCTGCAAACCGGACAGTGAGCAAACTGCCCACCGTGGCAGGTGGCAGTAAAATTAATGGGAATTGGTCGCTCGGGAAGAGCAACCTAGGCCGCACAAACGCTACCGCAAGGAGCACTTGCCATCGCAGAGCAGTGGCACATCGCTTAACCGCTGCACCACTGCACCAGGAGGGAGGGGTACGAGGACTCCCAGCCATCTATGAATTTAATGTAGATTAGGTTTAGGTTTATGGGGGTGTAACGTCCTAAAGCGACTTAGGCTATGAGGGACGCCTTAGTGAAGAGCTCCGGAAATTTCGACCACCTGGGGTTCTTTAACGTGCGCCGACATCGCACACTACACGGGCCTCTAGAATTTCGGCCCCACTGAAATTCGACCGCCGCGGCCGAGGTCGAACCTGCGGTTTTCGGGTCAGCTGCAGCCGAGCGCCATAACCACTGAGCCACCGCGGCGGCTCCGAATGTAAAGTAGCGAATGACCTTCAGCATATGTGGGAATTAACCCATTACGCTATACCCTTAGGGCGGAGCTTAAGTGTCCCCTCCATTTTTATCTTATTATTATTACTACCCCGCCTCGGTGGCGCAGTGGTTGGGACGCTCGGCTACCGACCGCAGGACCCAGGTTCGATCCTGGCCGCGGCGGCCGCGTTGCAATGGAGGAGAAACGCAAACAGGGGTTCGTGTGCTGCGCTATGTCAGCGCACGTTAAAGAACTCCAGGTGGTCTAAATTAAACCGGAGCCCTCCCCTACCGCGTCTTCACAGCCTATGCGTCGCTTCGGAACGTTAAACTTTACTATTGACAATTTTACTACTATACTGCTACTACTGCTACTACTGCTACTACTACTACTACAAAGAAAAACCACACTTCCTTTAGTGCTGACAAACTCCCCGCACTGAGAGCTCCGAGCGACGCTATCAGGGGAAAGGAACTCGGGGCTAGAGGTCAGGAAGCCCGTCACTCCTATGGGTTTTAATGCGAAAGCACTACTCCGGACGCACCAACTCCGAGCAAGGATCCTGTCATACCCGAGTTACTCCGGTGAGTTCGGATAAGTTCGGAGGCGCGTCGCGCCAGCAGTAGCCAATGGGAGGAGGGCGTCGCGCCACCTAGGTAACGTAACCTTGTGGCGTCATCACAACCTGCCCTGGCAGTTGGCAGTTAAATTAATGACTGGTCGCGAGAGGTTGCTCAAAAAGAGCAACATGGGTCGCACAATCCACAACGGTGGCTGTGACAGAAACAGCCACCTGCCAGCAATACGTATTCAGTATTTTTTTGCCAGCTAACTATCGACGTGTGGTTGAAAACAACGGTGACAGTTCTTTACAGCCCTCCTCCCCCGCCCTTAAGAAAAAAAAAAGGCTGCACGACCCCAGCCGGTGCTGAGCGCGTGGTAAATAGTCGTACAGTCGCCGTCAAAAGTAAATGGAAGGCGACTTTGTCAAAATTTAATTTATTTAAATCTAAAGCATAATGGTCCATGTTTGTTGGCGCACAATGCAATTCGCACAATCACAATTAGTCTGCACATATGTATTCAAGGATGCATGAATTGAGTGGGCAATGATTAAATTTTTTCGTTAATATTGCCTTCCATTTACCCTTGACGGCACCTGTACATTGGCCCTGAAAATGCTGCGATGGCTGGGCGCGAGGGCCAAGTGGATACCACATTTTTCTGTTGTATACCACTTGGACGGGATAAAAACCGCTGCATGATGAGCTTGATTTATACGTTTCGGATCCGAGTTGCCGTAACATCCTGTCGTGCAGCGCTCAGCGTATAGTATCGCCCAACGCTCTTACAGCGGAAACGTGCGACAAAAACATGTTTTCATAGGCGCACAGAATGTGTACAAGAAGATAATACTGCCAGCCAGGTATGAGACACGTTGCTTTCATTACAAAAAGGGCGAGCAGCTGAACACCACTGGAGTATGAAGGATGCAAGTGCAACGGTCCCATGTTCTGCAGTACAACATATAGGGTCACAGCGTAAAGGACGTTGTTCAGAAGAAATGTGACTGTTAATAACAAAGGACAACGCCAACGTTCGAACCCAACGTAATTTTCTTTTGCGTTTTTTAATTCAATTTTTTCCGCCCCTGAACCTTTCTCTTCGTCCAACTCTCGACTTCATAAACCTTTCACTATTTTCAACTTAAAATTTTTCACAATCTTTCAGAGGCGGGAACCCAGCGTGGTACAAAACAGTGATGCCGTTGTTGATTCCACGGTGTTAAAAAAAGTGACCTCACTGGTGATGCCGACCATTTCGTAAGCCGTGCTCTTCACGGTAGCTAGTGTTGCGCCCTTCACAGCATTCCTGAATTTGTATTGCGATGACGCTGCTGTCGGAGCACTATAGGTTCCACTTTTTAAGAAACCGAAACTACGCTGCAGAAAGTATCGAACTGTACCAGCGCTGCGATTCATTATGAGCGACTCAGGGGTGACTGGCGAAGTGTGAAAGAGGCCGTTGTCTCCACCTCCCAGTCTACTGAAAATCGCTCACAGCAGTTGGCTGGATTCTGAAAAGATGTTCCGGAACCGCTATCAAAGGTAGATAAATACAAGTGCTTTCCCACGCGAAGACAAGTCCTCTTATCGAAACGTTGGCAAGCTCCCTGAGGCTTTCTCCTTCCTTGATCACATTGCGTTCGCAAGAAACACATCTACCTTCCCTCTCTCTACCATGGACTTCACATAACGCATTTCGCACAAACTGCGAGCGCAGGATAGATGGGACCCGGAAGTCGGCTAGCCCTTGTTTTATTTGATAAAAGTCTGTGACGCAAGGTTCCGGCTTCGATCCAAGGGCAGCACGCACATTTTAATAAGACTCAATCGCATGGTCCTGCACGATGGCTGCGTTGACTTTGACTTCTCCGAAGGATGCGGACCCGTCCTCGTCGATCAGCAAAGTGGCTAAATTTTGCGCCCTTTTCTGGCTGGGGCATATTACTCGCCGAAAGGAAACGAACGCTGGCGACGGACAAGGAATAATAGCAGTTTTTCCGGGCGCCAGTTACGACAGGCCGGCGGCGAAGCACAGGGATAGCGTGCCCGCATTCCTTGGCTCACGCGTCTCTGCTCGCCGCGCTCTTGAAAAGGGGTTGGGACAATTGGTCACGCAGTTCCGAACGCCCGCCCGCGGCGCCCTCCGAGAGGCTCGACGACGTTCTGCAGGCGCGACCAGGCTTAACTAGACTGCGCCGACTACGACGCCTCACCGTCCTCGCATTCACTAGCCCGCACTACGTGAGCACCGCTTTCTTCAGGTAAAAAAAAGAAATCCGGACACAGCTGGCCTACACCGCAGGAGTGTCGGACTTCATCCCGACAATCACCGGACGAGCAGCTATTGTGTTCCAGTGGCGCGCCAGCCGTGCGCGGATTCTGGGAAGTACAGGCGCCGCCTAACAATCGGAAAAGTTTCGCCGCGACGTCTACGTCCTCAAGACGCGGCCAACTCTCCCGATCCGTCACCTGCTAGATACTGAATGGTCTTAACCGACGATCGTGGCACCGAACCGCAAGAACATCATTTCGCCGCCGCATCCGCAAACACTGCGTCCAGCCCGACGCGTCAGCCAGACACGTCGTCAGGGGGACCAGATTCGGCGGAAAGAAGGCCGTAATGTTCAGAGCGTGCGCCACAATCCGCAAACTTCGACCCGTAGTGCTCGACGGCCCGTGTGGTCAGCACCTCTCGCGGCAGACATTTGGAACGCATTGTTTAGACGGTGGTGACCCCAGAGCGCAGCGCTGAGCGCGCAGGTCAGCATGTCTCCACAAGTGCTGCATGGTGGTGGTCGCCGTCGGCATACTCGCGAGTGGTTGCGACGTTCTCAGGGGCCGTGCCGCAAAACTTAGCGCGGAAACGTCGGCAGCCAGCCAGCAGCCGCGTTGGTCAGACGCTATCAAGGCACGGAGCATGCGACTTGCGCATGCTCTGCGCTTTGCAGCTCACTGCACACGTTTACCGACGCGACGTAAGATTTTACTTTATCAACGGACGCTGAGATAAGTGACCGCGAAACCCTGCATCGTTGAGGTGGTGGATGTAACAGAAGAGCTCGGGGGACATAGGTGAACCTTGGAAGACGCCCAACGTCATGCCGACCGAAGACTGGCGCCGATGTTCACATACAGCATACTGCCGCGCAAGGTGCCCCTCAGAGCTCGTACGACCCGGTTCCTGCAAGCGGTCGAGGTTGTACGAGCTTCGCTTCGATTGCATATGAATTGCCATTAGCTTGCCGGCCATAGAAGGAAACACCTACAGCAACAACCAAAGCAACAAAACACAGCTCACGACCAAATCGATGTTCCGTCCAAATTGCAACCAATGTTTTTTTTTTTTTCCTTCCCCCTATGCTTGCGGCTACCGCATAGTTGTTTACTGACGTTTCCTAGAATCGAAGCAACCAAACAGCTACTCGAGAGGAGATGCAGGAAGACGATACCGTCTCATTCTGGTGAGAAAACAAAAACAATGAAAACATGCAGCCGCAGTGTGAAGACATGATATGATGCGTGCGTGCGCAACAGCGTCGATAGTACGGTCGCACGTGACCGCAGCATGTCTTAACTTCTGTTCAGATTGGCGCGAATCTTGTTTTTAAAACTGCAGGGCGTGCTCCGTTAACTTTTGTCTGCCCTAGGAAATGATTTGGCAATAAAATTCCGTGCCACGCTCGGTGCTGCTAGGAAACCGCCTCCCTTTAGATAAACTGCGACGTAACTCAACAGAAGTAAACTTTTTTTTTTTTTTTGAACGACGTTGCGTGGCTCATGCTTGCAGTTCCCTCGCCTTCTGCGTCCTGTACCTCTACTGCAGTAGTCTCCGCCGAGCTCTTCTGTCACATCCAGCGCCTCAACGATGCAGTGCGGTAACTGCAGTTTCGTACTTTTACAATAAAACCGCCCCAGAGTTCTCATACACAATGCACATACTATCGCGCGTGCATACAAAGACATACTATCGCCTCGCTCAACTAACAATGGAAATAAAACGATTTCGATGCGACTTCACCGTCGTGAAGCGAAGTTTCGGTTCATATACGTCAACACTTACACCTGCCCAAATGACGTCAGTGGGTTCGATTAATGAAATGATTGTAAAGTATTGAGTCATGAACTAGAGCAGTAATATATATAACAAAAATTAACCAACTTCCTCGGGCGCTACGCTCCGCCAAGAAGCGCGAACCGTCGCGGCTTACTTTCATAAAAAACCGAAAGTGGCACAAACGAGCAGCAGCGGCGCAGCTCACTATTGGCAAGGCCCCGTCACACGCTAAAGTGAGCGAGCAGCAAAACGATAGCGGTCTCGGCGCGCGCACGAAACGACTGCACGTTGTCTCCACTCTCTTCAGTACGCACGCCGACGCGTTATCGCGTCCAAGGACCGTGGCGTTCGAGTGCGCATCGGCAAACACAGCACGCGCTGCAAAGGAAAGGGGAGCACCACCACGTATCAGGCACTGCTATAACCGGGCGCCTCCCGGATTACGGTGCGCGGAAGGGAAATACGCCAAACAGCGGTTCGTGTACTTGCCGAAGCAAGCCCAGAGAAAGCTGCCAGATTAGAGAGAGCATGGAGCACACAGTAGCAGTACAGCGACCGACCGCGTCCAAATTTCTTTCAGGCTTTTTTTTTTTTTTCTGCTAACAGCACGATAGTAGAACACACATGCAGTTGAAGAGTCATATGATCATGGTTCCCCTAAACGACCACGCAGATCATTCGTACGCCATGCATTTTTTTGGACGAGAGGCTGAGAAGGCGCAAATCTCAAGGAGGCAATACTACACACTAGCTCGCACCGACGTTAAAGAAAGGACCACTGGTCCTCTCTGCAACGCCAACGAGCAAGAGCGGCGTTCGACATCAGCAGGAGCCAGACTTGATCAGGTGCGTCCAGTGTGCCTCCAGCTGAGACGTCCGCATAGAAGGGCCAGTGGGCAGCTGCCAAAACGCACGCAGGGATGCGCACAACAAAATTGGACGCATGACGGCAGCTGCATCGTCTCGAGAATTGTGACGTCACAGCTGGCAGCACATCAGTCGTTTCTGTCGACGTGTCATCAATGCCTTAGTCGCCCAACCGCGTAACGCGCTCACCATGGAGAATTTATTACGGTATTTCTTTTTTTCCTTGATGCAGTTGTGCGGCGCATAAGTTCACCCTGTTGACGTTCTACTTGTTTGTCATGGCTTGAGGAAACGAAAGGAAGGCTCGTCGCTTCAGCGATATCATTTATTTTTACGGCCCAATAGGCGCTATTCAGCTATTTTTTCCCCCAAATGTTCGAGGCCACGAATGATGCGCCAAGACGTTTCCCATGCCGAGCGGTCGCCACTGAAGCACAAAGCAAATCAGGCAACAAAGCGAAAAGCTTACTTCTCCGCCTTCTACACTAAAAAGTTAATATCCAAGCAGGAGAAAAAAAAATGCAGCGCCACTTTTCACCGTGCCAGTGTAGCCTTTCATCTATGGCGGTGAAGCAGAAGCAGTGACTGGTGCGAAACGGTTTCTTTTCCTTTTTTTTTTTCCTACACAGTACCTAACACACGAGCAACGCATGCTAAACAGATCAAGCGATGGAAAGTAAACTCGTCCCTTTATGCCACCTCGCATCGCTGCGCGCGCTCCAGTATGATGCAACCTCCCAGGAAGGAAACAACTGCAAGACCAAAAAAAAAAGCAGGCAATGGCAGAAAAGCAGCATGGCGCTTTTATGCGCTGTTTGCGGTAAAGTCGGTGAGTCTAGCACGTCGGTTCCCAACCGCCGAGCACGAGAACCACCAGTTGTGGGCAGGCGAGAGAACGCATGCAGCTCTGTTTTCGCTGGATTCCTTATCTCTCAGTTCGCTGAGCCCAATCCCACGCGACGGCGTCGTCCCCTCAGCTTGATAGCATCGGGATGGGGCGATTATATACACGCAGTTCGTACAGGTCTCTCCAGTATGGAACGCAATAACCAGTTTACGCAAAAATAAAAATGTTTTGGTTATTTCCGCACTAAAGTTGAAAATGACTAGGTATTATACACCAAGAGGAAAACTAGTTATAAAACAGGAATAAGTGCCCTTCCCTGCTGAAAAAAAGTTATATGATGCAATAACCTCATAGAGGCTTCATCACAGAATATCATACAATTTGTATAATATTCTATGACATCTCTATGATGACTGATTTTACAGAAATGTATGACATTTGTATGATATTTTTTATGATTTGTAAGATAAGTCTATGATATTTTATGACAAACTATGAGTTTATTGCATCATACAACTTTTTTCAGCAGGGTTGTCACCCACATTATAATCATTAATAGAATGCTCAAAAATGTGTTCCCTCTCATATTTCAAGGGCCTGTACATACATCAAGTGATTGTGTGCTAGCGTGTATTTTGTACTTTTATATAGCATGTGAAAAGCCATTTGCCTTTCTTCTTTATACTCTTTCCTTCTACCTTTTACCTCCCTATGTCCTACCTCTTACTATCCTTCCTTTCCCTTTTCGATGGCCACCGTTTCAGTGGTCGGCTTCGAGTGAGGCAGTTACTGTAGCCGGCAACCCCTTTCCTTCTGCACTTTTTTTTTGTTGTTACAGAATATACTCTCCTATTGCAACTACTACTAATAACCAGGAGGGCGCATATCACCCGAAGCGCTGGTTCGATGGTTGTCACCGACGGCTCGGAAGCAACAAACTACGGCTTTTAACGAACAAAAAGTGAACGAGATGCTACACGAGCTCGCTATGAGATTTATAGTATAAAGAGCGGTAAAGAATAACAGCATCCTCAACTCTATACAGCACGAGAGGTAGAGTTTGACAACCACTTCCGGTGGTACAATAACCGCACATGTTGAAAAGGCCCCCCCAAAAAAAGCCATTCCTGACAAACGCATAGGCCAAAATACACCATCTTGAGGAAAACCTTACTTCCAGAGGAGAATAGTACACAAAAAAATATGTTTGCTCACTTCGTACATTCTTCGGCTCTCGACGTTGTATGCACATACTGGTAGACAAAACGAGAGTGCGTCATTAAAGTGCACACAAAAAAAAAACTTTAATATTCCCACCATCAATAGACTTTCCACCTAACGAGAGGCTAAAAAAATTAATGGCCCAATCACTGATGGCCGTCCTCGTCGTGATATTGCGTAACATAGTTGTTTATCTTTCGGTAATGGCTGGATAAAAGCACACCTTACAAAAGCGCCGGGATTTCAATGAAACAACGAGAATTATTCGTTCGCAAAGTAAACCACAGCTCATTCAACACGCAGATTGCCCTGAAAAGTAGCACATAATCTGAAGAAAATGGGTGAAGTCACCGCAACTTATCCCGAATTTTTAGCTCCGCAGTGGGTTGCGACATGATCGCGAATAACTACTTATTATATTCTGCAGTAGCTATTAAACCCTGCGCCTTTGCGAATCGTTTGCGGAATGCAGGAGAGCAAAGCCTGCCACATAACAGATATTATGTCAACCAACGCAAAAATTGAGGGCGCACTTTGACTGTCTAACGTGCGTAGAGGCGAAAGCGTTTTCCGCACCACTTTGACTGCCTCTGTGGCACTGGTGACTTCACCACTAGTTGACGTCACACATAATTAATGACTAATCACCAATTAATTACTAGGTTATTACTAATTACTCATTAACGACGCTTAAGCTTAGCCTTTAGGAGTGGAACGCGACAGCGTGCTGCAGCGCTGCCAGGGAGTCCAAGGAACGCCGTCGCCCGTTGGAAACACCTTTGAACGCAACGCATTTTTGAGGACAGGAAATGGCGCAGTAATTCTCTGTCATCTCGGTGGTCACCCGAACCGCACCGTAAAGGAAGGGAGGAAATGAGAGTGAAAGAAGAAAGAGGTGCCGTAATCAAGGAAATGAATATTGTATTTGAGGAAAGGAAATGACGCAATAACTGTCTGACATATCTCGGTAAACACCAGTCATCCGTTTGATTGATAGCTACAGTGTGGCAGAATTGCGGCCGACAGTATGAGCCATTACAGGCTTTCGCCTTGATATATTATTTCCAGCATTTCCTTTCTTCCTTCGCTTGCGCGAGCAGCAACCACTCAGCGACGGTCCAGAAACGCGTAGCGAGCGGTACGTGTCTACCTCAAAGCGGAAACACACGCTAGGAATGCCCCTGCAGCCTAGTACACGTCATTATAGGTGTTACAGGGCTACACAACGAAAGGGAAACGTCCCACATCCTTTGTATCGCAAAATAATTCGGACGCAAACAACGCATGAGGCGTTCAGTGAGAGCCGTATAACAGAACGAAGTTACTTCAGCGGCCCATTTACCGAATAGCCATGATGAAACAGCCATTTCAATATGACTACAGCAGTAACTACTTTGGTGGGGCAATACTAGTCACAATGTTGTCCCTGTGGCATACGAAGTGGTTTAAAAGCAAGCACTGTAGACGAACATAGCTATTATTTTTATTTTAACAATACGTATCAGAAAATATCGCGATGATGAGAAGGCACCCAATAATTGCTTGGCGATGTTCTAGCAGTTGGGCAACGGCTGCAATCTGAGAACAATCGGAATAGCATCGAAATTATTTTCGCCATAAAAGGACAGGGAATATTCAATATTCACCACTGACATCTTCAGCCCACGAAACAAGTTTCGCACGCGAGATGGATCAACTGCACACATTAAGGGGTGCTGTCGAGTCGTACAGGACGACGACGCAGTCCCAATGAATAGATATTACTTTAACCGCTGGTGTGTCCAATAAGCATCACAGCAGACTTGGCCTGCTACACATTTTGTACCAGAGCGACACTGCCTTGACACACATCGCGCGGATATTCTTCCAGAGGTCATTGTAAACACACTGCAGTAACAACGGCAACAAACTGCGCATACGCTGTGTATGGGTAGCCAGAAGGTTGGCTAACAGGACCCGCCTAGGCAACGAGGTGGCATAGGTATGTGTTAGCGATTCGAAAAGGACTCCTCACCATGCAAACAACAGTCAGCTGTCAAGCCAGTGCGTTAAACAGAAACGAAAAGGCAGGACTCACCCTAGAAGCCAGACGACGATGCAGAGAGCGAAATACTTTATCGCCATCCCGAATTTTTGGTCATCGCAGCTTTGGTCATGCTGGCGTCGAAGCGTTGAGGCACAATTAATTTTGAAGACCCCTAAGTAGTCATACGTATAGTCGATGTATTACACCACCAGCCGTAGAAGCCGTGACATACAAGACTGACGTGTATTAGGGGCGTCCTTGCGGCGCCTGCGAAGGCTTTGAACATTGGTTCGCGCAGCACGTAGGTTCGTCGCACTGGTAGCTTGGGTAAGAGGGAGGGCTATGACGTCTCCGTACCTCGACGATGTTCGGCGCAAAGCGTGGTCATAACGCCGGTCCCCGCGATGAAGAATGTGGACTAAATTGGGATTTTCCGGGCATACGCGGTATAAACATGCCACGCTACACTGCAATTTGATCGACCGGGCGAATTTACATACGCTTTCCCTGCGAATTTGGCTCTCGAGGCCTACTCACAACCACCCTGGCCGTTGTAGCCGACGCCACCCGAGTTCTTGACAGTTAGCGCCATCTGAGAATGGTTTTCACAACTTTTACAACTTTGATGCTAGAATCTGAAAGTCCGCACAGAATTATTTTGCTCCTAAAGAAATAAAAATGAAGATTTCTAATTTGTAAGTAAGTGTTCAGTGTAAGTCTAACACCGCACGCATGGATATCCAGGTATGTATTTAATGTAGATGTTCTATATGACGCCAGGCGGCGCGGGTAGACCATTCTAATGAAAACCGCGGAATTTGAATGACCAAAACTTCTTGCATCTTTTCAACCGCGATCTGCTCTGAAACACACCATTAGAACGCCAAAAAACTTTTCTTTAGTAAAAAGATGTACAACAGACATCTTTCACTTTTCGTTGAGATACGACGAAGACATGACTTTGAATGCGACGGCGACCAGACGACCCTGGCATACTCGCATGAAGCCTTAGCTTTCAAGCATTGGCTATCATTTATTCGAACTTACAGTGCCGTCGCCAAAATTTGGAACCTTTTTGGCGTGCGTCATTTTCTTCCGATATACATACTTGGGTACTACGCATTTTCTGATCAATGCCGTGCGGCTGCAGCTGCGCAGTCGCGTTCTAAACAGTCACCACTGCAGCAGCTGCGGCATCTGAAAGAAGTTAAATCTGGTTTGGTTTGGTTTGGTTTATGGGGTTTAACGTCCCAAAGCGACTCAGGCTATGAGAGACGCCGTAGTGAAGGGCTCCGGAAATTTGTTTACCGACAGGCAATTTTTCACAAATGACATTCAAGCCGACGTTCGGCGTTCACGCACGCTACCATTGTCTTTTCGCGCTCTCACAGACTATATAGTTGAAGACAACCGTGAGAAAGAAAAAAAGATGTTTTACAGTCATGATGTGGCACGAACTTGCATTTCCATTGTGCTCCGAGCACTTCCCGCCAGCAATAGGCAATTCGTATGAATGGAGCTGACGTCTACAGTTTGGAATGAGGCGGACATGGCGCTTTGCGTGCATGGTTCTCGCAAACGGCCTTTTCAGGGAAGGGAAGGGCTCTGGCGCCCTCCACTTACGCCAGCACTGAAACAAAGATAAAATTATGGACATTTATGGGTACATTAATCAAATTTAGCTTCATAGCTGCCGCCTTTATAAAAAAAAATTTTCTAGTCACACAGGGTTTGCTTTAGGGACACATTGTGAGGCCATTGTAGCAAAATTCCGAAGCTCAGGACGGGGCAAGGACTATACAGCTGAGGCTAGTAACGGCTATGTTACGGTTGGTTAAGCAGTGTGGTGTCGTCTTGACGAATGCCATAAAGAAACAAAATGAAGTAGGGTTTATTTTTCATTGGTTCAGGCACAGAACCAAAGAAAAAACGGCTACTGGGATCAGCCTTTTGCCGAATTGGCTTCTCTCTCGGATATTACGGAAACTTGCAGCGGTTGAATCTGGTGGCTGTTTTGCGTGCAATCCAATTTCAATTTTATTCGCATCTGTACAAGTACAGATAAGGAGAACAGACAAAGAGGAAAAAAAATTGACTTGACTGGGGCTTGTACCCCCTCATAGCACTCAGGCGCAGAGGAAGATCCCACAAACGTCAACTTTCAAAATTTTCATCTTGCGATACACTTTATAGACAGGTTTGTGGACAGCTGTACATGAAGATACCGGTAATAAAAAAAAAGGGGGAGGGGACGAGGGAAGTCGCGTAAAAGCTTGGCGACTTTACGGCGTCACTGACACCCGTGCGCGAGCAAAACGAAACGAACAGTACGATAGCAGCACTGACTTTTCGCTCCGTTATCCGAAACATGCTGGAAAACGCTAGCAAGGTCTCGCCGCATTGAGGTAGCTGCCGCAATCGTGCGTCTGTGTCAGTCGCTCGAATTCTTCGCCTATCCCTATCAAGCATGCCTCTCTTCGTAAAATTGGTTAAACTGGTAAAATGGTAAATTGGTTTTTGAGGGAAGGAAATGGCGCAGTATCTGTCTCACATATATCGGCGGACACTTGAAGCGCGCCGTAATAGAAGGGAGGAAGGTAGGGGTGAAAGAAGGAAGAGAGAAAGAGGTGCCGTAGTGGAGGTCTCCGGAATAATTTCGGCCACCTGGGGTTCTTTAACGTGCACTAACATCGCAAAGCACACGGGCGCCTCTTGCGGAGGCACTGACTTTTCTCTCCGTTATCCGAAACATGCTGGAAAACGCTAGCAAGGTCTCGCCGCACTGAGGTAGCTGCCGCAATCGTGCGTCTGTGTCGTCCCCTCCCGTTTTTTTTATTACCGGTCTCTTCATGTACGGCTGTCCACAAACCTGTCTATAGAGCACTCTAGCGGCTGGCTCTATTGTTCATTTATGACCAACCATTGCCACTGACTGGGGGGCCCCGTACAGCTTTTAAAGACACAAGGAGTGAAATACGATCCATGTGAATATGCATGCTCTATAACGTCTTGCATAAAGCCCTAAGTCTGTAGTAAATTGACTCAAATGTACTCCCCGGTGCTCCATTTGAGTAGATAGGTGTGTGGACGACTGTACTGCCGCTGAAAGCGTTTCTTTGGGACATTGAACTTGTTCGCGGTGTTTGTTTTGACAGCTAAAAGAAGCCGAATGTTCGGTCTGGGTTCGTACTGCATAGCAGGCACGTGCAGTAGCTTGTTAATCGCTTTCGTCACATCGCTCCTTGTGCAATTGGTCAAGTTGCGATGCTGAACGCCTGAAGCTTTGTGCCTTAGCATGGGCACACCACCACACCACCATGTGCTGTTTCGTGAGGACGTTGCCATCTTCGTTTCGTTTGGCAGAAGGGAGCCACAAGGTAATATCCACTCGACAAATGCCACGAGAAAAAAAAAAACAGCAAACCGTCTAAAATTTCTTGCAAATATGTTTGTCCACTTCGTTCGTGTAACGAAGTTATCTTTAAATGAAGTCTGTTTCATGATACCGAACTAGCAACATTGGATACGGATGGCTTATATTCTATCGCCATTCTCTGCGTCGAAAACAGCCGGAAAGTGTGCGGTGGGTAGGAACCGATTAAAGCCACAATGACTGTGCTGGCAGCGCAGAAGGCGTTGCGGTACGTGACCCAGATGAACGAAGTGACTTCCAAGCCAGGAGGACAATCTCTTTTATTGTTACTACTCTTGCGCCCTCGGAGAGTCGATTCCTGTTGAACAAGTTATAGCCGGATTTTTTTTTTTTTTCGTTTTCTAAGATGGTGGCGCAATAGCGGCCGGACTTCCCGAATAACAAGTAAGTAATGATTTGTTGCCCGGACATTACAAGGTGGGAATCGTTACCACCGCGATGACTGACAGACAGCCGTTAATTTACACATTGTTTTTACCCGGCCGCGGCGGCTAGAATTTCTTTGGAGGAGAAATTCTAGAGGCCCGTGTACTGTGCGATGTCAGTGCACGTTAAAGAACCCCAGGTGGTCGAAATTTCCGGAGCCCTTCACTACGGCGTCTCTCATAGCCTTAGTCGCTTTGGGACGTTAAACCCCATAAACCAAACCAAACCATTGTTTTTAATGCGGCTTCTCCGTGGCAACGCGGCGCAGTGCGCACGCCTGCACGCGCCTAACAGTTTAGGGCATGAAGGCGGTGTGCGTCCTGTGCACGCTGCAGATTTCGCGATTTCCGGTGTGCTCTGGCGAATACAAAGCGGCGGCTTCGCCGCCACTGTGGTCAGTATACTGCGCATGCTGTTTCAACGGAAACTCGAATTTTTTTGCTTTTCCTTTTCTTTAAGGCCTCCTGTTTATGATTCGTTTTTGTACTACCATATCAAGAGCCTGCTTACATAACTGTTTTGCTTGCATGCGACTGCCGGTCTTTTCATAGAGTCTGTAAGTACGCGTAGATGCTTCAATGCCCACCTCGACGTCGTGATTATAGGCTTTTATTTTATATTCGCGTAGTCTGCTTCCTCCATCATTTCGGTATACAGTCGGTGTAACCAACACCGCGTTGCAGCCAAGGTCTCTCGTACAGGGCTTGTAAGAATAGGGATCAAGCGACGAAGTCGAAACCTGATGGCATTTTACGAGCGGTGCTTATGCAGCTATACTGCAGTTCGGATCCAGCCGAAAGCGCCAAGCTTCGCTTTCTTTTTCCCGCAACGAATCGCTCCAGTGCTCTAAGTCTGACGGGGCCTGCACGTTGAAATGAACACGAAATAGCCGTGCTCTTGGTTTTATAATGAGAAAAAAAAAGGGGGAGGGGTGGGGGACGTAACGAACAAGTGCAGAGCAAGCATTCACCGCAGTATAGTGCAGGTTATATTCTGGTCACACGAAAGTTCATCACGGCGAGAGTGCGGCTTCAGAACACCATAGTACTGTCTCCCTTTGCCTGAACGTTTGGCCTTAACCTTGACACTTATGACAAACACATAAGCTACTCCTCATCTGTGCGATTCCACATGATTGTGCGGCTTTTCCTTCGATGTCTAGTATTCTCTACCATCCGTTGCTCTGCCCTTACAGCGCGCGCGGTTGAGGTGTCCACCTAGGAGTGAGAAAATTGCTACGCCTTTCCTTTCTTCAAAAACATTTTTTTTTTCCTTCACACGTGCCTGGCGCCACCTTCGTTGTCGTCGGGTGGGGCGCGCGGTCAAAAGCAGACCCCGCCAAACTCCTCAGAAGGCTTCTCAGAAAACAGCCTGAAATTCGTCGAGGGCATGAGAGCGGTGCATCCTGTGAACGCTGCATTCCGCGATTTCCGGTGAGCTGTGGCGAATAAATATAAAAAAAAAACTGGAGGGGACACTTAAGCTCCACCTTAGGGGTATGACGTGGTTTCTTTAGTGGGTTAATGCCCATATATGCAGGACAGCAGCATACAGCGACTCTTTTTTCCGAAGACCATTCGTCAGTGGAACCTCAATAAAACTTGGGTTGGGCCTAGTTGGTACATGATGTTTTGAAGGTGTAGGTTGCGCAACCACGGGACGAACCACGAAGAAAAGACACAGAGACACACACAAGCGCTTGTGTGTGTCTCTGTGTCTTTTCTTCGTGGTTCGTCCCGTGGTTGCGCAACCTACACCTTCACAACGTCAGTGGAACCGTTTGCCGGCCGTTGTTACTTCGATCTCACCAAATGAATCCTTCTATTCCACTTTGAACAATGCCACGTCATTTCATAGCTAGATAGTGCGTCGTTATCTGCTCGCTGCTGCCTCGTTTCGTCTGTTTTACTGTGCATTCCAGTGTGTTCCTATCAATGCGCAGTATACTTGCGTGAAATGCACATTTGAAGTTTTTTTGCATATGCATGTCTACTGCGTTGGTGCTTTATTCTAAAATACACGTTTATTAGGTGAACTACACAGTTGACGTTCGGTAGGGTAGAGAGCTGGGCCAGTTGGTACATAGTTCTAAAGAACTATGATTTATTCGCAGGAAACATACCCTTCAACAAAGTATACTACCACATGCGCACACCATACATCACACACAAGGGAAAAAAAAACCAAAGTAGAAAAAATAAAAATGCCCTACACTCTACAGATGCTCTACAGATTCTCTAAAGCGCTTAAGAAGCGATACTATTTTTTATACAATATCACAGACGCGTCACTGACAGAACTATCTTCGTTTTTGATGATGTGATATGGCTCCAAAATTTCGCTTGGCTTTTTGTTTTGCCCCTACCCAAAATGGTGGTGTTCTTAAACAAAGGATGGCAATGATGCTCTCGGCAGTGTCTAGGCAATCCATTCCCATCTTCAGAAGGCACGGACCTTTCATGTTCTCGTTGCCGAACGTTCAGGCACCGTCTCGTTTGGCCCACATATATCTTTACGCAAGATAAGGCACACAATAAACGACTTGTGTTGCACAGAGAACGTACTTTAACTCGTGATTTATAGTACACTGCATATTTTTGGTTTTACCAATGCGCCTGCACAAACAAGACAGTTTACATGGGGCTGAAAATACAATTTCAACACCTTGGCGACTTTCTTGACGTTGTGCGAAAGTGAATGCACGTACGGCATAACTTCACATTTTTCCCTTCTTTTTCTATCTGCCGGATTCGTCTGTTTTCTTAAGTGTTTTCAGAAGCTTTTCGGAAATACCTTTTATTAAGTGCGTAGGGAACCACGCTTCTTTCAAACGTTGTTTTTGCTGCAGAAAGGTATCTTGCATGGTGTGATAACAGCTTTTCTGCAACGCATTTTTAAGACACAGGCTGGCTGTGCCTCTCTTGGTTATCTTTGAATGGCATGAACTGTATGGTAACAAGGCCTTCTTTGTTCGCGGAGCGTAGGTCAAACAAAGATGCCCGTGGTTATGAAAGGTTAGAATGATATCTAAAAACCTAATGGTGTTGCGGTCTGGTAGTTCATGGGTGAAACTTAAAGTGTTAGAGCATGACCTAAAACTGTCCAAAATGGTGGCAGCTACATCTTATAGATTGTCATTCGGTGAAACATTTAAAAATACCTAAAAGTCAACGACATACCTGAAAACCTTCGTTACACGGTTCTTGTCCAATCTTTTTTTTAGCATGCTGTCAAAACGGGCCCGGTAGATGTGGGTGAAAATTGGCGCTACACTACAACCTATGCAAATTGCTTTCTTCTGCATATACACGTCACAATTAAAGTCAATCATTGTCGTGGAAAGGTCGACCTTGAGAAGTTCCAAAAAACCCCGACGGAACATCCACATATGTTTTGGAACCGCACCGCACCAGATTCTTCGATGAGGTCCCGCACCGCCTGAAATAGTTCACCATGGGACACCGAGTAGTAAAGCTCCTCGATGTCTATCTCTATGTCCTAGAGAAGGCTAGGACAGCTTTTGTGTGACCCGGAATGAGGGGGTCGAAAATGTCATGCGTGAGTTGGAGCATGGCGTCCTGTGCCGTATTTCAAAGCGACGGTGCTCGCAGAACTGGGCCGACTTACTAGAGGACAAGTAGGCTATGGGATTACAGAATCACGCGTATATAGCACATCACTAAGTTGCATCCAGGATTTATCTTTGCCTTGTTTTCGCAACCTCCAACCGTCCTGACCTGCGAGAGGAAGTTGCAAACTGCCCACGCATCATGTTCGGATGTTACCTGCCTTTCTCTAGCTCTCAGTGCTCATGGAAGACGCACGGTCAGTAGTAGTATAAACGTAGACCAAGGTTTGAAATAACTGAGGCCATTCCATGGTAGAAACGTCAATGAATCGTGTCAAACGTTGGTGTACGTTTATATATATATATATATATATATATATATATATATATATATATATATATATATATATATATATATATATATATATATATATAGGTGTGTAGCAAAATGTAACCACGTTCTTAAAAAGGACGGTGTGCCTGGGCGCGTAAAACAAACTCGTGGCATATTCTGGAGTATCTTTTTCGTAGTGCATAGCAGGTTAATTAGTTTAAATTAACTAGCTAGCTATTTAAATATTGGCTACGGGAAAAAAGCTAATTTAAAATGTTGTAGGTCAACTTGAAAAACAGCCGGCTGAAGTGCTTTTAACAAGGTAACGTCTGAACAGCTTTATTTATGAAATAGAAAACGCGCGGAATTCAAAATGTATGCGTAGCTGTGGTCCTACTTGAGCGCCCCCAGATGAAAATTCGCTTACCGTATATCCCGCTCCCAGTGCAAACACAATGCTCAGTCGTGTCTTAACACCCGGTATATTCCCAAATGAAATAAAACCGCAGTCCGCACGCTGTTCCTTGGCAGCGGGCGCTTTTCGGTGCGCAAGACTGGCGTGCATCTCACGAGGGAGAAAAAAAAAAGCTTTTTTTTTCTTCGTGACCGAGCACTCACGGACCCGCGCTACAGAGCACTGTACCCGCGCATCGCCGCCGCCGCTGAAGCCGCGATAGAGTTACTGTATATGGTAGCATATAGAGTAACTCTAAGCCGCGACGATCGCCAGCGCCATCTCTCGCTTGCAGTAAGCAAGTCATGGGTAACGTGAAACGCGTGTTCTCCGCGGGGCGGGGCTCCGTCGCCTCCGCTCGACGGAAACGTAGAGCAGGGCCCAGCGGTTCCGGCCGCCTGATTTCAACCGCTCCAAAAACACCCCCTGCGTCAACTGTGGGCCCAACAGCATGCTCGACGCCGTCTGCAGACCAAGATATACCCACATCCCGCCGGCCTCCCAGCGTGCAAAAAGTGACGCCAGGAGGGGGAAAGGCGCGAAGACTGAAATTCAAATTTTGACTACAGATAACTTAGTTTCTACAAAGAGCAGTAAAAAATTCGTACTGAGCAATATTTGTGAAGCGGCGTGCTTTAGCATCCCAGGCATAGCAACTTTATCAGTGCCCTTTTCAAAGCCCCTTTAATAGAAGTAGCCTGAACAGCGGAGGCCGCCAGGACACAAGGGCTCCCAGTCGTCTGGTTCATCATCCTCCCTACTTTAATAAACGTAATCAACAATCAATCAATCAATCAATCAATCAATCAATCAATCAATCAATCAATCAATCAATCAATCAATCAATCAATCAATCAATCAATAAATCAATAAATCAATCAATCAATCAATCAATCAATCAATCAATCAATCGATCGATCGATCGATCGATCGATCGATCCTTCTAGTAAGTCTCCACTATGCTGAATACACACTGTGGCGTCATCTAGTGGCAGTCAAAGCACGTCAGCGCTGGGCTGTAAAAATTTTTCCCCGCAATTACTGATGGCAAGGGGGATTTGCTTTAAGAGCGTTTGTTTTTCTTTATCAAGATGAGAAAGTGTCAGAACAGAAGAGAATGTGAAAGCTGAGATAAAGCTGGAGAACTGCTTCGCCAGATGTCGTTGCTATGACGATGATGGAAAAGCACGTTACAGTCTGTGTGGGCAAAAGGACGAAGAGATGACGGGAAAATGAAACATACGGCATTATAGCGGTACAACAAATATGAAGTACTGAGAGGTATTTGGAAAGAAGTAATGGTGCCGGTGCTTACTTTCAGGAATGCGGTCCTGTGCTTAAAGGCAAAGTTCAGTCGAGATTAGAAGTAAATCAGAGAGCTGTTGGAGGATTAGCAATACGGGCCCACGGCAAAACCACAAGTGAGGCATTTCAGGGGGATATGGGCTGGGCATCGTTCGAAGCACGGGAAGCTAAGAGTAAAATACTATATGAAGAACGCCTGAGGGAATTGGACGATAACAGGTGGACAGCTAAGGTATTAAGTACTTATACAGAAAGAGAATTGACTCACAATGACGGAAAAGAACTAGGAAACTAAGCAGTAAGTATGCAGGACACAAGGACGGAGAAAGAAACAGCATTGAACGACAGGTAAAAAACACGGAAGGTAAAAACTGAATTAATGCAATGGAAAAGAAGCAGAGTGTAGAACTATATCGATATTAGAAAAGGCAGATCAGGAATCGTTCTGTGATAACTGAATAGGCAGTCCCCTACTCTTTTAAACTAGATCAGGGTGCCTTAGAACGCGCAGCTACAAAAAGAAATTTAACGAGGGGGGTGACTCATGTACTGTGTGCGGTGAATCTGCAGAAACAATTGAACACCTCATAATAAAATGTGATGGTATCCATCCCGATATCAATGCAGGCACAGTCACTCTCCCTGAGGCCCTAGGGTTTAGAGATAACAATCGTCATGTGAATGAATCTGCGGTGGAAGCTCGAAAAAGCGATTGTAAGATTGGTGGCTCAAAAGCAGAGAGGTGACATAAGGTTAGAAGAGTAGGATTAAAATTGTATTTAAAGAAATGGCGAATTTATGGACCAATTTACAACACCGTTAAAGAAATATATAAAAAAACGTTGAGCATGGTGGCAACCGTCGCCACACTCCTGTCTTCCATCCATCCGTCAACTTGACCTCCTTTATATAGGGGTTTACCATAATTTGAAACCAACTGCATACGTTGTTTGGCTGCCGAAAACAAGATGGCAACAACATGCACCAGAAGTAGACTATCCAGGGGCAGCTGTTTGAAAAGTTTCGAGTCCAATTTGGCTTCGGAGCCAAGGAAAAAAATAATCAGATTGTCAATGGCTCCACAATATTCTACTTTTGCAGGCTCTCGACAAGCATAAAAGCAAGTAAAAATGGCACAAAATGCAGAATTAATTGTTGTTGTCCGTCCGTCCGTCCGTCCGTCCGTCCGTCCGTCCGTCCATCCATCCATCCATCCATCCATCCATCCATCCATCCATCCATCCATCCATCCATCCATCCATCCATCCATCCATCCATCCATCCATCCATCCATGCATCCATGCATCCATGCATCCATGCATCCATGCATCCATGCATCCATGCATCCATCCATGCATGCATGCATGCATGCATGTAAACCGCGTATAGTTAGGCTTATCAGATTTAACATCACCAAATTTTCTGAACAAGTGCTAGTTGTCGCTTGTCATCTTCATCATCATCATCAGCCTGACTACGCCCACTGCAGGGCAAAGGCCTCTCCCATGTCTCTCCAATTAACCGTGTCCTTCGCCAGTTGCGGCTACCGTATTCCCGCAAATTTCTCAGCCTCTCCCATGCCTCTCCAATTAACCGTGTCCTTCGCCAGTTGCGGCTACCGTATTCCCGCAAATTTCTTAATCTCATCCGCCCACCTAACTTTCTGCCGCCCCTGCTACGCTTGCCTTCTCTTGGTATCCACTCCGTCACCCTTAAAGGGGCTGCGAAACACTGCCTGGGGGAATACCGGCTATACTTCAGGTGGGTTCTTTATGTCACACAGATGCTGACTTAAAAAGAATTACAGGAATCCATGCACAGGAACGGGAGTTATTCAGTGAAGAAATTTCAAAATACAAGCAAACAAAACGCTGCCCTCAACTCGATTTTGGCGGGGCTTCCCACTCTTATTTCGCTCTCCCAATGACGGCACCTGGCGCAACCAATCAAAACAGCCAGCCAGAGCCCGTCGCGGAAGTTTGTACTCCATGGTTGCCTGCTCTCTGTGAGACTGGCAGCGTTGTTTCCATGCCAGAGCGCCCCTGGTGGTGTATTTTTAATTTACTTGCTTTGCAGGGCTTTTATCTAAGACAAACAAATTGTTTTTGTTGATCTAATATAAAACGCAGACAGGTGACAAAATGTGTCTCTATTTATTCACACAATTTGCAGTATATTTACTGTTTGTCCGGTCATCAAGCTCGCGCCAGGTGATGTCATATCCGCTGCTAAAAACCCGCCACTGTGTGGCGACGCCATCAGAGCCATGAAGTTGTTTTTGGGAGGACATTAAAATATTAAAAAAAGTAATGTACGCGGTATTACCGACGCTAATAGCACCACTATAACTCACTGTATGCAATCAACAGGCAAAACAGTTAACTAAGATTGTGTTTCTGGGCCCCTTTAAGGACCAGCGGTTGTCTTGC
The DNA here is from genome assembly GCF_055824585.1 of Amblyomma mixtum. Classification (NCBI taxonomy): domain Eukaryota; kingdom Metazoa; phylum Arthropoda; class Arachnida; order Ixodida; family Ixodidae; genus Amblyomma; species Amblyomma mixtum. The sequence goes on from NC_143014.1 coordinate 183,977,050, forward strand.
CTTCGCATTACATGCCCTACCCAAGCCCACTTCTTCCTCTTGATTTCAACTAGGATGTCATTCTCTCACCCACTCCGCCCGCTTCCGATCTCTTAACGTTACACCTATCATTTTTCTTTACATAGCTTAGCCTCAGTCGCTTTGCGACGTTAAACCCCAACAAACCAAACCAAACTTTACATAGCTCGCTGCGTTGTGCCTAACTGAATCTGAACCCTCTTTGTTAGCCTCCACATTTCTGCCCCATAGGTGGGTACCGGTAAGATACAGCTGTTGTATACTTTTCTCTTGAGAGATATTGGTAAACTGCCATTGTACCTTGATGCATGTTTGAGAGAGTGCGAAATAAAAGCGAACTCTACCATTTCAAGCGAGCTATCGCATCGAAGAATGCAGCGGCGACATGCATGTATTTGGTCCGAACCTCGTAAGCAGCATGCGGTCTGAAACATGGTTGCTCACAACGCGTGTGTCCCGTAGGTATCGTTTCGCTGTCCCTTGTGTTTGTTTTAGTGCTACTAACAATGTTTCAGCCAGTGAATCAAAAGCACTAACTAGCCCTTCTTTCTTCTTTAAGCAGCATGTAATTAAGCCCGCAGGACACAGCGACAAACGTAGTGTTGTGCGCATGCGCATTCGTTATCCTCAATCTCGCTGCGTATCAAGAGTACTGCATTTTCGCGAACCCGCTAGCGTTGGCCTCGCTGTACGGTTAGAATAAACATTGAATAGGTTGGGGCAACCGAAAAGGAAATAAAAATAATAGGCCCCTGCCCCGTCATTTTTATCTTATTTCTTTCGCCAGGCGCAAAAAGATTTCGCACGTATGCGCCCCCTTATTTTGCTGGCACGCGGTCGCGCCTTAACTTCGTCATCACGCCGATGGCGCTCTGAGCGCGTGGCTCTGCGCACCACGTCATCTCGTCTCGGCGAGCGGCAGCGCGTGAGGTTCGGAAGGCTGCCTGCCATAAAAGGAGCGCGGCCGTTAGCAGCTGCCATTTTGAGTCTGCGCAATCTGGGCTACGGACGTGTTGCGTTCGATCGAGCAAGGAAAATGTCGTCGAAGATGGCTGCCGCGGCCAAGCAGGCGAGTAGGGCGAAGGGCGCCAAGACCACCGCCCAGAAGGTTGCATCGTCCGTCGCGAGCGCCATCGACGGTGTGAAAAAGCGTCGCCGCCGCCGCCGCGAGAGCTACAGTCTCTACATTTTCAAGGTGCTCAAGCAAGTTCATCCGGACACGGGGATCTCGGGCAAGGCGATGGCCATCATGAACAGCTTCGTGAGCGATATCCTGGACCGCATCGGCGAAGAGGCTACGAAGCTGACCATCTCCGCCAGGCGAGTCACAGTCACGGCACGCGAGATCCAGACTGTCACGCGTCTGCTCCTGCCCGGTGAGCTGGCCCGGCACGCCGTCTCCGAGGGAACAAAGGCCGTCAGCAAGTACACATCCTCTCAGCCCGGTCCGCTGCCGCCGTCGATGTCGGCCTCTTAGTCAGATTCGGCGCCGTGAATGCCGGCCTCGTAGTCGAAACCACGGCCGTCGATGCACCAGCCGCAACAGCAGTACCAGCTCAGTGGTCTTTTTTGTTTGTTCTCTACAGAACGCCGTCAGCAGTTATCTTGAGGACGCGCGCGTTCTGTGTGCATTTGCTATGAATGTCTCATATGCGAATGGATTTGTTTTCTCCGTCCACGCAGAGACAGCGCGGAACTCTATACTGGGCTACCGATTTCACTGTTCGGGACATAAATTATTTTATATTTTTTTTTTTTTTGCGCTGCGGGCCATCGGCTGTTTTCTCTTGGCGTGCTGTCGCGATACTGTGTTCTGGAACTGTACGAAAGGCAAGGCCATGACGCGGTGGGGATTCCGCCAGGCAGCCCCACGATTTTTTCTTTTGTTACCCGTTAAATTGCTCTTCGGGGCAACTGTGCACGCATGAATTGGGCGCACATTGCATTCCATTCTGAATGGCAGCACTGTTGACGGTCTTCAGATTAAGGCAATAAAAAAATGCTGATCTCACAAGCTTGTTTTTTTCTGGGTGCTTGCTCATGACACGCCTGAAATATTCTGGATGACTCATCGTGTGAGGGGAAACAACTGAGGTAGCTGATGAGGACCGTGGAGCAGTCGCGGTTGTGCGTGCCAACGGAGCGATGGAATTTGATTTTGACTGATCGGGCGAAATTTGGAGAGGCGTTTACGACGACGTAGACTAGACAGAAGCGAGTGTTACACATTACGCAGACGCGGACAGTCGGGGGCTTTGCCACTTGTTGCACATATTGCAACGCCGTGCCGTGTTCTTGTTTTCGTCTCCTTTTTCGCGCTGTTTAATATGGCCGCAACCATGCACCTTCAGCTGCGATGAGGCGCGCGCTCATCCGCTATCGCGAGACCACCATCGCGCTTTATGTAGCCAGCGTCGTTACTAGGGTGGGACGCGCGGTCGTAGGACGCCACCAAATGCATCGAAAAAATGCTGGGCGTTCAAACAGATGCATGTGTCTTCCTTCAGTCCTCGTCCACGTTCGCGCTGTTCTTCAGGAAGATGCTGGGCATACGCGGCAGGCCACAGCTCGCAAACATTCGGCCAGTTGAACGCTGCGTGCGCTCGTGACATTGCCCGATAACATCTGCAGATTTACATTCTTCTCCGCCTACCACTACGCTATCGCGCCGGAACCGCCCAGCTCGTTAGTGCAGCCCTGCTCGGAGTGGCCGTCGCCTGTTCGCCAAGCGAAAGAGCACGCCCGTGGCGGTTGTGCAATTTTTTTTTAGTAACCGATGTCTCGCGCAGATGGGTACCACAGGCGAAATCTGCTGCTGCGTGGCCCCAACCCGAGACATGTAGACGCGTGCTATTCTTGAAATGAGCGTGCTATGCACAGATTCACGCAACTGTGGAGGAAGAGCAAAACACCGAGAACATTTATTTAAAAATTTCAAAAATTAATATAGTTTTCTATTTTCAGTCATTCTACTATTTTACTTAGTTTTTTTTATCGCACATATACTTCCTTGGCATTTACCACCGTAACTTGTCCAATCCCTCCGCGTGGGTATGTGCCATGTTTACTGAGGAGAAGAAGATGAACCCTGACGAGGTGTACAGCTCACTGCTGCGCCGAACCACAGCACAGATCCATCGGCTGGCGCTGGACCCTGTTCGAGGAGAAGTTGGCATGGACCCGGACTCCAGCCCCTCAGGCAGGGGTGCAGAGCTACAGCTCCCACCACTGGACACTGGAGGCCTGAGGCAACAGCTGGCACCTCAGAACCTGGAGGAACCCTGCAGCTATGAGCAACAGCAGCGCCTGACGGGCAGCAGCGAGGCTTCGCCTGTGGAGCGCATGGCCAGCTGGGAATACCAAGGAGAGACTGGTCTTCATCGGATCAGGAGAACATCTCTAGACGGCGGTGTGGCCAAAAATGAAGACACCCTCAACAACATCTTTGCCATCCTTCAAAACCCTAACAGCAGGACGGAGCATCGCAAGCAAGCTTTGTCAGAGCTCATGCCTCTCACCAAGGATGGCTCACCAGAGCTCTGGGATGAGAACTTCAGAAATGTGCTGCGTTGCCTCGTCGAAAACCTTGAAGAGCAAGTGGTCCCTGTAAAAGTGGCTGCTCTGCGAGCTTTGGCAGAGTTGCTGAAGAGGCAGCCTCAGCACTTCCACAACTATGCTGAGCTCACCTTGGTCAAGATCTTTGGAACTCTGAAGCAATCTCAGGGAGAGGTGTGCCGTGCTGCTGAGATGTGTTCCATGGAGGCTGCTGCCGCACTGCCTCCCGAGCAGACAATGCTCTTGCTGCACTCGCTCACAGGGAAGTCAGATGACCAAGATGCAGTAATTGCAAGGTGATGTCCAGGCTTGCGGAGGTGCATCCGAAAAAGATAACTGTAGAGCTCTTGCCTCAGATGATGCCAGTTTTGCTGAAGGCGTACGATCACAACGAAAGTTCTGTTCGGAAGGCGGCAGTATTCTGCATGGTGACTCTGCATGGCATGGTTGGCTCTGAATTGATGAGGCCACACTTGGCTTCCCTTACAGGATGCAAGTTGAAGCTTCTGAACTTCTATATCCAGAGAGCACAGGGCAACAGCAGCGGAAGCACACCAGGCTCCCCTTCGAACACGGCGTCTTCCTCAAGCAATCCCTGATGACATGAAACATCGCCTAGCAAGCCCACGCTCCCTGCTTTGCTGATTAACTACCATGGCTGTGACCCTGTGCCAGTATCACTTGCTGTGTCGGTGGAAATGAACTTTCGGTCCATGGCCTCAGGCGCCTACTTTTTTTTCTGTCTTCTTTAGCAGACTCTGGCATTTTTTGTCTTTGCTGCAGTGTGCGTCTTCTTCATGACATAGTGCTCCACTTCCAGGTCTCATTGGCTGCTTTCTTCAAAAGAGATATTGGTAAAGGTGCTCCTTTGCCGATTAACAAGTTTTACAATTTTATTGCGTGAATGTGCATAAACACGCTTATTTCAAGAAGCACGCGTCTTTCTCGTCTTTATACGCTCGCTCGTCTTTATACATTTCGCCTGTGGTACCTGCATGCGCGAGACATTGGTTACTAAAAAACCAATTTCACAACCGCCGGGACGTGCTCTTTCGCTTGGCGAACAGGCGACGGCCACTCCGGGCAGGGCTGCTGCTATGAGCTGGACGGTTCCGGCGCGATAGCGCAGCGGTGGGCGGATAAAAATGTAAAAGGGAGAGGGGTATAACTAGTATGGCCACACTGGGTTTTAGTTCACAGTCTGGCAACACTGGGAGTTGCGCAGTCTGGCAACACTGTATTATGGCAACACTGGCATAGCAGACGACGGGTACGACTCACGAAATCCTACTGGCCCGCCGTGATCGGCATGCGCTCGGTAGCGTACGCGACCTCGGGGTGGGGTCCGCGCGGTTTTGAACTGTGTCAGCCGCGGTTAAACGGGGGTTACGTATTTATTTCCCCTATTAAAACCCCACAGCGCACACGCACGCACACACACACAGATACAAGCAAAAGAAAGAGTACGCAGCACTCGGGCTTTTGGCGAGTATCACCTGTTACGTTCGCGTTGGCACGGTACGCGTTCAAGTACGCGATCTAGACTGACCCCCTTTTTCCCAACTTTCTCTGAAGGGTTGCCATTTCGGCTTCAGCGCTAGTACAGCAAGCTCACAATACCGACAGAGACAACCGACACGATCGATCATGCAAAAATTTTGTCGGAGACGAAAATGCGCTATGAACGCTCTATCCATGCACACGGCCGTATCTCTTCGAAAACATATACCTCTGTGGGATCGCGTTTTACAGATTCACATCAAGCCCAGCTTTCCGGGACAAGGGCGTTTAGTTCGGCAGACTGCCACCACGGGCCGCTTCACCGTGAACTCCTCCTCTCTCTTTTCTTTTCCCCTTTCCTGCCTCGCATAGCCGCTCGCGGGCAGACGGGAGGAAACACCGCGGGGGGGGCGGTCGGGTGAACCTTTGTTCGGAATACCTTCAACATTGTGGGAGGAGGGGGAGCAGGAAGGGCTCTGCGGGGAAAGAAAAGTACCAATGCGGCGTGAAGCCTTCTCTGCGCCTGACAAACGCATGCTCAGTAGTCGGATACTGAGAAGGGCGCCTTGTGGGACAAGAAAGATGGGACAGAAAAGGCAAGATGGTTGACGGGCTTGTTGCATCGCTTGAGGGGGCGAGGATGCTTTCCGCGATTTTTTCTTACGAGTTGTAAGGTCTCCAAAAGGCGCTTGCAGGATTTTGAGAAAAGAAAAAACTATACATCCCGGTAGAAACATGACGCAGTGGTACACAGTGTGCCGTGTCTCTCCGGCGCCGTATTTTTCGCCACACACGCGCTATGCTACACATACGCACGCACACCCGCACGAACGCAAGCTGGAGCACCGAAAGCACACGTAGCGTGCGTCTGCATATCTGTGCCGTGTCATGTGGCCGATTGAGTAAATATCGCACTGGCAATATGCGCTGAATTTTGAGAAAACAACTATAATCGCAAAATCAAGAAAAAAGTATGTTTGGTTTGGTTTATGGGGTTTAACGTCCCAAAGCGACTAAGGCTATGAGAGACGCCGTAGTGGAGGGCTCCGGAAATTTCGACCACCTGGGGTTCTTTAACGTGCACTGACATCGCACAGTACACGGGCCTCTAGAATTTCTCCTCCAAAAAAGTATCTAAGAGAAATGTTGTTAGCCTTCTTTATGGTGACAGCGACTAAGGGATAAGTGAGCACGCTGTCTGCCTCATCGACCAAGTAAAATTATAGTAACAGAAATCAGAGAGTGTAGGAAAACGAGGAATTCGTTTCCTACACTCCGGCCATGCGATGAGGTGATATATTTTGTTTTTGTGCAATGCTGTTCACCTGTGGCCATGAATGTATTGTTCAAGCGTGTATCAATACAGGCATGCATTTCGAGGCTACACCTTCGACTTGACGCAAGAAGTCACCCGAAAAAAAAAAAAGTACTTCTGGAATAATTTCAAGTTTCATCGTGTTTCTAACCTCTTTTAAGTGCGCAATCATAAAAGTGTGTGGCTTTGTGAACAGCTCGACTATAACCATAAGTCACCAGCGCATGTCTCTAGGAGTCACTTGGAAGAAATAGCGCTCTACCCTGAGCGGCGGGAAGCGACTGCATCATGGCAGAAAAGCAACACGAAAAGTCTAGAAACGGAGCCAACAGACAGAAACACTAAATGGATGGCCTAGGCTGTACAGTAAAACGGAGTTGTCGACATGAATGGGAACAGAGGAGAAATTAGTAGTCCGAAGAGGCGCACTTTCGCCTGGCTCCGCAAACGCCACGACAAAGCGACAGCGGGCCGGGACATCTGTCGCGGTGAAGAGGCGCCGAGATCACCTTCGCAAACAGCGACCGAGAGCTGAGAAGTGACGTTCATTTCATGCAGTAGCGTTTCCAGCATGTAGTCTAGCCAAGCCATCACCACACGCCCTTGGACACTTGGTCATAGAAGACAGAACACTAAATGAGGTTCCTCTTGAAGTTTCCCTCGCGCGGAAGGCGTCCGGGGCGACAGCACGTAATGCAAGCGCAACGAAACAAATTCATAAAGGTTTCTGTAGTGACAACGCTCGATATACAGGGTGTCCCAGCTAACTTGGACCAAGATTTATAAAAAAAACTAAGCGTTCTTCAGAACTGAAATCGCGTGGATGTTATTGAGGTTTATCTAAAGTTAGAGTACCATTTTTTTCCCTCCTCCTATTTGAATAATTAGTCGAGATAAATAAATTAACTTTTTAAATATAGCTTGAAACGTTCAGGCGTCAATAGGAAGGTTATGGAGTTCCGCAAATATCGTCCAACCCAGGCACTTCCATCGAGATAGACCTAGCGTGGCCATTTTTATTCGGGAAAAACGAAAGCCCGCGAATTTTAAAATATACCACGTGACAGCTCGCTCTGTGCGCCCGGATCCGCCGCGATTACAGCGCTCTTATCCGTGCTTCGTTAGAAACATCACCCGCTTCGGGCCTTTCGTGCTGCCCAAGACAGGGCTTCGCGATGTGCTTGGTTCCAAGATAAGCGCCAGTGGGTACGGGCAGCGCCTCCTCTATTTTTACAATGCCAGCCGCATCGCTCGCTTCGCAATGGGAGCCGTCGGTACACCTCATTTCAGTTAGTTGCCGCGCTGCGGCGCTCGCCAGATGGTGGCACTGCTTGCGTCATGCTTGCGTATGGGCACGCGGTGGTGATAGCGCTGTCCTACTCCTACTCCTGGCGTCTGTCAGGTTGTTGCTGTCTACCCCTTCTTGTGTAGCTCTCGCTTCATCCGTGGCGCGGCGCTTTTTCCAACGGCAATCCAACAGGCTCTTTCCAACAGGCTCTTAGGGCAAAAGGACGAAGAGACGCCGGGATAATGAAACATAGGGCATTATGGGGGTACAACAAATATGAAGTACTAAGAGGTATTTGGAAAGGAATAATGGTGCCGGGACTTACTTTCGGCAATGCGGTTCTGTGCTTAAGGGCAGAAGTTCAGTCGAGATTAGACGTAAATCAGAGAGCTGTTGGAAGATTAGCACTAGGTGCCCACGGCAAAACCACAAACGATCGGCAGTACAAGGGGATATGGGCTGGGCATCGTTCGAGGCACGGGAAGCTAAGAGTAAAATACTATATGAAGAACGCCTGAGGAAATTGGACGATAACAGATGGGCAGCTAAGGTATTTAAATATTTATACAGAAAGAACGTTGACTCACAGTGGCGGAAAAGAACTAGAAAACTAACCAGTAAGTATGCCGGTCATGAGGACGGAGAAAGAAAGAGCATTAAACGACTGGTTAAAAACGCGGAAGTTAAAAATTGGATGAATTCAATGGAAAAGAAACATAGTGTAGAACTATATCGATTCTGGAAAAGGCAGATCAGGAAAGAATTTTTCTATGATAACTCAAGAGGCAGTGCCCTGCTCTTTGAAGCTAGATCAGGGTGTCTTAGAACGCGCAGCTACAAAAAGAAATTTAACGAAGAAGATGACACATGTGCAGTGTGTGGTAGATCTGTGGAAACAATTGAACACCTCATAATCAAATGTGATGGTATCCATCCGGATGTCGATGCAGGCACAGTCACTCTTTCTGAGGCCCTAGGGTTTAAAGATAACAATGGTCATGTAAATAAATCTGCAGTGGAAGTCAGCAAAAAGCGATTGGAGGATTGGTGGCTGAAAAGCAGAAATGTGGCATAAGGTTAGAATAGTAGGAAACCGTAGGCAAAGTTGATGGAGAATCTTAATGAGAATTGCCAACACAGTAAACAAAAAAAATAATAAATAAAGAAAAGCTGAGCATGGTGGCAATTGCCACCACCCCGTTTCAAAGGGGGCGCTCCTATCCATCCATCCATCCATCCATCCATCGGCTGGAGCGGCAGCTGCTCGCCGTTTGCAGAGGTGGCCTGTGGTGATCGGAGCGCTCCGCCTATCCCTTGAGGATGGCGGCTGGCATACTTGATGCACTGTTTGAGCTACTTGCGCTACTTATTGCTCTTTCTTGCCAGACGAGTAAAGTGTTAAAAGTTTTAAGGCTCGTTCGTTTCGTGGCACCATTGTTAACGGAAATTGTATTGCGCGGGTAAATGTGGTCCGCAAAGCTGACGAGGTGTCCTCGCAGAAGCAGCAAAATGGCACCGGATAATTATCTGCAGCAGGGCTGCTGCTTTCAGTTTTGTGTGAAGAGTGGGCAATTTTAAGCTCGTTTGTGTGGAGCGGGGGAACTTCGCGGCATAGACAGTACAAAAGAAGTTGACGTTTACGTGCATTTATTCACATATATTTACAACAATTTACAGTAATATTATATACAACTCTTTGTATTTATAGCCATTTACATTTTTAGAATTGGTGCTTGTATTAGCAGGTATTTACAGCCTTAAGAAGTTTGCATTGTAGCGCAACCACTTTTGTACGCACGAGGAGGACAAAGCATCTCGTGCGCGAGCGGAGCTCAACAACAATCAAAACACACTTAACGCCCGAGTGGAGACGCCAGTTCGTGCGCCCTCATGTGTTTGGTCGCCCTCTTTTGCGGCGCCGAACGACAACGCCGGTAGAAGAGACGCTGACGCGGCGCCGAAGAAACGCTGCCTTGCGGTTCGGCCTTTACGGTGACTGCCCCTGAACACGCGCTGAAGAGGTTTTGATGTCCGCTTTATCTGCCTCTTTTTATTCAGGCGCTTTTCTTTGTTTTGCACCGTTTTATTAGCGCCTGGTTGCAGTCAGGACCAGGCAGAACTTCTGCTGCGCCATATATTTGCGAATGAAGTTCATTTTTCGCTTCTCAAAACAATCGTATAGCTGCAGGCTGCCAATGACAGAGAATAATGTTTATCTAGTCGTCGTAACAATGACAGCTTATCTTGACAAAAGTACAGCTACGACTTGAAAGCTATTCTTGTCGGGTAGTCTTGAAAAATGCCTTGTCGTGAAGATTTGCCAAGCCTTCTTCATTTCATTCTCCAATTTTCCTTACTGAACATGATAGAATCCAAAGCCAAAATAGCATAACTTATTACTAAATACGTTTACCATCTGATTTCATATTTTCGCCAAGCAGTTTAAGTTCCTCTCCCGGAATGTTTCAGCGTTGTAGCTTAGCTAAAAGACCGACGTGATTCGGCAAAGCCGCCACAGCCTTCCGTTGCAAGGCCAATGCCATTGCGCCGCACTGTCTGACTCCTTTTAAAACCAGCGCCTGAAGCGGCTTTGCGATGACCAGTGCTTCACGGTGAGCAGCGCCACGAACAGCGCGCTCAATGACGCGTCCATACCTGACAGGCAGCCTGATGGTCATGAAGGATGCAGAGCGCCGCCTCACGAAGAAAGATAGAAATGATAACAAAGTGGCCTCGTCCGCTTTCCGTTGTCTGGCGCCACCCAGATGGTCCTCTCCCCCACAGATGCACAGCAGGCGCGAAAGCTAGCCGACGGGGGAGAGTAGGAAAGGAGGACAGGAGAGGGTTTTGGACGGTCGGATCGGCCCTACTCGGCAGGCATTGTAAAAATAGAGGAGGCGCTGGTACGGGCGGCGGAAAGAAAGCGCGGGTCCTGTTTTTCAGCGTAATTCACACGACGTTATCAGGCTTGTTATATGCGTCTTTGATTGTTGGGATCTTGCTCCCAAATTCAAATTCATGAGATTGTCATCGTTCTTCCGCAAGCATTCTGCTAACGTGAGTGTGCAGTTATTACCCTCAGAAACGGGAGCCGCGCTTTCTTTCAACTCCCGCCCGAACCCTCTGGCGCTTATCTTGGAACCAAGCACATCGCGAAGCCCTGCCTTTCGGCAGCACGAAAGGGCCGAAGCGGGTGATGTTTCTTACAAAGCACTGATGAGAGCGCTGTAATCGCGGCGCATCCGGGCGCACGGAGCGCTCTGTCACGTGGTATTTTTTAAACTCCGCGGGCTTTCGTTTTTCCTGAATAAAAACGGCCACGCTATGTCTATCTCGTTGGAAGTGCCTGGGTTGGACGTTATTTGTGGAGCTCCACAACCTTCCTATTGACGCCTGAACGTTTCAAGCTATGTTTAAAAAGTTAATTTATTTATCTCTACTAATTATTCAAATAGGAGAACCGAAAAAATGGTACTGTAACTTTAGATAAACATCAACAATATCCACGCGATTTCAGTTCTGAAGAACGCTTAGTTTTTTTATAAACCTTGGTCCAAGTTAGCTGGGACACCCTGTATATACATTGCTACAAAACACGGCACACTACCCATGCATTAATGCAATGTGGTATTCCAGGTGTAGCACGGATTGGAACAGTTTCTAATGCGAGAGCATTATACTCCTGCCATACTGGAGCGTTTAGTGCCACTTTCAACAAGTGACATTTGCTTAAAGTGTCATTTGCGCACTGTCACACGATGAGCTTTAGTGACACTCGCTGCAGAACGCACTTTCCTCGCAGTGAGTTTGGTGGGCTCCATCAACTTGGTCCGGCAAGGCGAGAGGGTAGCCTGAACAGCAGTTATCCGGCATTCAAAAATTTGCTCTGAGAATTAAAAATCTCCATCTTATTTTCATGATTGCGCATTTTAATGAAAGCTTGTTTTAATTCATATGCAAATAAAGACAATGCGCACACTTGAACAGCTACTCTCGCTTTGCTGACGGCGACCCCCTTCCGCGGTAGGCCTGATGAGTCCACTGGGTGTGTGTACGCAATTTCGATGATTGGGGAGAGCGAATTCTCAAGTTTCAGCGAACCCAAATGTACAGTGAGTGTAGTTTTGCCACAGGTGACCTGAAGTCGACTGTCGCTTACATTACAGGGCGCGCATGCACTGAACGGGAAGCGCCGTTGGGACTCGGACTGCCGCTCCTCCCTCTAGACACCTCCCCAGAGGCTGCAGAGGAAGCCGCCATTGCACTTGCTATCACCCGCACGGAAGCCCGGTATATTATAAGTGACTCTAAAACTGCGATTCTAAATTTTCCTCGAGGCCGAGTCCATCTCCCTGCTTTTGACATACTGGACTCGCCCGATGCACACCCACCCCTCCAAGTGGAGCTGATATGGGTGCCTGCGCACTCTGGGAATCCCGGAAACGAGGCCGCCAACCTTTTATCCCGAGGTTCTTAAAACCAGGCTCAGGTGGCCTCGGATCGGGGATTCACGAAGGAGCGCATGCACTCATTCAGTGAGCTGACGCAGGCATACAGAGCTCACGCAAGCTCTACCCCCCGCCCCACCCCTCCCTAGATAGCAAGCACGCAACACTCTGGCGCAGACTTCAGACGCACACTCTCCCCTTACCCCAGCCCACTATCATCCCTCCTTCCCCACTCCTGCTTGCGCCCTATGCTCAGAACCCTTCGCTTCTGCCCTCCACATCATTTCACTCTGCCCGGCGGACCCTTCCCCGCGGGACCTAGAGAACCTCAAGACCTGGGAGGACTGGGAGACCCTGCTGCGCTCGGAGGACCCGGCCGTGCCGACCATAGCCACCGGCCGGGCTGCCAGCGTTATGAACCTTAGGAACATAAACACTTGAGTGTAGTGGGGTCGTGCCCCGAATTCCTCTTACAATATAGTTTTCCTCTCTCTCTAGGCCCCGCGGGTGAGGGTCCGCCAGGCAGACGGAGAGTATGTGGAGGGAAGAGGCGAAAGGTTTTGGGCACAGTGTGTAGGCAGGAGGGGGGAAGGAGGGATGATAGTGGTCAGGGGTGAGTAAGAGTGTGTTCGATGCAACGCCCGCCGCGTATATCTCCGGCAGATGCGCGTGCTGTGACGCGTTGAACTCTCTCTACGTTCGCCGCATGACCAGTACTCGCCACGAGCCGAAGAAGAGGAAGTGGCAGCATCACGTGCTAAAGAAACGTTACGATGTATTCTTTATTGTCGCATACGGGTAACGAACCAGCTAATTTCGAACAATAATAGTTCGCTTAATGGAAACTGTTAAAGTAGCTTAATTCTGATTTTTGCATTTGAACAAGGTAAGGGGGCCGCGCGCACGCAGCCCCCACTACCAAAAATTACATGCCCCATCTGCCTCGATTGAAGCAGTGGCAGGCGTCAGCGTGGGCCCAGTGCAATGCCCACGCCTCTTCCTGGAGGCTCCTCCGTCATGACCAAGGATACCTCAGCACCCGGTAAAAATGCCGACCAGCTGCAATGCCCGGCAAGCCCATTAACTGCGACCACCATATCGTTGCCAGTGAGTTCTGTGTTATAAATAAATATGAAACCCGACAACAAAGAGCTTAAGCACCAATTTCAAGCTCTTTAGCTATTAAAAGTCATTTAACGTTGGAACTTAATTTACTGCACTGCTTGCGGAGCCTCAAACAGAAATTAAGTCGTTTAAACGTACCCGAAAGACTTTAATATGTCTGCATACTTCCAGCAGCCATGGCGCCACCATTTTTGTCTTCTTCCTCCTTTCTTTATATTTTTGCTTGGTTAAAAATGGAACGGTAATAAAAGAAGGCAAAGCTGGCCCCTCTACTATCGTACAGCCATCGCGAAAAGCGTCAGAGGCGGCTGCACCTTTTTCATGATTGGAACTATTTAATTAATTCTCATTGGTGTAGTTGACATGAGCGAAACGGAATCGGACAGATTCTTTTTTGGCATGCAGTAATCAGTAATTACAGGCTTTCCTCCATGCTTCGCTACATTGCTGAAATACGCATTCGTTGCGCACGCCAAAAGCTGCCGAGCCGCACGCTGGCTGTGTTAGAAATTCTTTCATATTGATGTTCATATTTCCACGCGGTGGTGACAGTGCCGTGAATAGATGAGCAGGCTGATGCAACACTGAAATTAAATCTTTATTGAGCTGACTTGCGCCCACAAAGAATTGAACAACTCGACGACAGCAACAAGTGTGCTCCTTAGAAAAAACAGCGCTAAGACGAAGGACATCGAAGAACAGAATGTCTGCCGCTCTCGGCCGCGTTCAATTCAAAGCTGAGAAAGCACTTTCGAGACACGGTGCTCAAAGCAACAACCACCACAATCTCGAACAACGTAGAATCAGTTGAGCATGGCTGCGATCATTCGAGAGAAACCTGGCCGCATCCCGAGTTTCAAACAAAGTGATAAAGGCGCGTTCGGTCAGTTTTGAACATATCAACAAACATTCCAGGCATTAGTCCCCTCTTAAAGAAGCATCGACCCGATGTTTAAAAGGAAAACTGAAGATAGCCAAATTAAACATGAAAATGGAAAGACTACTGTACATCAGCGAGCGTAGTAAGAGAACAAAACTAAAACTAAAAATTCAAAAAGTATAGCGTCCACGCGCGTGATAGGGTTCCAGGCGCGCGAGAGAGACAAAACGTTTATTCACTACTCCTAGACTGTTGAGAGTCTTCTTGGGTGGAGTCTAGGACTCCTGCGGAGGCTGCGGTAGCTCGGGCCCGTTCGACCAGTGAAAGCTGATTTCCGGGCTCCTAGCTAAACACCGCTGACTCCCAGTGCTCCGGCGTGGCATTGTGTATGACTGACACTACTGGGTTGTGTTGGCATCCCCATGTGGTGTGGTTTGTGCACCCACAACTGCACCGAGGCAGGAGGAAAGAAAGGGCTCAGGCGTTATAAATGTGCATCGCTGGCAAGAAATAATACGACTTCGTAGACGCAGCCAGCTACCCAAGCCACAGAGCCACGGTGGCAGCGGCTATCGACTACGTTCACAAGGAGTTAGCCACCGTCACCGTAAGGCATTGTACCTCTACTGATGTACAGGCGACTGCGACTGCTTTCGCAGTAGCCGAAAGCAACACAAGAGGAGAATCCTTCGTAATCATCTCGGACTCGCAGACAGCCTGTCGGAATTTCCTGAGAGGCAGAACAGGCAAGAAAGCTATTTGCGTTCTAAGCCAAGGCGGCTCAAGCCAAGTAAAACATTCCATCATGCGGGCATCAGGACACGCAGGCCTGGCCGGGAACCACGCAGCGGACGCTATCGCTCGAGGACACACTAACGGAGCTACGGCTGATGCTTAGGGATTCGAGCCAGTTACCCAGACGTACGGCGATATACTGGAGCACCTTAGGGGATTAAGGAGGGTCTATCCCCCATTCGATAGCCAACTAACTAAACAGCAATATCTAAGTTGGAGACAGCTCCAAATAAACACATATAAATGCTTATTTATCCTAAATGATACACCCCACTACATACAGATCCGCATGACCATGGTGCAGAAAGACAGGGGCACGACATGCACCACTCCTTGGTGTGAATGGTGCCGCTGCGATGCTGCTGCTCCGTGGGGGCCAGTTCATAGTCTTCTCCAAGTCGATGAACGATCTTGTACGAGCCAAAATAGCGGCTCAAATGTTTTTCACTCAGTCCACGACGTCGAGTGGGCGTCCATACCCAGGAAGGGTGGTCGTGGCCTCACTCCCGTGGATGAGACTAAATGGTGTCATCTGGGTGGCCCCCTGCACTGCTGAGTTGTAGGCGAAGACGACGCAGGGAAGAATGGCATCCCAGGTCATGTGTTCGGCGTCGGCATACATGGTGAGCATGTTGGCGATAGTTTTGTTTAAGTGTTCTGCTATCCGATTAGTTTGCGTGCGGTACGCAGCCGTCTTCCGGTGGCTCGTTTCTCTCTGTACTGCAGGATTGCTTGGGAGCTCGGCAGCAAAGCAGTTCCTCTGTCCGGGATGGCAACTTAGCGCTCTGAAGGAGGTCATTTTCAACGAAGAACTTAGCAGCTTCTGCAGCGCTACCACGGGGCAGCGCTTATGCTTCGGCATAGCCGGTAAATTGGCCGGTTGGTATTATTATCTACTTGTTACCGGATGTCGCTGCACGGAGGGGGCCAAGGAGATCCATGCCGATCTGCTGGAAAGGTCGCTTGGTGGTCTATTTGGCTGGAGAAACCCTGCAGGTCTCGTTGACTCCGTTTGGCGGTGTTGATAACACGCTGACGTCACCTGGGATTTTAGGACCACTGCTGCTGGTAAACGCGTACATGGTCTTATACATGAGTCATATGCATAATACTTTCGCATTATCCACGTTTGGACGCTCCGGACGTAGAGAAGACTCGCCTCCAGGTACCCGAAGAAGCGCTGTAGCCCAGTCTGAGCGTTGGTGCTGTTCCAAGTCGCTGGTGCTTATCGTTCCGAAAAAGGCGCCCTTATCATCCTCTTCCGACGGCTTGTCGACAGGGACTCGCGACAGTCAATCTCCATCCGTGTGCTTGCGTCCGGATTTGTAGGAGGCACTGACGTCAAACTAATGGAGGTGCACGCTTCACCAAGACGGACGGCCGGGGGGGACCTTCAGACTGACAAGCCAGCACAGTGCGTGGTGATCGCTGACAACCTTGAACGGCCGCCCGTACAGGTAGGGGAGGAATTTCGATGTAGCCTAGATGATGGCGGGGCACTATTCGGTCGTTGAATGGTTAGCCTCGGCCTTCGACAGGGAAGGGTTAAGCGTACGCGATTGCTTTCTGCAGCCTGTCGCTTTTATGAACGAGGACGGCGCCAACTTCTCTCGGCCTCTCTCGCCAACTTAGATTAGCCAGTAGTCGATCATGAGGTCCAACGACCAGAACGACTATGACGGCGTGGCATGATCAGTCGAGGGTATACCGTCGATCCTTGGGAGGGTAGATGTCTTTCTTAGTTAGGCTGTTAGCCTTACCATGTTAATCAACTAATTTACCACTTGAACTATAGCTTGCGTTCAGGATAGTTCGTTGTATACCGATGGGAGAATTTGCGGGTGCTGCATCGGGTCGATGTTTCGAATGTTTATTGATGTTGAAAACTGCCGTCACGCTCATTCATCACTTTGTTTGAAACTCGAGATGCGACCAGGTTTATCTCGAATGATCGCAGCCATGCTCAACTGATTCCATGTTGTTCGAGATTGTGGTGGTTGCTGCTTTGAGCACCGTGTCTCGAAAGTTATTTGTCAGCTTTAAATTGAGCGCGGCCGAGAGCGGCAGACATTCTGTTCTACGATGACTGCCGAGCACGCTTGTTGCTGTCGCCGAGTTGTTCAACTCTTTGTGGGCGCATGTCAGCCTAATACAGATTTCATTTCAGTGATGCATCAGCCTGCTCGTCTGATCACGGCATTGTCACCACCGCGTGAAAATATGAACATCAATATGAAAATTTCTAACAAACAACCAGCGTGCGGCTGGTCATGTGCATTTATGCTTCTGGCAGTCCCCTGTACGCACTGCTGATAACTCGATACTTCCAGGCACTTTAGCAGAAAACCATTCAAGTAGATTTTAACATAAAATCGTTATCAAAGTCTAGAATATGTTTTTTTTTTCTGTTTTATGGCGTTCAACGTACCAAAGCGACTCACTCAGTCTATGAGGGACACCGTAGTGGAAGCAGGGTGTCGAACCGGAACCGAACCTGAACCCGAAACCGGAACCGAACCCGAATTTTTGCCCGGAACTGGAACCGAACCGAACCCCAATTTTTTTTGCCATCTTGGAACTGAACCCGAACCGGAACGATTCAAAGGAACCGTTCCGAACCGGTTCGGGACTCGGTTCAACCGCACATTTTGTGCAACACGGCATACTTTTTCTTTTTTTTTCAGACCAAATGGCATATGCCAGCGCGTAGATTTACCCAGCGAGAGCTGTCGGCGCTATGAAGTGCGAAAATGGCATCCAGTCGAAATGGCATCCAGGTCAACAACAAAACTAAAAGAAGTCTCGTGTCCAGGAAGAAAGCTAATTGGCGTTTCCGCAATGTGCTTTTGGTAATTGTAAAGTATTTTACGCCAGATTGACGTTAAATGTTGGATTTTACAGTATGCCCCTTTCAAATGCTTACGTACAGCTTTACTCGAATTGTTAGCACTGCTTTAACTCGTAAAGCACTGACTGAGAATGATTTCCTTTTTTGTGTGTGTCGAGTACCATAAATATGTGAAGCATAGGCGCAATGACCCAATCACGTTGTGCAACATTTACTCTCTGAGGCATTCCTTGTCTCAGACAGCAGATAATGGATAAGACCCCTCATGATGGCTCAGTGGCTGTGGTGCTCGGCTGCTATTGCCAAGGTCGCGTGTTTGATACCGGTGGCGAGGTCGCATTTTGATAGCGACGAAATGCAAAAATGCGTTTCTGCTGTACGATGTGACTGCACTCTCAGGAACCCCACCTGGTCTACGCTATCTGGAGTCTTCCACTACAGCGTTCCTGATAGACTCCGCGCCGCTTTGACGCGTTAGAACACACATAATACTATTATTACAAAACAAATAAATATACATGTGTTTTCTTTTTAAAGAATCCGAATATTCTTTGTTGCACGCGACGGAAATAAGCAATGAAAGGCGCGCATGTAGCAGCGGTACGATACTTAGAAAAAAAAAAACAGTGATTGCACAAAGAGGCAATGCGGAAATAGATGCGCTCGCTGAGATGTGAAAAACACCTAGAAAGGTGCTACTGAAATGAAATGTTACTGCGATGAAGTGATTTTCTGTTATGTCGAATGTCGATGCATTGAAATTGTTCTGCTTATATAAAACAAATGACAATCGCTAGCGGGCAGCTTCGTCACGCTGCTCTCGGACTGCTGTATCTTGAATTCTCTGACGGGCGGCTTATATCTGCCTCTGCCGCACATGAGGGAAGCCAACAATAACCGAAACCAAGCAGCATAGGGGACGGTGGTCCATCATACGGCTCTTGAGACTAAAAAGTCACAGCAACATAAATAGATCACACGGCACAACACAGTTTTTCTCCACTGGCAAAAAACGGGTACTAACCCGTGTGATTTCAATTTCCTTCTCAAGTGCACGTTCGCCGTAATTATGTCCCAGAAGAACGTAGCATCATTGCACAGAATAAAACAATGATCAATGGCCTTTGGCGCATTGCGTAGGTGTCAATTTACCGTTCATGACACAAACATTCTCCTCAGCATGAAGTAACGCCATGACAGGCAGCTCGGTGTGTGAAGTTTAGAGAAGAACGTTTTTTCAGCAGAAGAAATACTTGTACATTCGCTTAACACGTTTTAAAGCACTGGTGTTAAGGAACTCCAGAAAAGGTTGGCGATACAACAGTACAGGAAAGAAATACCCTGTAAGTACATGAGTCGTCTGCCTTCTGGAGAGGCTATACAGGTAGTCTAAAGAAAAGCGCACAGTGAGGAAATTTAAGGTGTCCGCTACATCAGCGCGGCGCCGACGACTGTCTATCTTGTCGTGCTATCGGGGGTGCAACCCGGGTATAGTGCAACCGAACCATCACAGTGTTCACCAGCGCCAACCTCGTCAATAGCAGCGAACGTAATGCGTCTTCTTTTACCGAGAGTGCCACATAAAAAACGTGGTCGAACGGTGAGGGCGGAAGCTGTGCGAGAACCCTCGCTTCGGGTTCTTTGTGTCTGAGGCGAGAGGCTTAAGGTTGGTTCACATGCAAGCGAATGGGCGACTGAGCGGTGCATCCCGGCGAAAATTTCCAACTTGTTGGAACCTCGCCGCTCACCACCGCGACGACTCAAAAACAAGTTTTTGCACCGCGGCGTCAGGATTCGCTAGCGTTTTCGCGTTCTTTTGTGGAACGCTTTGCGACGGCACACGTGCAGCCTTCACAGCATTCCACCTCAGGTAGATCAGCTGCAGGTAGATGGGGTATTCTAGACCGCAGCTATTATGCGCCCGTTCCCGCGTTCTGCGCCGCAGTCGGCGTAGTCAGCGTAACCGGTTGTCCAAGTAGCAGAGCGAATTAAACGCCACCTGGAAGGTGGCTGCCACGGGAAGACCCCAAGAGTGACTAGCAGCATAATACACCACATGCCAGGTAGTGTGTGATGATTGGTTTATTGGGGTTGAACGTCCCAAAGCGACTCAGGCTAAGAGGGACGCAGCGTATGATGAGTTGCGCTTAAACTTCGCATTACCGACAATGCAACCGTCTGTCAATTTTTTGCCAGTGAGTGCCCGGATGTGTGCCCACCGAATTGTGCACGCGTGTGCATACACATGTTTAAGCGCGCACGCACGCACGCACACACGCACACACGCACACACGCACGCGCACGCACACACGCACACACGCACACACGCACACACACACACACACACACACACACACACACACACACACACACACACACACACACACACACACACACACACACACACACACACGCGCACGCACACACACACACACACACACGCACACACACACACACAGGCGCACGCACGCACACCACGGAAATTTTTGAGAAAGGAGACTAAACTGCTAACTCAGTAAAGAAGCCAACTACAATATTCTAATCCTGAGTGGCAATCGAGCTAGTGGTGGCGGGCGCAACCGAAAAACTTCGTTTACTGATGCCTTAGGTTACTCGGCCATCTTCGAATATTATTTTTACTGTTGCCTCATGGAATATCAGGAACCTACCTGACCTCGTCTTGCCTTACTGGACTGGGTCGAATTCCGCGACCTCGGTATACGGCCTCATGCCACTATCACTCCCTTGCTCTGCCCGCACATAAAAATTATTGAAGGCGCACACGTCAAGAAAGGGAGAACTGTCAGGAGGTTGAACTTTCGCAGCATATACGATCTGAGCTAAAATGAACTGTTCTCTGAACAGTGACCTCGCCGAAAGTGGTGATTGTGCGTGTTTATCAAGCATACGGCTTCTTCACAGGCTAAGCGGTCTTATTAACAGGAAAAGTTCACACGGAATTCCGGTGTTCTTCATTACTGGCACAAATCTTATAGTGTAAGGCATGACCTCAATGTCCTTTTTAAGAGACTGCTGAAGTGTGCTACGTCTCAAACGAACATAGCGTCACAAATAATTTCGTTGTTCAATTGTTCCTTCTTGCTTGCAGATGTAGCAATTCACTGATCATGGCACAAACGTCCGCTTGGCTCGATATCATGTCCTAACACGTAAGGTCGACGTTTGAAGTCTAAGAAAGGTTTTTAAAGCCTATTGAATGTACATCCTCTGAACTCGCTTTAATATAAGTCCGTCAAGAAAGCCTAGGTAAGGCTGCACGTAGAGGAAGTAATGACCGATGAGAACCTTTGTCAGCTGCCTTCTGGAGAAGCCGTACAGGTATTCTAAGGAAAAGCGAATATTTAGGGAATGGAGTGTGTCAGCACAAAATTCCCTCACGATTATGTACATAAAAGACAGATGAGCATTTAGTCACCTAATAAACACAGCTGCCAGGAAGTGGTGGTTTTCGGTTTCGAAAAATAAAAATCATGAAATGGGTTAGTGGACAAAAACAGCACGAAAGACTCATCATGCTGTATCAAGGTAGCATGAAATTCTGTCCACGCTTGGGCTCCCTTTGAAAGCGCCCCAGACAAGTCACAAAAACTCTAACGAATTTACGGTCCTCCTCTTGCAATGCACCAATTGCAACATTGTCACAATGCAACGTCGCATCGAAGACGTCGCAAGTTTGTGTCCGTACAGACACGAAGTGCCGCCAACCAATGCAAGCCTGCTTTTTTATCATATTCTTTTCATCAGAGCAAGAGACGGAGACGACATCAGCATAGGCCAAAATCTTAATTTTACACTGTACAAGGTACAAGCCACGATTTGCTGTGTTTTTGAAGAAACTCAGCTATAGGTGGTCGAGATATATAATGCGAGGTACAAAGGCGATGTAGAGCAGGTGATGAAAATAAAATATTTCTGGTAAACTCTCTAGATGTATGCTGCAGGTGTGCCAGAGCGGGAGGGTGACTGGCAAGCCGCTTTTGGGGTGACAGAAAGATGTCTTGGCTGTATATACCTGCAAATACAAGGCAACTTCCGCTCATAGTGGGCGCATGCCCACTATGAGCGGCGGCCGCTTAAGCATTTTGCGCCGGAGAAATTCCCGATTGACACGAGCTTCTAGAGAGACCTATTACTCGCCTGACGGGGACTCCGAAACTGCTGAAGCTGAAATGTTTTGTAGATGAAAAATCCATCAGCTTTATGTATCTCATCAGATAGAGTCTAGTACACATAGCCGGTGTACACTAATTCTGAGTTCATTTGATTTCGCGGCTCTTGCGTAAATTTAAATCTTTTTGCCGCGGACAGTAAAAAATTTCGCAATGAGCAAATTTTGCAGTGCTGTTTTATATGCTGCCATCACAAAGAAAAGTAAACAGCAAAACAAGGTTGAATAAAAACCTACGTTCAGAATTTTTTATAGCCTGAACCCGTTTGAACCCGTTTGAACCGGTTCGACGCTATCCGGAATGGTTCGAACCGGAACGGAATGTCGCTCCGGAGCCGAACCCGGAACTGAACCCTAAAGGCGTGAAGCCGAACCTGAACCGAACCCGAAAAAATTCCGGTTCGACACCCTGAGTGGAAGGCTCCGGATAATTTCGGCCGGCTGAGGTTCTTTAATGTGCATTCACATCGCACGGGCCCCGAACATTTCGCCTCTATAAAAATGCCACCGCCGTGGCCGAGATCAAATTCTCATCGTTCGGATGAGCAGCCGAGCGCCATAAACACTGAGCCACCGCGGCGGATTTTGCTCTATTAAAGAGGCTCGGGGTTTAAGGAATCAGAAGCTTGGCGATAAACACCACCACTTCTCGATCAAACAGTGGTCGTGCAAATACGCTCGCAACATTTAGACTGAGAGTCCATTCGGAACAGAAACATAAATGGCGCGTTCACACTTGGGCATTTCGGCGGCGACGGCCAGCGAAATCCGCCGCGTCCGAAATGCTGCCTCGTTCACACTTGCCGGCCACCACGTCTCCGCTCGTCGTCTGCTCGCGGCGTACAGAGATATGGCAAGAGGTTAACCGATGCTGTCTATATTGCCACACTGCTGACACTCTGCAGGCGCCACCTGGTGGCCAAAACTTGGCTGCCAGCGCGTGGCGGAGCGTCGTCTTCGTCTAGCTTGTGCTCGGCGGTTCGAAGCCTCGTCTGAGAATACGGCTGTGCTTCCCGCTTCCTGGTGACATTTGGTGGAGCCGTGCTGGGTACCGTCTCATGTACGCTGACCCCGACGACAGCCGTGACGCTTCTCCCCAACGCGCGGACACCACACCCGTCCACAAAGCGAGCCGTCGCCTGCGAGGCCTGCAACCCGAGTTCGAGCCACTGACCAGGCCTGTGCGAACTATGACATCCACCACTGGCAGCAGCCAGACAGGTCAGTGCTCCGGCAGTGCTACGCCGTTCGTCCTACTCGCACCTCGGTCGCCACCATCCTTCCACGGCGACCGGTTCGAGGATGTAGAGGATTGGTTGGCCAGTTTTGACCGTGTGGCTGCATTCAATCAGTGGGACGACGAGCGGAAGCTGTTGAATGTGTATTTTGCACTGCTCGACTCGGCGAAAACGTGGTTCGAGAACCACGAGGCGTCCTTCTCCAACTGGGCAGCTTTTCGCCGCGAGTTGCTCGCTACATTCAGCTCGAGCCAACGGAAGGAAAATGCTGAGATCGCCCTTCGCTCCAGGTCACAGCAGTCCAATGAGAGCGTGGCCATGTTTATAGAGGACATGACACGCCTCTTCAATCGGGCCGACCCTGCCATGCCCGAAGCTACAAAGGTACGGCACCTTATGCGTGGGGTGAAGGAGCAGCTGTTCGCTGGCCTCATGCGCGACCCTCCGCTAACCGTCGCCGCCTTCGCCAAGGAAGCTACCTGCATGGAACGTTCGCTGCAGGAACGGAGTGCCCAATACGGCCGTCAGGCGAATGTAGCGGCCACTCACTACTTCACGTCCTTGCCAGGCCCAGGGGACGAGGCGCTGCGAGAGGTTGTACGGAGCATTGTCCGCGAAGAACTGCGACACCTCCGCTTGGATGCTCCGTCGGCAGGTATACCTTCAACGGCGGACGTCATCCGTGACGAAATCCAGCGAGCGGTGCAGTCACCACCAGCACCACTACCAGAGCCGCACGTCATGTCGTACAGCGATGCCCTGCGCCGACCTGCCCCCGTGCCGCAAGCGTTTCGCCCCGTTGCCGGACCTCGACCACCCCACCGTTACCTGCGCCCCGTCGAGCAGCAGCAGGATCTGCGCCCTCCTATCAGCAAAGCGCACGTCTGGCGCACGTCCAACGATCGCCCGCTCTGCTACCACTGCGGTGAGCCTGGCCATATTCTGCGGCATTGCCCGTACAGGCGTATGGGTTTGAGAGGATTTCCGCCGGACGCGCCTCGACCGCGCTATGGTGAAAGACCGCAGGACATAGATGAGTACCTCGCCGCTCACGTGCTGCCCCCGACGACCTCGCAACAGCGCCAATCGCGATCTCCGTCCCCGAGGCGCTTTACTTCGCCCAATCGGCCCTCCACCTCTGGTCAGTTCAGACGCACGTCCCCTCGCCGGGAAAACTGAAGACGGCGTCCTCCGGGGGTAGGGCCGCCGCCACTGCACAGAGTCAACAGCCTCCACCCGACGATTCGACGCGACGACCCGGGCAGCGACCACCCGATCCGACGACCTCACCGACGTGCTGCGAACGATTAGTTTAAGCTGAAATTTTAGTTACCGCCGACAGTTATCAAGTGAACGCACTCGTCGATACCGGCGCTGATTTTTCCGTGATGAGCAGTCAGCTCGCCACGACTCTCCGTAAGGTTCTGACGCCTTGGTGTGGACCCGTGATCCGCACCGCCAGTGGCCATGTAGTGACGCCGATCGGTGTCTGCACCTGCCGTATCCAGATCCGAGGTCTTACTTTCACTGGCTCCTTTGTCGTGTTACGTGACTGTTCGAAAGATCTGATTCTAGGCATGGATTTCCTTCGAGAGTATGGTGCGGTCATAGACCTTCGGGAGCTCATGGTATCTTTTTCCGCCCAGCGAGCCGTTGACACCAACAGCGAGCCCAGCAGAGTAGTGTTGCGCCTATGTGCCGACCACATAACGCTTCCACCGCGAGCCAGCAAATTCGTCACAGTCGAATGTGATAGGAGCACCGGCACCCTTGGCATCGCTGAAGCGAACATGTCGCTGCTACTCGCGCGGCAAGTTTGTGTAGCCCGAGGCCTCGTAGAACTTACTAACGGTCGTACCGACATCCTAGTCACCAACTTTACCTGTGAACCGCAACATCTAACGAAGACAGAGGTCGTCGCTTATTTTGACGAGCTTGGAGAGTGTACCCGGCAGTGTTCTTTGTCCACGACGTCAGATCTCGACGACGCGACGGCTGCAGCCATCCCGACCGATGTAAACCCGCACCTCTTGGCCAGTCAGAAACGCTGCGTAGAAAATCTCATTTATTCCTTCCGCGACTGTTTCGCATCAACTTCCAAGGTGCGACAGACGCCGCTCACCAAGCACCGAATTATCGTTGCGGACGACCAAAGACCCCTGTGTCAGCGGCCTTATCGTGTGTCTTCAAAAGAACGTGACGCCATCCGCCGCCAAGTTACCCAAATGCTCCAGGACGACGTCATACAACCATCCACGAGCCCCTGGGCATCGCCTGTTATCCTCGTCACAAAGAAAGATGGCACCCTCAGGTTCTGCGTGGATTACAGGCGCCTCAATAACGTCACAAAAAAGGATGTGTACCCTCTGCCACGCATTGATGATTCCCTAGACCGCCTGCGCCATGCCACTTACTTTTCGTCCCTTGACCTCCGCAGTGGGTATTGGCAAATCGAGGTGGACGAACGCGACCGCGAGAAGACCGCCTTTATTACCCCTGACGGTTTATACGAGTTTAAGGTGCTTCCTTTTGGCTTGTGTTCGGCCCCTGCCACATTCCAACGAATGATGGACACGGTGCTGTCTGGCCTGAAGTGGCAGTCGTGCCTCGTATATCTCGACGATGTCGTGATCTTCTCCGACACGTTCGATGAGCACCTGAAACGTTTGCGTGCTGTTTTCGAGGCCATACGTTCCGCTGGTCTCTCTCTCAAACCGGAAAAATGTCACTTTGCGTTTCATGAGCTGAAGTTTCTTGGTCATATTGTCAGCGCTCAAGGCGTTCGTCCAGACCCCGAAAAGACGGCCGCCGTAGCTGCCTTCCCCAAGCCCACAGACAAACGGAGCCTACGTCGTTTCTTGGGCCTCTGTGCCTACTATCGCCGGTTTGTTGCTAATTTCTCGAAGCTAGCTGAGCCTCTGACCCGCCTGACCAAAGACGCTGAACCCTTCTTCTGGGGCCAGGACCAAGAAAGAGCCTTCACGGAGCTCAAGTCGCGTCTCCAATGTACGCCTGTACTTGGCCACTTCGACGAGGAGGCCGACACGGAACTACACACAGATGCCAGTAACGTTGGTCTCGGTGCGGTTCTTGTTCAGTGGCAAGATGGCCTAGAACGCGTGATTGCATATGCCAGTCGCACTTTATCCCGTTCTGAAGTCAACTATTCCACCACGGAAAAGGAATGTCTGGCTGTGCTGTGGGCCATTACAAAATTTCGTCCGTACTTGTATGGCCGCCCATTTCGGGTTGTGAGCGATCATCATTCACTGTGTTGGCTGGCGAATCTGAAAGATCCCTCGGGGCGGCTTGCTCGATGGAGCCTGCGTTTACAAGAATTTGATGTCACCATCGTGCACAAGTCCGGACAGAAACACAGCGACGCTGACTGTCTGTCCCGCGCTCCTATTTCCTGCCCCGCGGACGAGTCCGACGACGATTCCGCTTTCCTCGGTGCTATTACCACATCCACTCTTGCCCGCCAACAGCGGGCCGACTCCGAACTGCTTCCCCTCATCGAGTACCTCGAAGGAACCGCTCCATCTCCTCCTCGACTCTTCAAGCGCGGACTGTCATCGTTTTGCTTGCGTGATGGTGTCCTCTACAAAAAGAATTACGGCCCAACGGACACTGTCTATCTGCTTGCAGTACCTACAGCGCTTCGTGACGAAGTTTTGCGTGCGTGCCACGACGACCTTTCTTCGGGCCACCTCGGGTTTTCCCGCACGTTGGCGCGCATACGTCACAAGTACTACTGGCCCAGGCTTGCTGCGCTCGTCCAACGCTACGTACGAACATGTCGTGAGTGCCAGCGCCGGAAGACGCCGCCGACTAAACCAGCCGGGCTCCTGCAGCCTATTGATCCCCCGCGCCTCCCATTTCAACAGGTTGGCATGGACTTACTCGGTCCATTTCCGGCGTCTTCCATGGGTAACCGGTACATTGCTGTTGCCACTATCTTAGCCGCTACTGTGAGACCAAGGCCCTTCCCCGTGGTACCGCAGCCGAAGTCGCAGATTTCTTCGTTCACAACATTGTGCTTCGTCACGGAGCCCCTACAGTCGTATTAACTGACAGGGGAACCGCGTTCACGTCGGCACTTACGAGCGAGGTACTTCGTCTCAGTGGCACCAGCCATCGAAAGACTACAGCCTACCATCCGCAAACGAACGGACTGACTGAGCGGCTAAACAAGACAATCGCCGATATGATTTCGATGTATGTCGACGATGACCATGGGAACTGGGACCGGATACTACCTTACATCACGTTCGCGTACAACACTGCGCTACACGAAACGACACGCTTCACTCCGTTCCATTTGGTGCACGGTCGCGAAGCCCTGACCATGCTGGACGCCATGCTCCTTCCGGACCCTGTTCCTTCTTCTGTCGTGGCCGCTGACCAATTTGTTCGTGACGCCGAAGCCGCTCGCCATGTGGCTCGACAACGAATCCGGCGCCAACAACAACGCGACGCCAAGCGTTACAACCTCCGCCGCAGGGAGGTGATTTACACCCCCGGTGACCAAGTCTGGGTGTGGAGCCCGATCCGTTTGCGAGGGCGCTCTGAGAAGCTTCTTCGCCGTTACTTTGGTCCCTACCAAGTGTTACGCCGCCTCAGCGCGGTGACCTACGAGGTGCTTCCTCAAGGAACTGTCCGGTCCTCTCGACAACCGACGTCCGAGGTAGTCCATGTGGCCAGAATGAAGCCGTATTACTCCCGTTAGCCCCCTCTTCACGGAGACACTCGCGCCGTTAACTTTCCGCCCTCCCTCTATTCTTGTTTTTTTTTTTTCCCCCGCCCGTGCGGCATCGAGCCGATGCCCCTTGGAAGGGAGGGGGGCAATGCCACACTGCTGACACTCTGCAGGCGCCACCTGGTGGCCAAAACTTGGCTGCCAGCGCGTGGCGGAGCGTCGTCTTCGTCTAGCTTGTGCTCGGCGGTTCGAAGCCTCGTCTGAGAATACGGCTGTGCTTCCCGCTTCCTGGTGACAATATGCGATAACCATGTGCACGCTTACGTACGTCAAAATGCAGCTATTAAGCCATTTCTAACACTCTCCCTTTTAGAACAGAAGCGCGACGACGTTCAGCCTAGTGGCGTCATCTGGTGGTTAAGACGGGAGCCGTTGCTGTCAACAAACCGACGAAGCTTAAAGGGCGAAGAATCGTCGCTCTAAAGAAAAAACTAATGCAAATTCATTAATCGTACGTTTTCTTAAGGGTTAGATGAGACGAGGCGACAGACCGGTGGCCCAATTATGGGTGGCAAGAATTAAATCGCAACAAGACGGCACAAAGCCAAAAAACGACAGGACAGACGCTAACTTGCATTGGCCATTTATTTTATTTAGAACATACTGCAGGCCTACAGTAGGCCCAAGCAGGAACGCCAATGAACGCGCTGAAGAAGGCAATAACAAGGACGAATCCAGTCTGAAGCGAGGCATCATTAGCATCATCCATCGAAGGGCGCCGCCATATTTGTCGCCACGGGAATGCAACTTCGTACTCGCCGTCCTATTGGCCGATGAGAATCGGCGGAATTTTTTTCCGGCGGCAGAATTCGGTCCTGGACCGATCGGGCTTTCCGCGGAATCTCTGCCGCGGCAGCGTATTCCGCTTGCACGCGACTTTGCACGCTGGTAGGTCGGCTGCTCCTCCGCCGGCCCCACCTCCAAGGGCAGAGCTTCCTGTCCCGTCGGAGCTGCGCGGCTTATTGGCCGCGGCCACGGTATCTGCCTGACGTCTGAAAGAATCTAACCAATAGCTATCTCTCAACTTGTATACGCTGGTGCGAGACGGTCGAGGGTGCTACCATGAAGCAGTCGTCGGGAAGTGCTCGCCAAATTTCGCACGTGATTGTGGGTCCTCTGTTGCGTGTAGAAGTGTATTATTTGGCTCAGGTGTTTATGACAACACAATGCAGTGATTAGGCGAGTTGATATGCTCTCCTCGGAACATGTTTCGAACCCCTTTAAGAAGCGCTTTTATAATGCGCGTAGCGTACACGAGCAAAAATATTCATATTGGGGAGCGAGCTCCGCTATTTTAAAATAACACCAACAGACCTGGGCAGTACAAGCGAGTTATGCCTTTTTCATTAAATAAATGCACGAGAAGTTCGTGTGTTCTGCGCGAAACGAAATCAGAAAGACAGACTGGAGATTTCGACTGAGTACGTCTGGACTGAATTACGGTTAGTTGTCTAGCCTTTTAGTTCATTTCACAGCTGCCCGTTTCAGAACTGTTATTCTTTTTAATCCTAGGAGAATTTCATTTTAGCGGTTGTTGCAGCACCGCCAAACCCGGCACTACATCAGTGCTTGCCTGACCATGCTTGACAGAGCCGCATCAGTGCAGTCTCAAGCTACTGTTTTTTTCTTCATGGTGGGAAAGATTAAGTAGGTTGCTGGCAATATTTTGACGCAAATGCACGCTGCAAAGATGCCAGTATATTTACGCGTGGTAAAAGTGGATGTGCAAGAAAATACCAGGAATTGATTCACATTAACACACAGCTGTCACCCCACCGCGTTTCTAATAAAAAAAAAGCATTTTATTGAGTGCGGCAGCATGCGTAATTGGCAGTGAATACGCTCTGCGATGTTTAAATCTCCCGCGCCCCGCGTGAGCGCAGGAGAGGAGAACAGCGGAGAAGGAAACCTCGTCCATGTTGGCCAACGTGACGTCACGTTGAGGAGCCGGGGATGCTTCGGCGCACCCGAGCGAGCTTTCACCGCGCGTTGTTTCTCGTGCTGCATGCGTTGTTCCTCGTACTGCGTGCGTTGTGACGAGCAAAGCGTGTCAGCCCACCTTGAGAATCATGTTCAACACGAGGTACCACTCTGCGTTTGTGTCCACGAACAACCACGGCCGCGACTGTGTCGTCTTCCACTGTTTTCCGCCATAAGCTCGCAGCGCAAGCGCTTGCTGCTGTGACGAATTCAAGTCGACCAAAGCAAGCGTACTCTGCTCGAAGCACTTCCGTAAGTGCGGCTACATGCAGGGCTTGTCCCTAATGTGATCTCTGGAGATTTCTGTCGAAAAGGCGCGGCTGAACCATGACACAGTTCCTTCGATTTTCTCGCGCATGAGAGGCGTGTCACCATTCCGAAGAAGCGCCTTTTCTATAAGTAGAAACATGCTCACTTCGCCCCTGCATAAACCTTATAGAGGCTCAAGCATATGTCGTTCTCCTCAGCTTAGGTGATAGCCAGTCCACCTGAGGCATGCTCAGCAAGGCTCGGTTAGTGATTTTATACTCGGTTCGACGTGTCCAAGCAAAGCAAAGCACAATAAAGCAAAGCAAGCAAGCATCGAAGCTCTTCATATGCTGCATCTCGTTTAATCGTAGCTAAGAAATTAAAATGAAAGAGTTCGACGTTCTGATTTCGGATGCAAATTTAAGATAGAAGTGAATGCCAACCAAGTTTTTGCAAAAAAACACCATGTTTTGCAACCTTATTCGGTATCTTCATCAAGTTGTGGCAGCGGGCGAGTTGCAGCTAGCTTGGCTTTTAAACACACATATACTTGGCCACCACTTCACTGAATCTAAACTGCAAATCTAAGAAGGGCGAACGTTTCCGAGGGAGCGATTAATATTTTCTGGCATCTGCTGAACGCGCCACGAGTGAAGCGGCAGCCTTGTGCGCGTATTGGGCTTGGTTTCGAGCGCACAATGATTGCGTCACTATCCTGTGGTCACATGCCTCGCAGTGCTTGGCCACTGCGCTTCGCTCATTTTGACATCAACTTTGTGCTGCTTCATCGTTTCCTTGAATACTTTCTTGCCCAAACCTACAACGCCGGGCACTCAGAACAGGATTTTTTTTCTACACAGCGCTTTGGGCCTTTCCTTTAGGATGACGCTCTTTCGGGCGAGCCAGGAGGCGTCCGGTGGTGGTAATTGACTTGAGTATTGTTCGCACCCCTTCCTTTCCGAGAATACGAGCCGAGGTTGTACTGGCACCTTTTACGCATGGTCTGCATACGCGTGTTTCACGCTGACGTGTGCTTGTGCTAGGGGTAGAATTTTTTTGCTTCTGTCTTTTTTGGTTGCAGGTGATAAGTGGAATGAACAAACTGTAGTATAGTTTTCTTTGGAGGTCAGTAAAAGAATATTCGCCATATTCGCTTTTACAACACCACGGAAACCTGCGATCTGCACTCAACGCAGCGCCGGATTCGGATCGGCAGCTTCTCCAGTCCTCAAAGTGTCGTCACGACCTCTCTTGTCCAATCACGGGCGGCGGCGCGCCGCACGGTGTGCTACGCGGCACAGGCCGCATATTTCTGCTAAAAAAGGCAATGCGAGTTTGTTTTTGCCTTATTTGGATGCGATATTCCAGTATACAGCATGAAAAACTAAAGGACGCCGCTGCCAGCCTGATTTAAAAAAAAAAAGTGCTTCAGTCTCCCTTCAAATTAATGATTGGTCGTTCGGGAAAGCTGAAAGACCGATATCGCAAGCAGCTACGCTACGACATCACCACCGCGATGAACCCTGGGAGTTGTGGCACTCCGGCCAGGTGTCGTTGTTTCCGTTGCCACGCGGTCCTTCGTTGTCCGCATATATGTTTTATAGGACACGCGGCTTCATCTAAACGCCGCCAAATGCTGTGGCAGGTACAGCGAGCAGACGTCAGCGGGTTTCGCGTTTATTGGAAAAGAAAAATGGTCCACAAAAGGAGCAAGCTGGTCAGAGGGGCAGCTAGCGAAGCTGTGTTCAGCACATTTATTTTCTTCTACTGGAGGTAAATCAGTGTAAGTTGGCACAGCGTAAGTTGTGCTGAAGGCGCTTAAATTGTGTTCAAGTTCGTGGGCTGCTTCACCTTGGCGCTACTTCATGAGCCGTGTTTGCAGCATTCTGCCCGGTGTAGGGTGGTGATGGAAGAAGTCAGTGAAGCTTTAGTGCCATATTCAAGCTTACACGGGACGTGCGGCCGAGCTATAAGACTCTTTACCTCAGAGCTCATATACACTTACGGAGGCCACGTTCGGCGACCCACCAGCCACGGTGACTCAGTTGCTTTGACGTTCTGTTGCTGATCCCAAGGTCGCGGGATCGAATCCCGGTCGTGGCAGCAGCATATCGGTGGAGGCGAAATGCAAGAACGCCCATGTGATGTGCGTTGTCTGCGCACGTTAAGGAACCTCGGTGGTCTAAAGTAACCTGCAGCTCTCTACTATGGCGTCCCTTATAGACCATATGTGTGTCGCCTTGAGACGTTAAACATTGTTATCATTATTATATTTAAGCGACACATATTTCTTGCACAGAATCAATCCGCTACGCCAGACCTAAACGAACAGGGGAAACTCCCCGTCATGAGGAGCAAAACCGCAAAACAGGACGGGGCAGAGGCAGGCGACCACAACGGTTTTGCTCCTCATTACATCCTACCAACTGGCCTACAACCACGCCCTTCTAAGAAACTCCCCGTGTTCATCGCCAACTAAATAAAAATAATAAAAGTAGAGGCATCAGACTTCAGTTTCTTAAAATACGTTTATTACCGCTCCTGCAATCCATGACGTCCAAGCTGATATGAGCTAAGCGAAGCGAGGGACATGACGATGCAAGTTCAATGCAGCAAAAATTTTAAACTACTTTCTTTCGTGACTGCATGTCTTTGCATGCTACTTCATTTGTCACCCGATACCTTTCGGTTCGAAGTTGCCGGCAGCTGGGCGTAACATCAAAGTACGTTTGCCTTTTAGTGCAAAAGCACTACATAACACGGTCCCAACCAAGAATTTTGCGTGATGCCTCGGAGTAACTCCGGCAAGCTCAGGCTTCTTCGGAGGAGCGCCGAGCAAGCTGCAGTCAATGGGCGGAAGCTTAGGGTGAGTTCGGAGAAGCGTCGCGTCAGCTGTAGCCAACGGGAGGGTGACCTTGAGGGTGACTTGGCCAAACCTAGTATAGCAAAGGCCCATGCAGGAATAAAATAAATACTGCCGTGACCGGGTTTCGAATCCACGGCGGCGCTGCACGAGAGCACTATGCTATCGCCGATCACGCCTCTTGTTAAACTGCAACGCACTATCGCGCTGTGCACTGCACATTGCCGTCAACTGCCGTCTGTAGCGCGAACAGATCAGATCAGCTTAACCTCGATCAGAGCTTAACCTGAGTCTAATATCGTCGCCAGACGTGCCGACGACCCAGCAAAGAATAACAATGAGCCAACAAGGCTAAACACATGCTTTCGCACGTCTACTCGGTTTAAATACAATAAAACCCTACCACCCTTTTGTCTCCTCTATTCTTTGTCATTTTCTTCCACTGCAGGGTAGGAAACAAAATACCCCCAGCTCTCTTTACTTATCCTACCTATTCTTCCTCGTCCATGTCTACCCTTTGGTGCTGCGGAGAGCACGCTGTTCACTTTCGTCTTGCCTTTTCAGGGCGCACGTTTCACTGTTACTGCGAGACTGTTTATCCACCAGCTTTTTACTAGCTGTACACTGTTAACTATAAATTCGTTTTCTTTCAGTTAGATTTTGCGAGATGCCGTCGAGGAAATGGCACATTAGATATCAATCGTCGAACACAAAATATGTAGACTGCATTTTTCTTCAATTCTTTTTTATTCACGCAAACGTTGGTCGTCTGTGCGATGTACGGTAGGCAGAATCGCATCCGTTAATTTGTGTATCTGCTGCTGTGTATCTGCGCCACGCGCGTCCACGTGGCGAATTACTGATCGATAAATACTGCCATGGGGGTGATCAGTGTATGTCTCGCATCTGCGTAATGTGTCGCAGAGATGGTTCTGTGACATGCATTCGCGCTTGCAGCCTTTTTGAATGAGTTGCAGCATGCATGGGCTCAGGGATGATTTGGTTTATGGTTTGTTTAATGGGGTTTAACGTCCCAAAGCGACTAAGGCTATGAGAGACGCCGTAGTGGAGGGCTCCGGAAATTTCGACCACCTGGGGTTCTTTAACGTGCACTGACATCGCACAGTACACGGGCCTCTAGAATTTCTCCTCCAAAGAAATTCAACCGCCGCGGCCGGGATCAAACCCGCGTCTTTCGGGTCAGCAGCCGAGCACCATAACCACTGAGCCACCGCGGCGGCCTATGTGCTCCGGGATGAGTAAAATGGTGTATTGTTATTTTCGTATACCATGAAGGGAGTTTTATGCGACTGTGAGTCGATGGTCGGTGGCGAGACCACTACAGCTCGTCTTTCTGAGGGCGTTGAACTAAGGCCGAACGAAGTGGAAGCGCCCGAGAAAGACTGACCGTCGTTTCATCAGGAGGACAGGTTTTTGTCAAGGTCCTCCTAGACGGGCCATCTTATTAAAAGTCGTCCAGCTTTTTGGGGGCATTTCTTTGTCACTCTGCCTCACTTTCACGTTATGACTCCCACTGTCCAGTCTTTCATGCAGAATTTGGACACCTTAGAGCATTGGCAATGTTGAGCTTCATAAATGCTGCAGCAGCACTCCTCTTCAATGCGTCTGAAGAACGGCTTACTCCACAATGATATTCTTGGAATGGAAGCTAGGGAAGCTTTGTTCAGCATATGGCCGCTTTCGTAGCGCAATATCGATCTTGTCGGTCGGCGCCTTCTTGTGGAAGGCGCGCAGATGCGCGCACAATGATACATGGGTCGAGTGACTTGAGTCGAGTGTCTTGTTTGAGCTTACGCCGTAACATTGGTGGATGTGTTTCACGATTTACGTGAAATATACTGCATACAGAGCAGCTGACTGTGCCGAGTGCAGAATCGAGAAAACCCACCACTCGAGGGCAGGGGCCTGCGTCCAAAACTGAGAGCCATGCTTCTAGACGCACTCAGTGAGCAAGGCAGCCTTATAGGCGGCAGCAGTTCTGATTGAGCGAGTCTTGAGAACCCTTTTTACCACCTCGGCTGAAGGCGCGCGTGAGACCGTTCAGGGCCATCTTGCTCAGCTTGACGGTGGGGCACTCGCACAGAAGGTACATCAGGTACGCGAACATGGAGATAAGCACTGTGTGGCCCAGGTAGTCCCGCACCTGCAGAGAACGAATCATTAGGAGCCACAATGGCCACAAGTGTTAGGCTTTCCACTAACGATTACTATCATTGTAATGAGTGTTTCTCTATCACCTTTGGTTCAACAAGCTGAGATGTTCGACAGCTGTCTACAATGGCCATTTTACTGACCCTATATAAATACACACGCTCGGACACACACGTGTACAGAAGCATGCACACAAAACCACCGCCAAACCAATGAGATATAAAGACATATAAAAGTGCATACAGTGCCACGGCGAGACAGATGGATGCTCGCGGAGTGTATTTCACACGAGTGATCGAAAACGAACTACAACGCCTAACTAGCTGGGAAAAAGAAGATACCAACCATGGACCATTGCGTGTAGTACACCGAATGCCGCAGTGTGACCAGCCTCGTAGAGATAACGAGCATCTGCACCAGGTACCCGCAGTACGTTAGCCGACTCAGAGGCACAAAGACGTCCAGCGAGAGCAGCCGGTTCACGAGCGCTGCACATAAAAGCGTAGTTCCGTCACGCGACTGTTGTTCAGACAATCTGCGCGTAATGTACACGCCGATCGAGGCCTAGAAAATGGATTTGAACAGAGACGCACCGGCCTGTCCGGTGGCGCAGACGAACACGACCCAGCAGACGGCCGTCGCCCAGACAAGCCTGTGCAGGCCGGCGTATGTGGAGGCCCAGGCTTGCACGTACGCTCCGCGGTGGTTCCAGTCGAAGACAAAGTACACCACTGCGAGACCCCCAGCTACGCTTAGCAGCCAGCACACGGCGTACGTGACATGGGGAACGAAGAACGTCGTTTGTAGGCCTTCGTGCATGCGGTCATGGCAGGCAAAAATGATGGTGGTTCATCGAAGCCGTTTTTGCCACAGCTTCACGCGACTTCGACGGACGTGAAAACACCGGTACTGCGCTTCTCAGTGTTTTATTTTTCGAATTCTGTTCAACATTCATCGCCTGTTAAGGGCCCCTTAATGATGTATATTATTTTAGGACGGAGCATGAGCAAACATGCGACGATACAGTACATTGCATCCTCAAGGCAAATAACCAAAGTATTTTATGCGTTCCGAAGATGTCCCCCGCACAGCAAGCGAAGAGTTTAAAATAAATATTGGTACAGGTGCGGGAATGTAACTATACAGAACAAGCACGTTTTATGTATTTTGCTCCAAAACTATAAAGACAGACCAAGTGCGTACCTTTCCAAACCTGACATGGCTGTACCTGTGAAAGCAGAAAGCCACAAGGACTCCGGCCACGAAGCAGGTCAGGTGGCCTGTCGGCCACAAATACATGGCTGCATGGCCTTTGAAGAAGAGACTGCAAAAAAATTCATAACAGTCACCGATCGATGAAAGGAGAAACGTGTGAGCCGTAGCTTCATTTGTGCCGTACATAGGTTAACGGGCTGCTGCCGATTTCAAGAAAAGGTACGGAACTACACATAAATAACCTTCGATCGAACCGCCAGAAGTTTCCGACGGAGGCTGTTTAAAGAGGTGGCGCTGGCAGGACGTGTTCACAAGTAATCAAAAAATACTATTCGATAATTACGAAGTACCAACTCGCAAGTGTTTTCTAGCTAATGATGATAATAATACGCGCGTCCGAAGCAGCAAAAACCCCCATTAAACTGAAACTCAAACGCATGCACTATCTGCAGTTAAGACTGACTAGCAGTCTGAATTGCTGTCTGTACTATGAGTGATTTAGCCGACAGCTTCCCGTAGAAACTACACATCGCAATATAGAGTGAAAAATGGGGCATGGTTATCTACACTTCATAGTCTTATCTCTATGACTAAAAAACTTGCCCGCGTGGGCCAAATTGTAGCTCACCTAAAGATAATTTAGCTGTTAACTATTTGGCCTCTTGTGCATATGGTACGCCGGGACTACGGAGCAATGCTTCCACTTATTTTCCGTTGTACTCCCCGCAGTATAAACCATGAACTGGGGCACTTGTCTCAAGAAAATGTGACATGCTAATGAGATTACATTTCAGCCTTTAAATCAGTTTGTTCCATAGGCGAGTTTACTACAAAATGCAATCTGGAGCAGCTCCACACCGTGCCATATGCGGAACATTAAAACAATGTGTTTCGGATTTATTTGAATCCTAAATTCGTAGACTGGGGGGGCCAGTCTGTAAGAATTAATATCTGAAAGACGAACTCAGCTTTAAAACAACACGTAGAAAGGCGAGGACAGGACTGTCTCCACCTTTTCTACGTGTTGTTTCAATGATATACGTTCATCGTGGAAATATTATTTGAATGAAGTAGGGTTCACCGCCGCGGGTAGAAACCTCAACGAGCCAGCGTTCTTGTAATGAGGTCCAGCATCTGTAGACAGGTCTGCGCTCACACAAGCCCAGTGTGACAACAGCAGCATGGTAGCAACGTGAATGTAAACCAGTGCAAGCCCGAACTTATGATCTGCAATAAATTCCTGCTACAGCCGGAGTGTCTCCCTCTTTAAAAAAAAAAAATGACAACATAACAACTTCTGACGATCATGCGTGGGCCACACTCAGACCTTCTAGTATGAGAATTAGCAATACAAAACGCCACGGAGTCGATCGAGCACTGCGCCACTGACAGTTCAGAACTGTTGCCTCCACGTAGTCAACAAAAACTGCCCTCAAAATCTTTATATTGAAACCGCGGTTGCGAGTGATTTGACAATAGCCATGCAGTTGTGTATTCAGTAGAAGGCCCCGTTGGCCAAATATCACCCCATTTCAGATGCCCAACCGTCATAAGCCTAAGGGCTCGCACAACAGCCAAGTTGTTGACAGAAGTGGCTCAAGTTGCGGTCGACAGCGCACCCGCATTAGTCTGAAATAGAGCGTTAGTTGTCACCACTTTGATGAGATCGTACTCTGGCGAACTTGCTGCGCACTTCTCCCCAGGTAAAGCATAAAAAAACACTCATGTGAAGGTCGAAGTAACGTGGCCAGACGAGATCCCGTGACGCGTTTCACGTGACATAAATGGCTTCCGGCCGCGCGGTACGATTTGTGCCGCAGAACATTTTTCCCGCAGCTCCGATGACCAATCCGTCACTATCGCCGCGCTCACGGAAATGGTATTGCTGCTACATCGAGTAACTCGGACCGAGAAGAGCTCGTGCGGCGAACTTTAGACCGTTGTAAGCCTAATCAGTATGACGATGCTTAGAAGTTCTTGGAAGTTCATGCAGCTGGAATAAAAAGATGCCGCGAAGAAACAAAGCCACTCTAGGTTTTAGAATGACTATCGACATGCATCTAATTTTAGCTGCATGTTTTCTTGCCTGTAATAATTCCTCCGCGCGGTATTCGCCTAAGACCGCTAAGTAATTTATAACTGGAATTCCTCTATCACGCTGTTTCGGTTTCGTCGACCGAACGGTGGCTGTGACGTGTAAGGTGCTTTTAGGCCACGTGGGCATGCGTGAAAAAAAAAAAAAAAAACGCAATATAACGTACCACTCAACAGCTGATACGGCGGTCGTTGTCATTCCGGCTCTGCAAGCAGCGTGGCTTAAGCGTAGTAGTGAGTTAAAACTACGTATCTGTGACTATATCGCAGTTTTTCATGCCTCAAGTTTTGAACACCTTATACGTCCCAACCATCGGTCGGTTGATGAAACCGAAACATCATAAAGAATTAATTAAATTATTCATTATTTAGTGGCCGTAGGGGAATACTGCGGGGTGATCCATGTATATTAATGCCCCAAACATCATTTGAAAGAAGAAAACACGCAAGCCAGAAATTAGTGTAATACTCCTTTGAAGTCTGTAGCGCAACGGACGGGATACCTACCGAGAGAAGGCCAGCGTAGCAGGGGGCGCAGAAAGTTAGGTGGGCGGATGAGATTAAGAAGTTTGCGGGGAGAGGGTGGCCGCAATTGGCACAGGACAGGGGTAATTAGAGAGATATGGGAGAGGGCTTTGTCCTGCAGTAGACTTAGTCAGGCTGCTGCTGATGATGATACTCATTTAATTTGCTTTTTACTGTGAAGTTAAACGCCCAGAAGAAGCAGTCAGCTAACACAGAGCTCGTTGCAGGCAATGTACGCAGTATCACATGGTATCACCGCGGCAACCGGAAACGCAAAGGTCGGACACGTGCGAACAGCTGGCGTCTCAGCCGCGTACAGTTTGCACGTCGGTGCGCGACGGCTCACCCCTGCTACCCGTACTAAGTCTCACGTGCGTCCTGCCAGGTGAATGAACCGTGCCACTCACTCAATGTCAGATATGTGCGTGTACGGCAGGGGCTCGAAGGCGTTGAGGTAGTGCTGGACGCCCACGGCGACGCAGGCGCCCACTGCGACGACGACCAGGCAGACCACTCCGGCGACGGGCTTCCTGCGATCAGCAGAAGCGAACGCATTGCTCATGAAGCCAGAGAGGCAGGGAGAAAGTATCTTTTGCTTATCCCGAGTTTGTACACAAGATCTGGCTAGACCTCTGTGCCTCATGTCAGCGTTAATGTGGGGTAAACAGGCGCTGCTTGACGCCTTCGGGACGGCAAGTCAAGCGTCCAAGCAGAGAGGAAGAGAAGCCAAAGAACCGATATCAGCAGAGTACAAAAAGAACGCAAGCAACCAGGCTCCTTCTTTCACATTTTTTCACGATATTACGAAGACGCCCCTTCGTACGCGCCCCTTCGCGATACCCAAGCTTCCGTCATTTTCGGACTCATGTGTTGTTTTCTTTCGAGATTTTCTTTTTGACACACACCTTGCTCCAACTACAGTATTTAAATTATTTCCAACCTGTGCGCTGTAGCCATATTGCTCACAGGACAGCTGTGTGCACCGGGCGCTACCAATTCCAACGCGCTCGCGGCAGATGCGCGCAGCGGCAGCTTATATAGCGAATTAAACAACGCACAGGGAGCGCTTGACAGCGCCAGGTGAAAAAAGCAGTCCAGGTTGGAAGTGTCTCTGAAACCCTCTTTCGCTGCGGTCGCTTTTACTCGTTGTCTCAGTTTGTGCTAGCGCATCGGGTCAGGACCCCGACCGACGCTCATTTCTAATTCCAACAGCGGTGCAACCAGAACTGAGATGTGAGTAGACGCCACGCGATATTATGCGCACAGGCGTGCACCTATGACGTTTGGTTTATTGGGTTTCGGGTCAGCAGCCGAGCACCATATATAACCACTGCGTCAACGCAGCGGGTGTCGCACAGAATAGAACAGGAATATTAGTGCAATTATTCGGCTACTTTAAGCCACTGACAGTTTCGGTCGCAGGGAAAAACACATTCGAAAGAAACATTTTGTATTACAGTTTACTTCTTCCTGAGGTTGCGATACCGCGTAAAGCAAAACCATGTCGCACAGCATTCCGGCGGCATCCTTTTAATGCTGGAATACGCTTGACTTAACTTTCGGAGGCAAATGCGTAATTAACTTTCCGGTAGACATAGCAGCTAGCGCTCCTAGCGGCTCCTACATTAAGCACAAGTACTGTTTTAAACGGGGGCTAGCTCGTTTTATTGAATAACTGACGGGAAAATCCAGCAACTGTCGCGAAGGAAGCTGTTCATAGACCTGAGCTGGCGTATTTATGTGTATATGTATATGTATCAGCAGCGCGAACACCACACAAGAAGAAGAAGGAGAAGAAGGTAAAGAGCGCTGAACTTCCAACTTTTATTTGAGCAAAAATTGAACCCGCACTTTTATACACATAGCAGGTAAAATCCCACCTGGGGGGAATCAAGGCGTGCTATCGAATTGGGACCAACACGTTGTGCAGGGCATCAAAATGATAACTACTATCGCACTATACAAAGACTTCCATGAAAAGCACGAATGACATGAAAAAAAAAAACATGTTCTCTTTTGTCAATAGCAACCAATTAAAACTAGTTATAGGTGGTGACCTAAATATTAATCTCCTTAAACATAGTACGGCATCACAGGATTTCACATTACTCCTTGAGTGACACGACTTCAAGAACTTCATTACAGAGCCAACACGCATCACAGTAGAATCAGAATCACTAGTAGATATGTTCATCACCCAAAGTTACATAGACGATATAAAGGCTGGTGTTATTGCGACTAGTATAAGCGACCACTTGCCAATATATATGTTTTGGAATGCTAATACTCAGAATAAAAGAAAAGCTATTCTAGAAACGTTCACAGTTGAGGACATATCTCCTAATGCGCTTGATAATTTTCGGACTCAAATTTCTTTAACAAACTGGGACGCCGTGTTCGAATCTCGCCAAGCAAATGAGGCATACGATATTTTCCTCGATATTTTCAAACGCGTTTACAGGGATTGCTTCAAAATTAAAAATGTTAAAAAACCTAAAAAAGTACGGAAGCCTTGGATTACGGCCGAATGCCTTGCTATGATCCGTAAGAAGACGTCCATGTATGCGCAATTCATAAAAAATAGGAACCCAGCAGACCTCGCTAATTTTTAAAAGTACAGAAATTTCGTGACGCGCTTTCTTCGAAATGCAAAACAGGCTTATTTTAACAGCTTACTTGGCAGGGCAAATAATCGCACCAATGAGCTATGGCGCGCTCTAAATACCATCATGAACCGCAATAAATCGAGAAATGACGATATTCAATTAACACAAAACGGAAAAACTCTCGAGGGCTTTCAACTCGCAGACGCATTTAACTCCTATTTTGTTAACTTAGTAAAAAGTGGTCATGATGAACGTGTGACGAGCTACTTGCGTAATCGTAACAAACATACCGCTTTTTTTTATCCAACATCTGAGAATGAAATACGTTCGGTCTTTACATCACTAAGCAATAGCAACACAAGAGATATTGATGGTCTTAGAATTACACCGATCAAGTTTGTCTTAGACTACATTTTGCCTGTGCTCAATCACATATACAACTTATGTTTGTCATCAGGTGTATTTCCCGATAGCATGAAACGTGCTAAAGTGACTGCTATTTATAAATTAGGCGATAAAAATGCATTTTCAAACTATCGCCCCATATCTGTCCTTCCCGTTCTCTCAAAACCGCTTGAGAAGTTAGTATTGCTGAGGCTGGACTCATTCTGCAATAAGCATTCATTAATTTCCCCTTTCCAGTTTGGCTTCCGAAAAGGTATGTCCACAGAGTTAGCCTTACTAACACAAAAAGAAATCATCCTTAATTCATTTTTGGATAAGAAATTAATAATGGGCATTTTCATAGATTTCACAAAAGCATTCGACAGTTTAAATCACCAAACGCTGATAGCAAAATTAGAATTTTATGGGTTTCGAGGCATTGCCTAGGAATTTCTCAAATCATATCTTTCAAACCGAAAACAGTGCGTTGCTATAAATAACAATTTTTCTTCTCTTATGAACTTGAATGCAGGCGTTCCTCAGGGCAGCATATTGGGGCCACAGCTTTTTAACTTGTATATAAATGATATAGGGAATATAGCCGAGGAATCACAACTTATTGTTTATGCCGATGACACAAGTATTTTTGTTCAGTCAGATAATCCCAGTGATTTGTGCAATAACGTAAATTTGACACTACAAAACCTATACGAATGGAGCAATAGATATTCCCTGCAGATCAACAGTGCAAAAACCAAAGCTGT
The DNA here is from genome assembly GCF_055824585.1 of Amblyomma mixtum. Classification (NCBI taxonomy): domain Eukaryota; kingdom Metazoa; phylum Arthropoda; class Arachnida; order Ixodida; family Ixodidae; genus Amblyomma; species Amblyomma mixtum. The sequence continues at coordinate 184,019,860 of NC_143014.1, forward strand.
CCTGTTTACACCCTATCAAAAGCCAATTATCTACAACTTTAACATTCATATCGGCAATAATCCTATTGAAGTGGTTTCAGAAGCAAAGACACTTGGTGTGACATTTCATCAGCACTTATCATGGAACTCACACGTGCAGCATATATTAACCAATCTTGCCAAAATATCAGGAGTACTCTGGAGGCTTCGTTATATTTTACCACTGAAATTTAAGCTATTAATATATAACGCGTTGTTCTATGCTCAACTAAATTACTGCGGACTTGTATGGGGCACAACATCAAAAGAAAACATAAATAAGATTTTTTCTCTGCAGAAGAAAGCCCTTCGTCACGTAGTCAACATTCCAAGTGAAAGCCCATTACATAATACCTATTATGAATACAAAATTATACCTTCTCCAACATTATATGACTTTAACCTGTCGATGAGATATAAACATAGCTTAAAAACTAATAACAATGCATTTTTGTCTTTATGTAGTTTAAAAAGCCTTCCTGACAGGGGGTATGTATTTCGGAATAAAGGAACATGGCAAGTGCCATTCACCAGGCTAACACACGGGCTAGATAGCGTCGAAAATCGCCTTCCGAGATTGTTGAACAAATTATTAATGATGGAAATCGACCTGCAAACAGCCACTAAATGTAATATAAAACTTCATTTCATCAACCAGTTTCATGGCGTTTAACAGTGTCAACCATCTTCATAACCAAAAACAGAGCTTTTGTAACACGTCATTTCATCCCAGAGTACTGTAGTTGTGTCCATTTGTCTTTACTATTTCTTTTCCCTTATATTCAGGCGAGTTTGTTTATTAACATTGTCATTTTTCAGGTCTGCTATCACGCGAGTGTTTGTTGCATTTTGTTGTATTTTTTATATTGTAAAAGACTGCATTTGTAACATTATTCATTTCGTGCGCGAAAATCGCATGTGCTGTAAATTGTTCTCTTTTAAACACTCAACATTTCATCCATAACTGCTGCACAAACTGCCATGTAAAGGGGGTGGGGACCCAGTCAAGCTTGCCTCAGAGCAGCTTTTTGTCCCCACTCCCTGCATTTTTATTTGTACTAAAAATGCAAAATAAAGATTGATTGATTGATTGATTGATTGATTGATTGATTGATTGATATTTAAGTTATTGAATTCAAGTCAGCCTAAAGTGTCAAATACTCCTGCTTGCTCTAAACGAATGCCAAGAATACTGCGTTTCGCTATTGCCATTTAATCATTGATTTGCAATGCTAGCATTATTTGTTTTTTTTCTTCTTAAACTATTGTCGTGCGCTACGGAGAACACACTGAAAATACGCGAGAGGTTCAAATATGGCGCACTTAGCTTTTCAGTTATGTACAATATTTGGTTTGGTTTATTAGGGTTTAACGTCCCAAAGCGACTCAGGCTATGAGAGACGCCGTAGTGAAGGGTTCCGGAAATTTCGACCACCCGGGGTTCTTTATCGCGCACTGACATCGCACAGCATACGAGCCTCTAGAATTTCGCCTCTCTCGAAATTCGGCCGCCGCGGCCGCGGGCTCGAACCCGCGTCTTTCGGGTCAGCAGCCGAGCGCCGTAACCACTGAGCCACCGCTGCGGGTTGTACAATATTTGCGGTCTGATCCGTGATATGCCTTGATTATCCCATAGCAGCAATGCTTGCGCGCTGTTGGATGTTTCATCTCGTGCATACAGAACGAACAAGACGAGGAAGGTTGTCACTAAATAAAACTTTAAGTGTTCTTTTCGTTACGTCACTTGTGAGCTCCCAGAGATAACGTAGCGTGCACAAGGTGTATATACTTAGAATCCTCGTCTGTTGGCGTCTCGGCGCAAGCATTTGTTTTTAATTTCATTTACTTTCCAACAGTGCCACGCATTCCAGCCTACTGGTGTGGTCGGTCTGGCGGGTGCAAGGAACGAGGACGGTAGGGTTGGCACAAGCACATTTATAGGCAATTAATGCACGCAACGAGCCAACCAGACACACAAAAAATGTCACAAACGAAGAAAACGAACGCGGAAACCGCAAGCGCATGTCAGAGGGCAGTCAAGAGCGCGTTCGAGGTAGGCTACCAACGCGTGCTCGAACACAACAGGGAAAGCATCCCAAATAAAGACACTCTGCGCGTTCAGAAAGGATTAAACGTTTCAAAAGAGTCGCTCTTTGTCATCTCCTGAGGCTGTTGTGCATTCATAAGTGGATAAAATTTATCTCTTTGTCTTTTATATACAATTTTTTTCTTTCCTCATTGTGCTTCACTGCGTAAGAAGTTAGCGCCTGTTTTTAGCAATGGTGTTGTTGCTCATGTAGCACTATTTGCAAGCTTATTACATTAGCAAGTGCCGTTTGCTTAAGTTTCTGCTATGTGCGTGCCAGATGAAAGTAGTATCGTCTGCTCGCGTCGGCGCCAATGGCCTCAGCGTGCCATGTGGACAGACGGAAGGACAAAAATCTGAAGACAAACAATGTTTTAGGCAGCCAGCAGCAGTCGCTGCCGTCGCTTGTGGATGACAAATAAGGCCGTTTCATTGAATGCGAACGGTCACCGAATATGCTTCTGCGTAAACTGATCCAAAATGAGGTATTCGTCTCATCGAAGAAAGCAGGGACGATTACCGAGAAGCGCCGGTCCTACGCGATATGTCAGCAACCAGGCTACCAAGTGTTTCCCAGGCGTGCAGTCGCATCGGCGCTTCCTACAGAGTTGTCGCACTTTGTAAATAAGCAAGGGTACAACCGTTACAAAAATGAGATTAATTAAGATAACTAATGGGCAGGTCGCGTATTATGCCATGCAAACGAGCACTAGCAGTTTGCATACGGCGATGTAAACAAGAGTACTGGAATGCAGTTGTACTCATCGGTGCATCCCTGGGCAAATTGCGCGCTTATGCGGTAAATATTCAGTCATGTACTATGGTCTTCAAGCACTCATTTAGCGTGTACACAAAACATTTGCTAAAAAAGAAGAAAAAAAAAGCGAAAAACGCACATGAAAATATTACATCTCCGAATGATTGTCTTTGGCTTCGTCATTGACAAGCCGCAATTAAACTATACTTGTTTTTTGCGACCTGTTACTACTTTTTTTTTTGTTCTAACCTACTTTCCTTTCCGTTAAGTCCCTTCTCCTTGTGACCACGCTTGCTTTAGCCCACTGATGTTCCAATATTCATTTGATAACAACATTCTTTCCGAAGTTTCACACTACAAATATCTAGGGCTATGGATTACTAACAACCTTGACTGGACTAAACACATTGATCAAACTGTAAATAATGCAAACCGTAAACTTTTCTTTCTTAGGCGTGCATTGAGACTTTCCACACCCCGAGTTCGGCTTCTAGCGTATAAATCGATTGTCCTTCCAATACTATATTATGCGGCAATAATCTGGGATCCATTCACCAAAACAAACGTAAATAAAATTGAAAAAATACAAAAGAAAGCAGTACGTTTTGTTTACAATAGCTATGGACGCACATCAGTAAGCGACCTCTTAAACAGGGCTGCTTTAATATCTATAACCGAAAGGAATCGCGTTGCTCGACTAAAGTTCTTATACCAATTGGTCAAAGGTCATTTTAAAATTAACATTGATGGACTAATATCCTTCTCTTCAGGTTATTCTACAAGACAACGTCACAATCTTACAATCGCCCCTTTCACCCAGCGTAATAACTGCTTTAAATATTCTTTTTTTCCGCGAACAGTAACGGAGTGGAATCAACTTACTAACGACGAAGTCCTACAGCTATCTGTAACATCATTCATCGGCAACCTCAGTACACAATAATGTCCTCTGTCATGCATTCCCGTTTCCCATTTTTTTATGACCTGATTTTAATATTGTGATCGTTTTGGTGCTCTTTCTTCATTTAATTAATTCCCTGTTGACCATGTTCACTGATGACTTGATAGTAGTGTATTTATATGCCCCAAACCTTATTGTACTTTTTTGCTGTGTTACGTCATTGAGCCTTTCATTTTTGCTGTTGTGTTTTTGTTGCTTACTATTAATTTGTGGCCTTTGTACTTTTTTTTTCTTAATATTTGTACTTACCTATATTCTGTATGCTCACCCTGCGAAAATCCCTTCCTGGGATTGCAGTATTAATAAATAAAAAATAAAAAAAATAAATAAGCACTGAAGTCGTTTCCACAGGGCGAGTAAACTTTTATTGGTTCAGTGAATTTTTTTTTCTGCCTTACAACAAGCTAATTCCATGTGCTCTATCTACTATCGAAGAGTGGAATTTCATTAATCAGGGCATATTATGTACTGTATTTTTTTTTTTTCAAAGCAATGCCACTGTACCGCTTTCTAGTGCTCGGGGGCGTGCGGCTCTGTCAAGCTCTCATTTATGACAACTTTTACTGCCGGCCTCCACTGTTCTGTAACCTGTGAGACGCGAATAAAAGCACTATTGTTATTAAAATCAATGTCCACACAACCAAAGCACTCCGGCGTTGCTGTAGGGGGATGGGGGGGGGGGAAGCGATGGCGACGGCTGTTGTTCAGTGCGGGTAGTGCAGGCTGTGTTCGAGCTTCGGAGTGATCCCTAAATCTTGAATGAATTCGCGCAGCTTCGTTGACTGGAATGTATCTCAGCCGAATGCTATTATAAATTTTGTGTAGCAGCATTATGCTAGTTTTATTTGTGTGCATCTTTTTTATAAGATAAATATTCCTCGTTCCACCAAAGAGGAAGAGATGAAGGCCCAATGAACGAAATCTCTTGTGGGAAGTGCCTGACGACGTGGACTGGTGGAACGAAAAGCTGAAAAATAAAATCAGCGCAAGAACTACTTTCGGAACTTCTTGAGGGAGCGCACGGAGCTACCGGTCATCCAGATTGCACCGACCACGAAAGTACCCTGAGAACACGACCAAAATTTCAGTCCAAGTTTTAAGTATTAACTCCACGGGCCCTTCCTGGGCGTACGCCAGAACCAATGTGCGCATGCGCACTGCAGGAGACGCCAGCGAACCTCGGCGAGGCGCCGATATCTGTCCGTGCTAGATATCAGCGCACGGGCGCTCGCGTACGCGTCGGAAGCCGGGTCCGGTTTGCAACAATCGGAGGACTGCGGGAGTCTCGGTGACTCTTTTCTTCATGGCTTGACCCTCCTTCAGGTTCCCCGAACTTTTCTTCGCGGTTTAATTGGTCCTTTCAGCGCCCCAACCCCTTTTCTTCACGGCTTGAAATTCTTTCCCTCGACTCGAGAGGGGTAACGAGCCAGCACCAGAGACATGGAGATGCATGGCCCTTTTCGACGCCAGTTCCGGCGTACGCCAAGAGCGCCGACGCTGAGCGCGTGCGCCCAGGATGTGTCGTTGGGGCTTTACACTGTTGCAATCCACTTCTCAGCTTACCCAAACACAAACACTGGACGAAATTCCGAGACCTGCCTCATGCTTCGCGGAAACGAAATAGGGAACAAGTGAGTGCAGGTATGACTCACAACAACACAAGGCGCCGCCACGCTCCTTCAAGAGCCCTTTCTCCTCCCTCCTGCAACCGGTTGCCCCCGCACCACGTAACAATTGTGGCGTAGAATGCCCAAGACTCGTTCCTTCCTTTCTCATGCGCATCTACAGGGCCTTGAATATTTGGGGGCCGGGTTTTAAAAAATTCCTATGTAAAATCTACTACCCCATTCGAGCTGAAATAACGTTCCCAAAGTAGCAAAATGTGGTCTACGTTATCTGATAAGGGATTCAACATCGGTACTTGCCTAGATTTACCGGAATGGACGGAAAACTGCTTTTGGCGGCGTGCACAACTTTGGCAGAAGCGAGTCGAGAAGTTGTGTTGACATGGTGCGCCATCTGTTGAGCGGCGAGGCAGATCGTGCAACGAGCAGACGATCTGCACCTTCGAAGCAAGCGCGCCAACGGCCTTGCCGGAGATGGCGGTTGCCTCGCCGCTCGACAGATGGCGCACCATGTCAACGCAGCTTCTCGACTTGCTTCTGCGAAAGTTGCGCACGCCGCCGAGAGCAGTTTTCCGTCCATTCCGGAAAATCTATTAAAGTACCGATGTTGAATCACTTATCAGATAATGTAGACCATCTTTTGATACTTTGTGAACGTTATTTCAGCTCGAATGGGGTAGTAGATTTTACATAGGAATTTTTTAAAACCCGGCCCCCAAATATTCAAGACCCTGTAGAGCCGCCTCTGTGTGCTGCGTATTTCCATAACTGCTGAGGTAGGAACCAAAAAAGAAAACGTCCACTTCGAATAGACCTCTCCTGGCAGACGTCATCGGCGCACGTGTCTCTGGTGTGGCGGGCAAATCATGGGGCTTCTGACCGGGAAGGGCAGCAGGTGCTACTCATACCCTCTTCATACCAAGGCGTCTCTAATCGGGAGAAGAAAGGCGGGGGAAAAATGATCGACACATACAAAACCAGTTTAGAAGCAAAAGTAGGCGATTTTTCCCACAGGGTCTTGTCCCTTTGACGTCATGCTTTTTGTCCAGGAGAGTTTCCTTTTTTTTATTGCCCATCCTAACATATGTTTCCAGTTTTCATTCTTTTAAGATTCTTAACATAGTATTTGTATTGGCTTGGGCAAGACTGTGTAGTTGTTCCGTTTCTTCCCCTTCGACATCCTTTGACCTGGCTTTTCGCGATCAATTTTTTATTCGTTTTCATTGCATTTTGAACAGGAAGATGAATCGTAAAAGAAAGCTGTGAGCGATAACGCAACTAATCTCCTACACTGGTAATATAGAATAATTTATTTTTTTTAAAAATGATTACACCCCAGCTTCAAGGGTACAGATGCAAACGTTCCTCAAAGGAGACCCTCAAGCCAATGGCGTCAGCCGATTGACATGACTTCGTGGCTAATCCTGTTCATCTGCGGTTAAGCCTTTTGCACCTTCCAGCCCCCTGCATTGTAACTGTTGGAGGTGCGGTGGGATTAACCGCGGCACCATGACAATCGGCTGCTGCCATTCGCTAGAGGGTCTGTCGGGCATTTGCCGCTTAATTTTGAGCTCTATCCGACTGTATGCAATCTCCCGACAGGCAGCGTAGCGAAATGCTACATCCGTTATACATACCATTTATATCTGCCATTTGTAAACTGATTTCTTGCAGAGGCCCATATAAGAGCGCTTTTTCGAAGGACAGAAGTCGACAAAATTAAATTCACCACTTTCTTCGCAACAATTAAACGAAGTTGGTGGTATCTCGTGGTACAAGAGAACTTTGGTGACTCAAAAGCGCAGCCTAATTTCTGCAGTGACACCCCACAGATAGGATCCTGGCTATACGTCATGCATGCATATGACAGAAGTTTGAATGAAAGAGCACCAAAAAAAAGTCGCCTATAGTTCTTTAAAATAATGTACGAATGATGGTTATAATACGTGAAATTGTTCATTGATACTAATATATTTTCGAGGTCTTGAAGCGAAAACTCTTTATTAAAATCGGTTGACAAAAGAAAGGTTCTGAACACAGGTTAGAACCCCAAGTCCAATCCCCAGTCACCTTATTCCGACAATGCTACAAATCACTAATTTGTAAGCAGATAGAAGCGACAGTTGACCTTCTAACCGGAGGCCATCTGCTTCTAGACTTATAATTCTCTATTATTTCCGACGACATATAATAAGCTGAACAGGTACAGAACGTCTCCGAGTAAAGCTCCATCAAACTTCTTACACCAGCATTATGAGAATAAACACAAACACTTCCATCCGACATTACTTTTTGATGCCTGCCGTTTGGTTGCCGCTACTCTCTTCCAAAGCAACATGAATATCCAAATTCAAACTAGCTAGCTGTCATACCCTATTCTACCATATTCACAGACGCAAATAAACTTTTTGAATAATAGCTCAGGGCTGACAATTCGCGAAGTATTATGAACACCCACCAATACTTTTTGTAGCTACGTTAATTTTCATTCTTTGTTTAAAACTCCGGTTCATACACTAGGTTCGAACTCTCGCACGTGTTCTTTTCTATAAGGCATACGTCTCCTGACAAAAATATAATAATCAAAATGGACGGAAATTCATCGCTTCGAACTATTTCTGCAGCGTAACTACCAACCAGGCGCCATCTTTCATATGTTCGGCATTACCAGGTTTCAGATATAAAGACCTCGGGAAGCTTCTGGATCAAAGCTATGAGAGGTCGACGCACACCATTTTAATTAGCATATGTTAGGGTACCTAAAACCCCGGGTCATTTTGGATAGCTATCTGTGTTACGGCGCTATACAGTTCTAAAGTTTGAAAAATGGGCAAAATGTGGCCCTCTCCGATAGGCAGCATCGTATAATATTCAAACACGCTGGACCTCTTGTGTATTAAAAGCACAGAACTGAAACTTCGGCACAATCCTCATCTAAGTCTACACTATACAAATCCCCGGGTCATTTTTTGTAGGTGCTTTTGTTCACGTTTTACGATTTTTTTTGTACCACTTCCCATTCAGTTACGCGCCATGTCGCCGCCACTGCCGACAGATGGCGCAAGTAGTATTTGTCCCAGAAAGCTGGCCATGCCGCCTTATTTGCTGCCACTTCTCGCCACAGACGTGTTCATTGCTGATGGCCAAGGAGATAGCTGGAAGAAACGCGGCACATAAAAAGCGAGACGAGCGGTGGCACCTCCGGGGAGCGAGGCGCTGCTTACCCGCTAAATAGTGGCAAAGTCACCAAGGTACTTACCTGTCGTAATAGATAAGCACGGCGCCAACACGTTCCCCTTTGTCACAGACATTGGCGACAGAGGAACAGTCCGCCTTCTTCAAAGTAGATTCTGTAAAGACGTTTGTCTGCTAGCGCGATTTTGACAGAATCGAAAGTCACGCCATCGCCACAGATTCCGTCTGATAGTCTCTGGTGCCCTTAGAGAATGTAAAAATTAAGTTCTCAGCCTCCAAGACGCGATTAGACCCCACGAAAGAGCGCGAATTTCGGCACAAGCTACGAACACCCATTCCTCCATACGCGACGAGGTATGCGTAGTCCTTTTGGATTAGATTGGATTGGTTTGGATGTGGGCAGGGACATCGAAAAACACCACGTTCCGGGCAGCGTTCACAACTACAATGCAGTAGCCGCTGCTCCAACGCCGTACGAACAGCTCAATATGGCATCGAGAAGCGCCTGTGCGAGTTTTTAGGTTTGTCTCATTCGGGGCGCCGCCAGCAAAGCAAGATTGCGATCAAGCACGGAAACTAAAATCGTGTATACATTCCTCGGACTTCTGCATGAATACTATACCCTTCCACACAACGTGTAAGTGTTCCTGAGATAAAAGGACAGATGTTGTAGAAAGGACTTAGTAGTAATACCACATTTTTTATGGAAAGAGAATTTTTCGTTGTGATCTTTGACACAATTCTGAGCGTACTGCACAACAGGAGAGCATGCAGAATTCATCATTGCCATCTGTGATACAAATCTGAATGCACTGAACGACAGGAGAATATGCAAAATTCTCAAGAGTGAATGGTGGCGACAGGCGAGACTGGTCAGGGACATACCTCGGACAGGATGCCGAGGAGGGAACCCACGCCATAACCAGCGTTTTTTTCATGAGTGGTGTGCGACAACCGATCAGCTCGGGGAATTCCTACGGAGCGTCGTTCGCCCAACTCTTTCCAAAGCTACAAGAGGACCACCGGGAGTATAGGAAACCTTCTAGCCCTTGGGGACGTCGTTATAGGTTTCAAGCAGGAAAGGATCTGGCGCCTTAATGCCTTGTGTCTATAGATGCTTATACGTTTATGGATTGACTTGCTGACTTCAAATAAAATTCAGTTGTAAGTTCAGCGCAGTTCTTGTCTCTTCTTGCATGTCCTTCTGTCTAGCGCTGTTGAAAAAAGCTCGTTATGGATTACCAACTCGCCCATTCTGCAGTTCTTCCAAATCATGCTTCGGTGCTGGCTGTCAGCGACGCTGCAATCAATGGTGCTACAAAAGACGTATATGCATAAGGATGTGTCGATATGAATAGTCATTCAGGCTTTCGGTCTTGGACAAGCCGAAGTGTCCAGTGCCTCTTAAACTGTTCGCGTTTTCGCTTTAATTGACTTCTGTAAGCGTCAAATGGAACATGAGCAGAACAATAAAAAAATGAAAAGCATCGCAAGCTCTTAGTTGATGGCTTTTGAGCAATAGCAACAGTTTATTCTCAGTTTTTTTTTTCAAAGGTGGTAATGAACCTCGTTTAGTTTCCCATCCAGGAGATAATACTTCTGCGTTTTCACACTCACTATTTCAGTTATCCTGTTCGCGTTGCCTCTGATTTTGACGGTACAGTAGTGGGCAAACGTCAGAGGTCCCCTCTCGTGTTCCGAATCTTGCCACTCTGCATGTGGACGTCATCATGGAGGGTGGTCACCTACCCGTAGTTGAAGGTTTCATGTCTATTTTTATGTCGCGACGCATCGAAGTGTGTAATTGTGAGTCAATAAAGCACTGATTTCGATGCAATATAACTTCCGTTAGTACCACTAATTTGTGCCTTTAGTGGAATCACTCAATCAATGTGGCTTACTTTTTTCGGGCTGTAACATTCACTTTCGTCAAAGCTGCCAAAAGACAGCTTTTGCTATGGGTACCCGCCCATCATGCACTGCGTGGTGGTGAAATAAACATTATTATTGTTACTACGTTAATTCCCCGTTTATTATGAAGGTGTGTGCACATCATGCCGCATCAGAAACAAGCCACAACATGCGTTTGCATGACGCCTGACCAAAGACAAGGCCAACGACGACGGATAAAAAGCGATGCTTGGACAAGTCGGTTAAGAAATAACCCAGTTCTAAGGTTAACCCAAGCGAAATGCAAGGCGCCCGTGTATGTGCAATGCCAGTCACCGTGAAAGAGCCCCAGGGGGTCGAAATGAATCCGCAGCTCTCGTCTTTGGCGTCCCTTATAGTCATGCCCATGTCGCTTTGGGACTTTAAACCCCAAACCACAAATACCAAACACAATACCAGTTCAATACCGATACTTATGAGTTGTCCTGGACAAAGTTCCCGTCAATTTAAAACGCCTGTAGTGTTGCGGTGTTAGTTATTTGCCAGCTGTCTTCTTCGTCCTTGACCTTGTCTTTGGTTGAGTTGAAAGGGAGGAGGGGAGGGGGGAAAGGCGGGCTCAACTAACTTCTGGCTTTTCTTCAAGCAGCCATGGGATTAGTGACATCGAAGAGGAAAAGGGATTGGGGGTGGGGTAATCAGACCCGGAGACATGTCCGAAGCTGGCGGGCGAGACACATCTCAGATCATTCTGGGTCGAGGCGATCCCTCGCTACTCTCACGTGACTGTTGTGGGGCTCTATATGGCCACTTTTAAGCGATTTAAACTATGCGCACTCTCTTCCACTCATCTATGTGCGCGTGGGCAGCTCAACTGCGCATGACCGAACTGTTGTTCGTCAGATGTGGCATGTGATCGCTGCGGTGAAGGCTTGATAAGGGCAGCGAAGTGGCGCGAGGGGGGGGGGGGGTTAAAGGGGTAACTGCGGGTGCGCTGGTAAGGCGCGACCACGCATTCGGCGGCCAGCACGAGCCATCAGTACGCACACGGATGGCGGGCCGGCACTCTACGAGGATTAAGAGGGAAGATGGAAGTGGGATCTGCAAGGATGTAGACATCTAGACCCGTGCTATTCTTGAAATGAGCGTGTTATGCACAAATTCACGCAACTGTGGAGGAAGAGGACAACACCGAGAACATTTGTTAAAAAATTTCAACAATTAATATATTTTTCTCTTTTCAGTCATTCTACTATTTCACTTAGTTTTTTTTTATCGCACATATACTTCCTTGGCATTCACCACCGTAACTTTGCCAATCCCTCCGCGTGGGTATGTGCCATGTTTACTGAGGAGGAGAACAAGAAGAAGAACATGAACCCTTACGAGGTGTACAGCTCACTGTTGCGCCGAACCACAGCACAGATCCATCGGCTGACGCTGAACCCTGTTCGAGGAGAGGTTATCATGGACCCGGACTCCAGGCCCTCAGGCAGGGGTGCAGAGCAGCAGCTTCCACCACTGGACACTGGAGGCCTGAGGCAACGGCTGGCACCTGAGAACTGGTAAGAACCCTGCAGCTATGAGCAGCAGCAGCGTCTGACGGGCAGCAGCGAGGCTTCGCCTGTGGAGCGCATGGCCAGCTGGGAATACCAAGGAGAGACTGGTCTTCATCGGATCAGGAGAACATCTCTGGACAGTGGTGTTGGCAAAAATGAAGACACCCTCAACAACATCTTTGTCATCCTTCAAAACCCTAACAGCAGGACGGAGCATCGCAAGCAAGCATTGTCAGAGCTCATGCCTCTCACCAAGGATGGCTCACCAGAGCTCTGGGATGAGAACTTCAGAAATGTGCTGCGTTGCCTCGTCGAAAGCCTTGAAGAGCAAGTGGTCCCTGTAAAAGTGGCTGCTCTGCGAGCTTTGGCAGAGTTGCTGAAGAGGCAGCCTCAGCGCTTCCACAACTATGCTGAGTTCACCTTGGTCAAGATCTTTGAAACACTGAAGCAACCTGAAAGAGAGGTGTGCCGAGCTGCTGAGATGTGCTCCATGGAGGCTGCTGCCGCACTTCCTCCCGAGTAGACAATGCGCTTGCTACACTCGCTCACTGGGGAGTCAGATGGCCAAGAAGTTGTCATTGCTGCCATCAAGGTCATGTCCAGGCTTGCGGAGGTGCATCCGAAAAGGATAACTGTAGAACTACTGCCTCAGATGATGCCAGTTTTGCTGAAGGCGTACGATCACAACGAAAGTTCTGTTCGGAAGGCGGCAGTATTCTGCATGGTGACGCTGCACGGCGTGGTTGGCTCTGAATTGATGAGGCCACACTTGGCTTCCGCTTCCCTTACAGGATGGAAGTTGAAGCTTCTAAACTTGTACATCCAGAGAGCACAGGGCAACACCAGCGGAAGCACACCAGGCTCCCCTTCGAATACGGCGTCTTCCTCAAGCAATCCCTGATGACATGAAACATCGCCTAACAAACCTACGCTCCCTGCTTTGCTGATTAACTACCGTGGCTGTGACCCTGTGCCAGTATCACTTGCTCTGTCGGTGGAAATGAACTTTCTGTCCATGGCCTCAGGCGCCTACTTCTTTTTTGTCTTCTTTAGCAGACTCTGGCATTTTTTTTGTCTTTGCTGCAGTGTGCGTTTGCTTCATGACATAGTGCTCCACTTCCAGGTCTCATTGGCTGCTTTCTTCAAAAGAGATATTGATAAAGGTGCTCCTTTGCCGATTAACAAGTTTTGCAATTTTATTGCGTGAATCTGCATAAACACGGTTTTTCAAGAAGCACGCGTCTGTCTCGTCTTTATACGCTCGCTGGGGCCACGCAGCGGCACTTTTCGCCTGTGGTACCCGGCTGCGCGAGGCATTGGTTACTAAAAAAACCAATTTCACAACCGCCGGGACGTGCTCTTTCGCTTGGCGAACAGGCGACGGCCACTCCGGGCAGGGCTGCTGTTATGAGCTGGACGGTTCCGGCGCGATAGCGCAGCGGTGGGCGGATAAGAACGTAAAAGGGAGAGGGGTATAATTAGTATGGCCACACTGGGCTTTAGTTCACAGTCTGGCAACACTGGGAGTTGCGCAGTCTGGCAACACTGCAGTATGTCAACACTGGCATAGCAGACGACCGGTACGACTCACGAAATCCTACTGGCCCGCCGCACGTGGTCGGCGTGCGTCAGGTAGCGTACGCGACCGCGGGGTGGGGTCCGCGCGGTTTTGAATTGTGTCAGCCGCGGTTAAACGGGAGATACGTATTTATTTTCCCTATTAAAAACCCACAACGCACACGCACGCACACACACACTCGCACACACGCAAAAGAAACAGTACGCAGCACTCGTGCTTTTGGCGAGTATCACCTGTTACGTTCGCGTTGGCACGGTACGCGTTCAAGTACGCGATCTAGACTGACCTCCTTTTTCCCAACTTTCTCTGATGGGTTGCCATTTCGGCTTTAGCACTAGCACAGCAAGCTCACAACACCGACAGAGACAACCGACACGATCGATCATGCAAAAATTTTGTCGGAGACCAAAATGCGCTGTGAACGCTCTATCCATGCACACGGCCGTATCTCTTCGAAAACATAAACCTCTGTGGGATCGCGTTTTACAGATTCACATTATTTGCTGCCACTTATCGCCAGAGACACAACATGCCGTCGCCTAGACGTGTCCATTGCTGATGGCCAAGGAGATAGCTGGAAGAAACGCGGCACATAAAAAGCGAGACGACCGGTGGCACCTCCGGGGAGCGCGGCGCTGCTTACCCGCTAAATAATGGCAAAGTCACCAATGTACTTACCTGTCGTAATAGATAAGCACGGCGCCAACACGTTCCCCTTTGTCACCGACATTGGCGACAGAGGAACAGTCCGCCTTCTTCAAAGTAGATTCTGTAAAGACGTTTGTCTGTTAGCGCGATTTTGACAGAATCGAAAGTCACGCCATCGCCACAGATTCCGTCTGATAGTCTCTGGTGCCCTTATAGAATGTAAAAATTAAGTTCTCAGCCTCCAAGACGCGATTAGACCCCACGAAACAGCGCGAATTTCGGCACAAGCTACGAACACCCATTCCTTCATACGCGACGAGGTATGCGTAGACCTTTTGGATTAGATTGGATTGGATTGGATGTGGGCAGGGACATCGAAAAACACCACGTTCCGGGCAGCGTTCACAACTACAATGCAGTAGCCGCTGCTCCAACGCCGTACGAACAGCTCAATATGGCATCGAGAAGCGCCTGTGCGAGTTTTTAGGTTTGTCTCATTCGGGGCACCGCCAGCAAAGCAAGATTGCGAACAAGCACGGAAACTAAAATCGTGTATACATTCCTCGGACTTCTGCATGAATACTATACCCTTCCACACAACGTGTAAGTGTTCCTGAGATAAAAGGAGAGAAGTTCTAGAAAGGACTTAGTATAATACCAGATTTTTTATGGAACAATAATTTTTCGTTGTCATCTTTGACACAATTCTGAGCGTACTGCACAACACGAGAGCATGCAGAATTCATCATTGCCATCTGTGATACAAATCTGAATGCACTGAACGAGAGGAGAATATGCAAAATTCTCAAGAGTGAATGGTGGCGACAGGCGAGACTGTTCAGGGACATACCTCGGACAAGATGCCGAGGAGGGAACCCACGCCATAACCAGCGTTTTTTTCATGAGTGGTGTGCGACAACCGATCAGCTCGGGGAATTGCTACGGAGCGTCGTTCGCCCAACTCTTTCCAAAGCTACAAGAGGACCACCGGGAGTATAGGAAACCTTCTAGCCCTTCGGGACGTCGTTATAGGTTTCAAGCAGGAAAGGATCTGGCGCCTGAATGCCTTGTGTCTATAGATGCTTATGCGTTTATAGATTGACTTTCTTACTTCAAATAAAATTCAGTTGTAAGTTCAGCGCAGTACTTGTCTCTTCTTGCATGTCCTTCTGTCTAGCGCTGTTGAAAAAAGGTCGTTATGGATTACCAACTCGCCCATTCTGCAGTTCTTCCAAATCATGCTTCGGCGCTGGCTGTCGGCGACGTTGCAATCAATGGTGCTACAAAAGACGTATATGCATAAGGATGTGTCGATATGAATAGTCATTCAGGCTTTCGGTCTTGGACAAGCCGAAGTGTCCAGAGCCCCTTAAACTGTTCGCGTTTTCGCTTTCATTCACTTCTCTAAGCGTCAAATGGAACACGAGCTGAACAATAAAATCATGAAAAGCATCACAAGTTCTTAGTTGATGGCAATTGAGCAATAGCAACAATTTATTCTCAGTTTTTTTTCTTCAAAGGTGGTAATGAACCCGGTTAGTTTCCCATCCAGGAGATAATACTTCTACGTTTTCATACTCACTATTTCAGTTATCCTGTTCGCGTTGCCTCTGATGTTGACGGTTCAGTAGTGGGCAAACGTCAGAGGTCCCCTCTCGTGTTCCGAATCTTGCCACTCTGCATGTGGACGTCATCATGGAGGGTGGTCACCTACCCGTAGTTAAAGGTTTCATGTCTATTTTTATGTCGCGACGCATCGAAGTGTTTAATTGTGAGTCAGTAAAGCACTGATTTCGATGCAATATAACTTCCGTTAGAACCACTAATTTGTGCCTTTAGTGGAATCACTCAATCAATGTGGCTTCCTTTTTTCGGGCTGTAACATTCACTTTCGTCAAAGCTGCCAAAAGACAGCTTTTGCTATGGGCACCCGGCCATCATGTACTGCGTGATGGTGAAATAAACATTATTATTGTTACTACGTTAATTTCCCGTTTATTATGAAGGTGCCTGCACATCATGCCACATCACAAACAAGCCACATCATGCGTTTCCATGACGCCTGACCAAAGACAAGGCCAACGACGACGGATAGAAAGCGATGCTTGGACAAATCGGTTAAGAAATAACCCAGTTCTAAGGTTAACCCAAGCGAAACGCAAGGCGGCCGTGTATGTGCAATGCCAGTCACCGTGAAAGAGCCCCTGGGGGTCGAAATGAATCCGCAGTTCTCGTCTTTGGCGTCCCTTATAGTCATGCCCATGTCGCTTTGGGACTTTAAACCCCAAACCACAAATACCAAACACAATACCAGTTCAATACCGATACTTATGAGTTGTCCTAGACAAAGTTCCCGTCAATTTAAAATGGCTGTAGTGTTACGGTGTCAGTTATTTGCCAGCTGTCTTCGTCGTCCTTGACCTTGTCTTTGGTTGAGCTGAAAGGGAGGAGGGGAGGGGGGAAAGGGAGGCTCAACTAACTTCTGGCTTTTCCGCTTCAAGCAGCCATGGGATTAGTGACATCGAAGAGGGAAAGGGATTGGGGGTCGGGTAATCAGACCCGGAGACATGTCCGAACCTGGCGGGCGAGACACATCTCACATCATTCTGGGTCCGGGCGATCCCTCGCTGCTCTCACGTGACTCTTGTGGGGCTCTATACGGCCACTTTTAAGCCATTTAAACTATGCGCACTCTCTTCCACTCATCTAGGTGCGCGTGGGCAGCTCAGCTGCGCATGACCGAACTGTTGTTCGTCAGATGTGGCATGTGTTCGCTCCGATGAAGGCTTGATAAGGGCAGCGAAGTGGCGCGAGGGGGGGGGGGGGGGGTTAAAGGGGTAACTGCGGGTGCGCTGCTAAGGCGCGGCCACGCATTCGGCGGCCAGCACGAGCCATCAGGACGCACACGGTTGGCGGGCCGGCACTCTACGAGGATTAAGAGCGAAGATGGAAGTGGCATCTGCAAGGATGTAGACATGTAGACATGTAGATGTGTGCTATTCTTGAAATGAGCTTGTTATGCACAGATTCACGCAACTGTGGAGGAAGAGGAAGAGGACAACACTGAGAACATTTGTTAAAAAATTTCCACAATTAATATATTTTTCTATTTTCAGTCATTCTACTATTTTACTTAGTTTTTTTATCGCACAAATACCTCCTTGGCATTCACCACCGTAACTTGGCCAATCCCTCAGTGCGGGTATGTGAAATGTTTACTGAGGAGGAGAAGAAGAAGAACATGAACCCTTACAAGGTGTACAGCTCACTGTTCCGCCGAACCACAGCACAGATCCATCGGCTGACGCTGAACCCTGTTCGAGGATAGGTTATCATGGACCCGGACTCCAGGCCCTCAGGCAGAGGTGCAGAGCAGCAGCTTCCACCACTGGAGACTGGAGGCCTGAGGCAACGGCTGGCGCCTGAGAACTGGAAGGAACCCTGCAGCTATGAGCAGCAGCAGCGCCTGACGGGCAGCAGGGAGGCTTCGCCTCTGGAGCGCATGGCCAGCTGGGAATACCAAGGAGAGACTGGTCTTCATCGGATCAGGAGAACATCTCTAGACGGTGGTGTTGGCAAAAATGAAGACACCCTCAACAACATCTTTGTCATCCTTCAAAACCCTAACAGCAGGACGGAGGATCGCAAGCAAGCATTGTCAGAGCTCATGCCTCTCACCAAGGATGGCTCACCAGAGCTCTGGGATGAGAACTTCAGAAATGTGCTGCGTTGCCTCGTCGAAAGTCTTGAAGAGCAAGTGGTCCCTGTAAAAGTGGCTGCTCTGCGAGCTTTGGCAGAGTTGCTGAAGAGGCAGCCTCAGCGCTTCCACAACTATGCTGAGTTCACCTTGGTCAAGATCTTTGAAACACTGAAGCAACCTGAAAGAGAGGTGTGCCGAGCTGCTGAGATGTGCTCCATGGAGGCTGCTGCCGCACTTCCTCCCGAGCAGACAATGCGCTTGCTACACTCGCTCACTGGGGAGTCAGATGACCAAGAAGTTGTCATTGCTGCCATTAAGGTCATGTCCAGGCTTGCGGAGGTGCATCCGAAAAGGATAACTGTAGAACTACTGCCTCAGATGATGCCAGTTTTGCTGAAGGCGTACGATCACAACGAAAGTTCTGTTCGGAAGGCGGCAGTATTCTGCATGGTGACGCTGCACGGCGTGGTTGGCTCTGAATTGATGAGGCCACACTTGGCTTCCGCTTCCCTTACAGGATGGAAGTTGAAGCTTCTAAACTTGTACAGTCAGGGACAAAAGTCTCCGAACCACGTGTTCCTCTAACGAAGCCGATAGCTCTGCTATTATTTGGCGGCTGAAGACCACACTTGTGGAGGTAAAAGTTAAATTTTTGTTGTTTCATCTCCACAAGTGCGGTCTCCAGCCGCTGTCTGATAGTAGAGCTATAAGCTTCGTTTAAGGTACACGTGGTCCGGAGACTTTTGTCCCCGACTGTACATCCAGAGAGCACAGGGCAACACCAGCGGAAGCACACCAGGCTCCCCTTCGAATACGGCGTCTTCCTCAAGCAATCCCTGATGACATGAAACATCGCCTAGCAAACCCACGCTCCCTGCTTTGCTGATTAACTACCGTGGCTGTGACCCTGTGCCAGTATCACTTGCTGTGTCGGTGGAAATGAACTTTCGGTCCATGGCCTCAGGCGCCTTCTTTTTTTCTGTCTTCTTTAGCAGACTCTGGCACTTTTTTTGTGTCTTTGCTGCAGTGTGC
This sequence comes from Amblyomma mixtum, assembly GCF_055824585.1. Taxonomy (NCBI): domain Eukaryota; kingdom Metazoa; phylum Arthropoda; class Arachnida; order Ixodida; family Ixodidae; genus Amblyomma; species Amblyomma mixtum. Next base: position 184,038,907 of record NC_143014.1, read on the forward strand.
GTTTGCTTCATGACATAGTGCTCCACTTCCAGGTCTCATTGGCTGCTTTCTTCAAAAGAGATATTAGTAAAGGTGCCCCTTTGCCGATTAACAAGTTTTGCAATTTTATTGCGTGAATCTGCATAAACACGCTTATTTCAAGAAGCACGCGTCTTTCTCGTCTTTATACGCTCGCTGGGGCCACGGAGCGGCACATTTCGCCAGTGGTACCAGCCTGCGCGAGACATTGGTTACTAAAAAACCAATTTCACAACCGCCGGGACGTGCTCTTTCGCTTGGCGAACAGGCGACGACCACTCCGGGCAGGGCTGCTGTTATGAGCTGGACGGTTCCGGCGCGATAGCGTAGCGGTAGGCGGAGAAGAATGTAAAAGGGAGAGGGGTATAATTAGTACGGCCACACTGGGTTTTAGTTCACAGTCTGGCAACAGTGGGAGTTGCTCAATCTGGCAACACTGCAGTATGTCAACACTGGCATAGCAGACGACTGGTACGACTCACGAAATCCTACTGGCCCGCCGCACGTGGTCGGCGTGCGCTCGGTAGCGTACGCGCCCGCGGGGTGGGGTCTGCGCGGTTTTGAACTGTGTCAACCGCGGTTAAATGGGGGATACGTATTTATTTTCCCTATTAAAACCCCACAACGCACACGCACGCACGCACACACACACACGCACACACGCAAAAGAAAGAGTACGTAGCACTCGGGCTTTTGGCGAGTATCACCTGCTACGTTCGCGTTGGCACGGTACGCGTTCAAGTACGCGATCTAGACTGACCTCCTTTTTCCCAACTTTCTCTGAAGGGTTGCCATTTCGGCTTTAGCACTAGCACAGCAAGCTCACAACACCGACAGAGACAACCGACACGATCGATCATGCAAAAATTTTGTCGGAGACCAAAATGCGCTGTGAACGCTCTATCCATGCACACGGCCGTATCTCTTCGAAAACATATACCTCTGTGGGATCGCGTTTTACAGATTCACATTATTTGCTGCCACTTATCGCCAGAGACACAACATGCCGTCGCCTAGACGTGTTCATTGCTGATGGCCAAGGAGATAGCTGGACGAAACGCGGCACATAAAAAGCGAGACGACCGGTGGCACCTCCGGGGAGCGCGGCGCTGCTTACCCGCTAAATAATGGCAAAGTCACCAATGTACTTACCTGTCGTAAAAGATAAGCACGGCGCCAGCACGTTCCCCTTTGTCACCGACATTGGCGACAGAGGAACAGTCCGCCTTCTTCAAAGTAGATTCTGTAAAGACGTTTGTCTGTTAGCGCGATTTTGACAGAATCGAAAGTCACGCCATCGCCACAGATTCCGTCTGATAGTCTCTGGTGCCCTTATAGAATGTAAAAATTAAGTTCTCAGCCTCCAAGACGCGATTAGACCCCACGAAACAGCGCGAATTTCGGCACAAGCTACGAACACCCATTCCTTCATACGCGACGAGGTATGCGTAGACCTTTTGGATTAGATTGGATTGGATTGGATGTGGGCAGGGACATCGAAAAACACCACGTTCCGGGCAGCGTTCACAACTACAATGCAGTAGCCGCTGCTCCAACGCCGTACGAACAGCTCAATATGGCATCGAGAAGCGCCTGTGCGAGTTTTTAGGTTTGTCTCATTCGGGGCACCGCCAGCAAAGCAAGATTGCGATCAAGCACGGAAACTAAAATCGTGTATACATTCCTCGGACTTCTGCATGAATACTATACCCTTCCACACAACGTGTAAGTGTTCCTGAGATAAAAGGACAGAAGTTCTAGAAAGGACTTAGTATAATACCAGATTTTTTATGGAACAATAATTTTTCGTTGTCATCTTTGACACAATTCTGAGCGTACTGCACAACACGAGAGCATGCAGAATTCATCATTGCCATCTGTGATACAAATCTGAATGCACTGAACGACAGGAGAATATGCAAAATTCTCAAGAGTGAATGGTGGCGACAGGCGAGACTGTTCAGGGACATACCTCGGACAAGATGCCGAGGAGGGAACCCACGCCATAACCAGCGTTTTTTTAATGAGTGGTGTGCGACAACCGATCAGCTCGGGGAATTGCTACGGAGCGTCGTTCGCCCAACTCTTTCCAAAGCTACAAGAGGACCACCGGGAGTATAGGAAACCTTCTAGCCCTTGGGGACGTCGTTATAGGTTTCAAGCAGGAAAGGATCTGGCGCCTGAATGCCTTGTGTCTATAGATGCTTATGCGTTTATAGATTGACTTTCTTACTTCAAATAAAATTCAGTTGTAAGTTCAGCGCAGTACTTGTCTCTTCTTGCATGTCCTTCTGTCTAGCGCTGTTGAAAAAAGGTCGTTATGGATTACCAACTCGCCCATTCTGCAGTTCTTCCAAATCATGCTTCGGCGCTGGCTGTCGGCGACGCTGCAATCAATGGTGCTACAAAAGACGTATATGCATAAGGATGTGGTTATGGTTTATGGGGTTTAACGTCCCAAAGCGACTAAGGCTATGAGAGACGCCGTAGTGGAGGGCTCCGGAAATTTCGACCACCTGGGGTTCTTTAACGTGCACTGACATCGCACAGTACACGGGCCTCTAGAATTTCTCCTCCAAAGAAATTCTAGCCGCCGCGGCCGGGATCGAACCCGCGTCTTTCGGGCCAGCAGCCGAGCACCATAGCCACTGAGCCACCGCGGCGGCTGCATAAGGATGTGTCGATATGAATAGTTATTCAGGCTTTCGGTCTTGGACAAGCCGAAGTGTCCAGAGCCCCTTAAACTGTTCGCGTTTTCGCTTTCATTCACTTCTCTAAGCGTCAAATGGAACACGAGCTGAACAATAAAATCATGAAAAGCATCACAAGTTCTTAGTTGATGGCAATTGAGCAATAGCAACAGTTTATTCTCAGTTTTTTTTCTTCAAAGGTGGTAATGAACCCGGTTAGTTTCCCATCCAGGAGATAATACTTCTACGTTTTCATACTCACCATTTCAGTTATCCTGTTCGCGTTGCCTCTGATGTTGACGGTTCAGTAGTGGGCAAACGTCAGAGGTCCCCTCTCGTGTTCCGAATCTTGCCACTCTGCATGTGGACGTCATCATGGAGGGTGGTCACCTACCCGTAGTTAAAGGTTTCATGTCTATTTTTATGTCGCGACGCATCGAAGTGTGTAATTGTGAGTCAGTAAAGCACTGATTTCGATGCAATATAACTTCCGTTAGAACCACTAATTTGTGCCTTTAGTGGAATCACTCAATCAATGTGGCTTCCTTTTTTCGGGCTGTAACATTCACTTTCGTCAAAGCTGCCAAAAGACAGCTTTTGCTATGGGCACCCGGCCATCATGTACTGCGTGATGGTGAAATAAACATTGTTATTGTTACTACGTTAATTTTCCGTTTATTATGAAGGTGCCTGCACATCATGCCACATCACAAACAAGCCACATCATGCGTTTGCATGACGCCTGACCAAAGACAAGGCCAACGACGACGGATAGAAAGCGATGCTTGGACAAATCGGTTAAGAAATAACCCAGTTCTAAGGTTAACCCAAGCGAAACGCAAGGCGGCCGTGTATGTGCAATGCCAGTCACCGTGAAAGAGCCCCTGGGGGTCGAAATGAATCCGCAGTTCTCGTCTTTGGCGTCCCTTATAGTCATGCCCATGTCGCTTTGGGACTTTAAACCCCAAACCACAAATACCAAACACAATACCAGTTCAATACCGATACTTATGAGTTGTCCTAGACAAAGTTCCCGTCAATTTAAAACGGCTGTAGGGTTACGGTGCCAGTTATTTGCCAGCTGTCTTCGTCGCCCTTGACCTTGTCTTTGGTTGAGCTGAAAGGGAGGAGGGGAGGGGGGAAAGGGAGGCTCAACTAACTTCTGGCTTTTCCGCTTCAAGCAGCCATGGGATTAGTGACATCGAAGAGGGAAAGGGATTGGGGGTCGGGTAATCAGACCCGGAGACATGTCCGAACCTGGCGGGCGAGACACATCTCACATCATTCTGGGTCCGGGCGATCCCTCGCTGCTCTCACGTGACTCTTGTGGGGCTCTATACGGCCACTTTTAAGCCATTTAAACTATGCGCACTCTCTTCCACTCATCTAGGTGCGCGTGGGCAGCTCAGCTGCGCATGACCGAACTGTTGTTCGTCAGATGTGGCATGTGTTCGCTCCGATGAAGGCTTGATAAGGGCAGCGAAGTGGCGCGAGGGGGGGGGTTAAAGGGGTAACTGCGGGTGCGCTGCTAAGGCGCGGCCACGCATTCGGCGGCCAGCACGAGCCATCAGGACGCACACGGTTGGCGGGCCGGCACTCTACGAGGATTAAGAGCGAAGATGGAAGTGGCATCTGCAAGGATGTAGACATGTAGACATGTAGATGTGTGCTATTCTTGAAATGAGCTTGTTATGCACAGATTCACGCAACTGTGGAGGAAGAGGAAGAGGACAACACTGAGAACATTTGTTAAAAAATTTCCACAATTAATACATTTTTCTATTTTCAGTCATTCTACTATTTTACTTAGTTTTTGTATCGCACATATACCTCCTTGGCATTCACCACCGTAACTTGGCCAATCCCTCCGCGTGGGTATGTGAAATGTTTTCTGAGGAGAAGAAGAAGAAGGACATGAACTCTGATGAGGTGTACAGCTCGCTGCTGCGCCGAACCACAGCCCAGATCCATCGGCTGGCGCTGGACCCTGTTCGAGGAGACGTTGGCATGGACCCGGACTCCAGGCCCTCAGGCAAGGGTGCAGAGCAGCAGCTTCCACCACTGGACACTGGAGGCCTGAGGCAGCGGCTGGCACCTGAGAACTGGAAGGAACCCTGTAGCTATGAGCAGCAGCAGCGCCTGACGGGCAGCAGCGAGGCTTCGCCTGTCAAGCGCATGGCCAGCTGGGAATACGAAGGGGAGACTGGTCTTCATCGGATCAGGAGAACATCTCTAGACGGTGGTGTTGCCAAAAGTGAAGACACCCTCAACAACATCTTTGCCATCCTTCAAAACCCTAACAGCAGGACGGAGCATCGCAAGCAAGCTTTGTCAGAGCTCATGCATCTCACCAAGGATGGCTCACCAGAGCTCTGGGATGAGAACTTCAGAAATGTGCTGCGTTGCGTCATAGAAAACCTTGAAGAGCAAGAGGTCCCTGTAAAAGTGGCTGCTCTGCGAGCTTTGGCAGAGTTGCTGAAGAGGCAGCCTCAGCACTTCCACAACTATGCTGAGTTCATCTTGGTCAAGATCCTTGGAACTCTGAAGCAATCTCAGGGAGAGGTGTGCCGTGCTGCGGAGATGTGCTCCATGGAGGCTGCTGCCGCACTGCCTCCCGAGGAGACAATGCGCTTGCTGCACTCGCTCATTCGGGAGTCAGATGATCAAGATGCGGTCATTGCTGTCATCAAGGTGATGTCCAGGCTTGCGGAGGTGCATCCGAAAAGGATAACTGTAGAGCTCTTGCCTCAGATGATGCCAGTTTTGCTGAAGGCGTACGATCACAACGAAAGTTCTGTTCGTAAGGCTGCAGTATTCTGCATGGTGACGCTGCATGGCGTGGTTGGCTCTGAATTGATGAGGCCACACTTGGCTTCCATTACAGGATGGAAGTTGAAGCTTCTGAAGTTCTATATCCAGAGAGCACAGGGCAACAGCAGCGGAAGCACACCAGGCTCCCCTTCGAATACGGCGTCTTCCTCAAGCAATCCCTGATGACATGAAACATCGCCTAACAAACCTACGCTCCCTGCTTTGCTGATTAACTACCGTGGCTGTGACCCTGTGCCAGTATCACTTGCTGTGTCGGTGGAAATGAACTTTCGGTCCATGGCCTCAGGCGCCTACTTTTTTTCTGTCTTCTTTAGCAGACTCTGGCACTTTTTTTGTGTCTTTGCTGCAGTGTGCGTTTGCTTCATGACATAGTGCTCCACTTCCAGGTCTCATTGGCTGCTTTCTTCAAAAGAGATATTAGTAAAGGTGCCCCTTTGCCGATTAACAAGTTTTGCAATTTTATTGCGTGAATCTGCATAAACACGCTTATTTCAAGAAGCACGCGTCTTTCTCGTCTTTATACGCTCGCTGGGGCCACGGAGCGGCACATTTCGCCAGTGGTACCAGCCTGCGCGAGACATTGGTTACTAAAAAACCAATTTCACAACCGCCGGGACGTGCTCTTTCGCTTGGCGAACAGGCGACGACCACTCCGGGCAGGGCTGCTGTTATGAGCTGGACGGTTCCGGCGCGGTAGCGTAGCGGTAGGAGGAGAAGAATGTAAAAGGGGGAGGGGTATAATTAGTATGGCCACACTGGGTTTTAGTTCACAGTCTGGCAACAGTGGGAGTTGCTCAATCTGGCAACACTGCAGTATGTCAACACTGGTATAGCAGACGACTGGTACGACTCACGAAATCCTACTGGCCCGCCGCACGTGGTCGGCGTGCGCTCGGTAGCGTACGCGCCCGCGGGGTGGGGTCTGCGCGGTTTTGAACTGTGTCAACCGCGGTTAAATGGGGGATACGTATTTATTTTCCCTATTAAAACCCCACAACGCACACGCACGCACGCACACACACACACGCACACACGCAAAAGAAACAGTACGCAGCACTCGGGCTTTTGGCGAGTATCACCTGTTACGTTCGCGTTGGCACGGTAAGCGTTCAAGTACGCGATCTAGACTGACCTCCTTTTTCCCAACTTTCTCTGAAGGGTTGCCATTTCGGCTTTAGCACTAGCACAGCAAGCTCACAACACCGACAGAGACAACCGACACGATCGATCATGCAAAAATTTTGTCGGAGACCAAAATGCGCTGTGAACGCTCTATCCATGCACACGGCCGTATCTCTTCGAAAACATATACCTCTGTGGGATCGCGTTTTACAGATTCACATTATTTGCTGCCACTTATCGCCAGAGACACAACATGCCGTCGCCTAGACGTGTTCATTGCTGATGGCCAAGGAGATAGCTGGACGAAACGCGGCACATAAAAAGCGAGACGACCGGTGGCACCTCCGGGGAGCGCGGCGCTGCTTACCCGCTAAATAATGGCAAAGTCACCAATGTACTTACCTGTCGTAAAAGATAAGCACGGCGCCAGCACGTTCCCCTTTGTCACCGACATTGGCGACAGAGGAACAGTCCGCCTTCTTCAAAGTAGATTCTGTAAAGACGTTTGTCTGTTAGCGCGATTTTGACAGAATCGAAAGTCACGCCATCGCCACAGATTCCGTCTGATAGTCTCTGGTGCCCTTATAGAATGTAAAAATTAAGTTCTCAGCCTCCAAGACGCGATTAGACCCCACGAAACAGCGCGAATTTCGGCACAAGCTACGAACACCCATTCCTTCATACGCGACGAGGTATGCGTAGACCTTTTGGATTAGATTGGATTGGATTGGATGTGGGCAGGGACATCGAAAAACACCACGTTCCGGGCAGCGTTCACAACTACAATGCAGTAGCCGCTGCTCCAACGCCGTACGAACAGCTCAATATGGCATCGAGAAGCGCCTGTGCGAGTTTTTAGGTTTGTCTCATTCGGGGCACCGCCAGCAAAGCAAGATTGCGATCAAGCACGGAAACTAAAATCGTGTATACATTCCTCGGACTTCTGCATGAATACTATACCCTTCCACACAACGTGTAAGTGTTCCTGAGATAAAAGGACAGAAGTTCTAGAAAGGACTTAGTATAATACCAGATTTTTTATGGAACAATAATTTTTCGTTGTCATCTTTGACACAATTCTGAGCGTACTGCACAACACGAGAGCATGCAGAATTCATCATTGCCATCTGTGATACAAATCTGAATGCACTGAACGACAGGAGAATATGCAAAATTCTCAAGAGTGAATGGTGGCGACAGGCGAGACTGTTCAGGGACATACCTCGGACAAGATGCCGAGGAGGGAACCCACGCCATAACCAGCGTTTTTTTAATGAGTGGTGTGCGACAACCGATCAGCTCGGGGAATTGCTACGGAGCGTCGTTCGCCCAACTCTTTCCAAAGCTACAAGAGGACCACCGGGAGTATAGGAAACCTTCTAGCCCTTGGGGACGTCGTTATAGGTTTCAAGCAGGAAAGGATCTGGCGCCTGAATGCCTTGTGTCTATAGATGCTTATGCGTTTATAGATTGACTTTCTTACTTCAAATAAAATTCAGTTGTAAGTTCAGCGCAGTACTTGTCTCTTCTTGCATGTCCTTCTGTCTAGCGCTGTTGAAAAAAGGTCGTTATGGATTACCAACTCGCCCATTCTGCAGTTCTTCCAAATCATGCTTCGGCGCTGGCTGTCGGCGACGCTGCAATCAATGGTGCTACAAAAGACGTATATGCATAAGGATGTGTCGATATGAATAGTCATTCAGGCTTTCGGTCTTGGACAAGCCGAAGTGTCCAGAGCCCCTTAAACTGTTCGCGTTTTCGCTTTCATTCACTTCTCTAAGCGTCAAATGGAACACGAGCTGAACAATAAAATCATGAAAAGCATCACAAGTTCTTAGTTGATGGCAATTGAGCAATAGCAACAGTTTATTCTCAGTTTTTTTTCTTCAAAGGTGGTAATGAACCCGGTTAGTTTCCCATCCAGGAGATAATACTTCTACGTTTTCATACTCACCATTTCAGTTATCCTGTTCGCGTTGCCTCTGATGTTGACGGTTCAGTAGTGGGCAAACGTCAGAGGTCCCCTCTCGTGTTCCGAATCTTGCCACTCTGCATGTGGACGTCATCATGGAGGGTGGTCACCTACCCGTAGTTAAAGGTTTCATGTCTATTTTTATGTCGCGACGCATCGAAGTGTGTAATTGTGAGTCAGTAAAGCACTGATTTCGATGCAATATAACTTCCGTTAGAACCACTAATTTGTGCCTTTAGTGGAATCACTCAATCAATGTGGCTTCCTTTTTTCGGGCTGTAACATTCACTTTCGTCAAAGCTGCCAAAAGACAGCTTTTGCTATGGGCACCCGGCCATCATGTACTGCGTGATGGTGAAATAAACATTGTTATTGTTACTACGTTAATTTTCCGTTTATTATGAAGGTGCCTGCACATCATGCCACATCACAAACAAGCCACATCATGCGTTTGCATGACGCCTGACCAAAGACAAGGCCAACGACGACGGATAGAAAGCGATGCTTGGACAAATCGGTTAAGAAATAACCCAGTTCTAAGGTTAACCCAAGCGAAACGCAAGGCGGCCGTGTATGTGCAATGCCAGTCACCGTGAAAGAGCCCCTGGGGGTCGAAATGAATCCGCAGTTCTCGTCTTTGGCGTCCCTTATAGTCATGCCCATGTCGCTTTGGGACTTTAAACCCCAAACCACAAATACCAAACACAATACCAGTTCAATACCGATACTTATGAGTTGTCCTAGACAAAGTTCCCGTCAATTTAAAACGGCTGTAGGGTTACGGTGCCAGTTATTTGCCAGCTGTCTTCGTCGCCCTTGACCTTGTCTTTGGTTGAGCTGAAAGGGAGGAGGGGAGGGGGGAAAGGGAGGCTCAACTAACTTCTGGCTTTTCCGCTTCAAGCAGCCATGGGATTAGTGACATCGAAGAGGGAAAGGGATTAGGGGTCGGGTAATCAGACCCGGAGACATGTCCGAACCTGGCGGGCGAGACACATCTCACATCATTCTGGGTCCGGGCGATCCCTCGCTGCTCTCACGTGACTCTTGTGGGGCTCTATACGGCCACTTTTAAGCCATTTAAACTATGCGCACTCTCTTCCACTCATCTAGGTGCGCGTGGGCAGCTCAGCTGCGCATGACCGAACTGTTGCTCGTCAGATGTGGCATGTGTTCGCTCCGATGAAGGCTTGATAAGGGCAGCGAAGTGGCGCGAGGGGGGGGGGGGGTTAAAGGGGTAACTGTGGGTGCGCTGCTAAGGCGCGGCCACGCATTCGGCGGCCAGCACGAGCCATCAGGACGCACACGGTTGGCGGGCCGGCACTCTACGAGGATTAAGAGCGAAGTTTGAAGTGGCATCTGCAAGGATGTAGACATGTAGACATGTAGATGTGTGCTATTCTTGAAATGAGCTTGTTATGCACAGATTCACGCAACTGTGGAGGAAGAGGAAGAGGACAACACTGAGAACATTTGTTAAAAAATTTCCACAATTAATACATTTTTCTATTTTCAGTCATTCTACTATTTTACTTAGTTTTTGTATCGCACATATACCTCCTTGGCATTCACCACCGTAACTTGGCCAATCCCTCCGCGTGGGTATGTGAAATGTTTTCTGAGGAGAAGAAGAAGAAGGACATGAACTCTGATGAGGTGTACAGCTCGCTGCTGCGCCGAACCACAGCCCAGATCCATCGGCTGGCGCTGGACCCTGTTCGAGGAGACGTTGGCATGGACCCGGACTCCAGGCCCTCAGGCAAGGGTGCAGAGCAGCAGCTTCCACCACTGGACACTGGAGGCCTGAGGCAGCGGCTGGCACCTGAGAACTGGAAGGAACCCTGTAGCTATGAGCAGCAGCAGCGCCTGACGGGCAGCAGCGAGGCTTCGCCTGTCAAGCGCATGGCCAGCTCGGAATACGAAGGGGAGACTGGTCTTCATCGGATCAGGAGAACATCTCTAGACGGTGGTGTTGCCAAAAGTGAAGACACCCTCAACAACATCTTTGCCATCCTTCAAAACCCTAACAGCAGGACGGAGCATCGCAAGCAAGCTTTGTCAGAGCTCATGCATCTCACCAAGGATGGCTCACCAGAGCTCTGGGATGAGAACTTCAGAAATGTGCTGCGTTGCGTCATAGAAAACCTTGAAGAGCAAGAGGTCCCTGTAAAAGTGGCTGCTCTGCGAGCTTTGGCAGAGTTGCTGAAGAGGCAGCCTCAGCACTTCCACAACTATGCTGAGTTCATCTTGGTCAAGATCTTTGGAACTCTGAAGCAATCTCAGGGAGAGGTGTGCCGTGCTGCGGAGATGTGCTCCATGGAGGCTGCTGCCGCACTGCCTCCCGAGGAGACAATGCGCTTGCTGCACTCGCTCATTCGGGAGTCAGATGATCAAGATGCGGTCATTGCTGTCATCAAGGTGATGTCCAGGCTTGCGGAGGTGCATCCGAAAAGGATAACTGTAGAGCTCTTGCCTCAGATGATGCCAGTTTTGCTGAAGGCGTACGATCACAACGAAAGTTCTGTTCGTAAGGCTGCAGTATTCTGCATGGTGACGCTGCATGGCGTGGTTGGCTCTGAATTGATGAGGCCACACTTGGCTTCCATTACAGGATGGAAGTTGAAGCTTCTGAAGTTCTATATCCAGAGAGCACAGGGCAACAGCAGCGGAAGCACACCAGGCTCCCCTTCGAATACGGCGTCTTCCTCAAGCAATCCCTGATGACATGAAACATCGCCTAGCAAACCCACGCTCCCTGCTTTGCTGATTAACTACCGTGGCTGTGACCCTGTGCCAGTATCACTTGCTGTGTCGGTGGAAATGAACTTTCCGTCCATGGCCTCAGGCGCCTACTTTTTTTCTGTCTTCTTTAGCAGACTCTGGCATTTTTTTTGTGTCTTTGCTGCAGTGTGCGTTTGCTTCATGACATAGTGCTCCACTTCCAGGTCTCATTGGCTGCTTTCTTTAAAAGAGATATTAGTAAAGGTACTCCTTTGCCGATTAACAAGTTTTGCAATTTTATTGCGTGAATCTGCATAAACACGCTTATTTCAAGAAGCACGCGTCTTTCTCGTCTTTATACGCTCGCTGGGGCCACGGAGCGGCACATTACGCCTGTGGTACCTGCCTGCGCGAGACATTGGTTACTAAAAAACCAATTTGACAACCGCAGGGACGTGCTCTTTCGCTTGGCGAACAGGCGACGACCACTCCGGGCAGGGCTGCTGTTATGAGCTGGACGGTTCCGGCGCGATAGCGTAGCGGTAGGCGGAGAAGAATGTAAAAGGGAGAGGGGTATAATTAGTACGGCCACACTGGGTTTTAGTTCACAGTCTGGCAACAGTGGGAGTTGCTCAATCTGGCAACACTGCAGTATGTCAACACTGGCATAGCAGACGACTGGTACGAATCACGAAATCCTACTGGCCCGCCGCACGTGGTCGGCGTGCGCTCGGTAGCGTACGCGACCGCGGGGTGGGGTCTGCGCGGTTTTGAACTGTGTCAACCGCGGTTAAATGGGGGATACGTATTTATTTTCCCTATTAAAACCCCACAACGCACACGCACGCACTCACACACACGCACACACGCAAAAGAAAGAGTACGCAGCACTCGGGCTTTTGGCGAGTATCACCGGTTACGTTCGTGTTGGCGCGGTACGCGTTCAAGTACGCGATCTAGACTGACCTCCTTTTTCCCAACTTTCTCTGAATGGTTGCCATTTCGGCTTTAGCGCTAGCACAGCAAGCTCACAACACCGACAGAGACAACCGACACGATCGATCATGCAAAAATTTTGTCGGAGACAAAAATGCGCTGTGAACGCTCTATCCATGCACACATATACCTCTGAAAACATATGAAAACATATACCGCTGTGGGATCGCGTTTTACAGATTCACATTAGTTGCTGCCACTTCTGGCCACAGACACAACATGCCGTCGCCTAGACGTGTTTATTGCTGATGGCCAAGGAGATAGCTGGAAGAAACGCGGCACATAAAAAGCGAGACGACCGGTGGCACCTCCGGGGAGCGCGGCGCTGCTTACCCGCTAAATAATGGCAAAGTCACCAAGGTACTTTACCTGTCGTAATAGCTAAGCACGGCGCCAACATGTTCCCCTTTGTCACAGACATCGGCGAAAGAGGAACAGTCCGCCTTCTTCAAAGTAGATTCTGTAAAGACTTTCGTCTGTTAGCGCGATTTTGACAGAATCGAAAGTCACGCCATTGCCACAGATTCCGTCTGATAGTCTGAGGTGCCCTTAGAGAATGTAAAAATTAAGTTCTCAGCCTCCAAGACGCGATTAGTCCCCACGAAACAGCGCGAATTTCGGCACAAGCTACGAACACCCATTCCTTCATACGCGACGAGGTATGTGTAGTCCTTTTGGATTAGACTGGATTGGATTGGATGTGGACAGGGACATCGCAAAACACCACGTTCCGGGCAGCGTTCACAACTACAATGCAGTAGCCGCTGCGCGAACGCCGTTCGAACGGCCCAATATGGCATCGAGAAGCGCCTGTGCGAGTTTTTAGGTTTGTCTCATTCGGGGCGTCGCCATCAAAGCAAGATTACGATCAAGCACGGAAACTAAAATCGTGTATACATTCCTCGGACTTCTGCATGAATACTATACCCTTCCACACAACGTGTAAGTGTTCCTGAGATAAAAGGACAGCAGTTCTAGAAAGGACTTAGTAGTAATACCACATTTTTTATGGAAAGAGAATTTTTCGTTGTGATCTTTGACACAATTCTGAGCGTACTGCACAAGAGGAGAGCATGCAGAATTCATCATTGCCATCTGTGATACAAATCTGAATGCACTGAACGACAGGAGAATATGCAAAATTCTCAAGAGTGAATGGTGGCGAAAGGCGAGACTCTTCAGGGACATACCTCGGACAAGATGCCGAGGAAAGAAGCCCCGCCATAACCAGCGTTTTTTTCATGAGTGGTGTGCGACAACCGATCAGCTCGGGGAATTCCTAGGGAGCGTCGTTTGCCCAACTCTTTCCAAAGCTACAAGAGGACCACCGGGAGTATAGGAAACCTTCTAGCCCTTGGGGACGTCGTTATAGGTTTCAAGCAGGAAAGGATCTGGCGCCTTAGTGCCTTGTGTCTATAGATGCTTATGCGTTTATAGATTGACTTGCCTGATTCAAATAAAATTCAGTTGTAAGTTCAGCGCAGTACTTGTCTCTTCTTGCATGTCCTGCTGTCTAGCGCTGTTGAAAAAAATGGCTGAGGCTTAACTTGGTTAAGCCTGGAGAATGCGAAGCATCATCGTGTCGCGTAATTTGGAGGCGCACAACTACAGCGACGGCGCGAGGTGGGCCCCCGTTTCTCCACTGCCGTGACGTCATCGTGTCACGTAGTGTGGCATCATCGTGTCACGTGATTTGGAGGCGCACAACCACAGCGACGGCGCGAGGTGGGCTCCCGTTTCTCCACTGTCGTGACGTCATCGTGTCACGTGGTGTGACGTCATGTATCACGTGATTTGGAGGCGCACAACCATAGCGACGGCGCGAAGTGGGTCCCGTTTCTCCACTGCCGTGACGTCATCGTGTCACATGGTGTGACGTCATGTATCACGTGATGTGGAGGCGCACAACCACAGCGACGGCGCGAGGTGGGCCCCCGTTTCTCTACTGTCGTGACGTCATCGTGTCACGTGGTGTCACGTTATGTATCACGTGATTTGGAGGCGCATAACCACTGTGAAGGGCTGAAGTGGTAGCTAAAGTAGTATGCTTCGCATAAAAGCTCGTTATGGATTACCAACACGCCCATTCTGCAGTTCTTCCAAGTCATGCTTCGGTGCTGGCTGTCAGCGACGCTGCAATCAATGGTGCTACAAAACACGCTTATGCATAAGGATGTGTCGATATGAATAGACATTCAGGCTCTCGGTCTTGGACAAGCCGAAGTGTCCAGAGACCCTTAAACTGTTCGCGTTTTCGCTTTCATTGACTTCTATAAGCGTCAAATGGAACACGAGCAGAACAATAAAATCATGAAAAGCATCACAACTTCTTAGTTGATGGCAATTGAGCAATAGCAACAGTTTATTCTCAGTTTTTTTTCAAAGGTGGTAATGAACCCCATTTAGTTTCCCATCCAGGAGATAATACTTCTACGTTTTCATACTCACTATTTGAGTTATCCTGTTCGCGTTGCCTCTGATGTTGGCGGTTCAGTAGTGGGCAAACGTCAGAGGTCCCCTCTCGTGTTCCGAATCTTGCCACTCTGCATGTGGACGTCATCATGGAGGGTGGTCACCTACCCGTAGTTCAAGGTTTCATGTCTATTTTTATGTCGCGACGCATCGAAGTGTGTAATTGTGAGTCAGTAAAGCACTGATTTCGATGCAATATAACTTCCGTTAGTACCACTAATTTGTGCCTTTAGTGGAAACACTCAATCAATGTGGCTTACTTTTTTCGGGCTGTAACATTCACTTTCGTCAAAGCTGCCAAAAGACAGATTTTGCTATGGGCACCCGGCCATCATGCACTGCGTGGTGGTGAAATAAACATTATTATTGTTACTACGTTAATTCCCCGTTTATTATGAAGGTGCCTGCACATCATGCCACATCACAAATAAGCCACATCATGCGCTTGCATGACGCCTGACCAAAGACAAGGCCAACGACGACGGATAGAAAGCGATGCTTGGACAAATCGGTTAAGAAATAACCCAGTTCTAAGGTTAACCCAAGCGAAACGCAAGACGCCCGTGTATGTGCAATGCCAGTCACCGTGAAAGAGCCCCAGAGGGTCGAAATGAATCCGCAGCTCTCGTCTTTGGCGTCCCTTATAGTCATGCCCATGTCGCTTTGGGAGTTTAAACCCAAACCACAAATACCAAACACAATACCAGTTCAATACCGATACTTATGAGTTGTCCTAGACAAAGTTCCCGTCAATTTAAAACGCCTGTAGGGTTACGGTGTCAGTTATTTGCCAGCTGTCTTCGTCGTCCTTGACCTTGTCTTTGGTTGAGTTGAAAGGGAGGAGGGGAGGGGGGAAAGGCGGGCTCAACTAACTTCTGGCTTTTCCGCTTCAAGCAGCCATGGGATTAGTGACATCGAAGAGGGAAAGGGATTGGGGGCCGGGTAATCAGACCCGGAGACATGTCCGAACCTGGCGGGCGAGACACATCTCACATCATTCTGGGTCCGGGCGATCCCTCGCTGCTCTCACGTGACTCTTGTGGGGCTCTATACGGCCACTTTTAAGCCATTTAAACTATGCGCACTCTCTTCCACTCATCTAGGTGCGCGTGGGCAGCTCAGCTGCGCATGACCGAACTGTTGTTCGTCAGATGTGGCATGTGTTCGCTCCGATGAAGGCTTGATAAGGGCAGCGAAGTGGCGCGAGAAGGGGGGGGGGGGTTAAAGGGGTAACTGCGGGTGTGCTGCTAAGGCGCGGCCACGCATTCGGCGGCCAGCACGAGCCATCAGGACGCACACGGTTGGCGGGCCGGCACTCTACGAGGATTAAGAGCGAAGATGGAAGTGGCATTTGCAAGGATGTTGACATGTAGACATGTAGACGTGTGCTATTTTTGAAATGAGCTTGTTATGCACAAATTCACGCAACTGTGGAGGAAGAGGAAGAGGACAACACCGAGAACATTTGTTATAAAATTTCAACAATTAATATATTTTTCTATTTTCAGTCATTCTACTATTTTACTTAGTTTTTTTATCGCACAAATACCTCCTTGGCATTCACCACCGTAACTTGGCCAATCCCTCAGTGCGGGTATGTGAAATGTTTACTGAGGAGGAGAAGAAGAAGAAGAACATGAACCCTTACGAGGTGTACAGCTCACTGTTCCGCCGAACCACAGCACAGATCCATCGGCTGACGCTGAACCCTGTTCGAGGAGAGGTTATCATGGACCCGGACTCCAGGCCCTCAGGCAGGGGTGCAGAGCAGCAGCTTCCACCACTGGACACTGGAGGCCTGAGGCAACGGCTGGCACCTGAGAACTGGAAGGAACCCTGCAGCTATGAGCAGCAGCAGCGCCTGACGGGCAGCAGCGAGGCTTCGCCTGTGGAGCGCATGGCCAGCTGGGAATACCAAGGAGAGACTGCTCTTCATCGGATCAGGAGAACATCTCTAGACGGTGGTGTTGGCAAAAATGAAGACACCCTCAACAACATCTTTGTCATCCTTCAAAACCCTAACAGCAGGACGGAGGATCGCAAGCAAGCATTGTCAGAGCTCATGCCTCTCACCAAGGATGGCTCACCAGAGCTCTGGGATGAGAACTTCAGAAATGTGCTGCGTTGCCTCGTCGAAAGTCTTGAAGAGCAAGTGGTCCCTGTAAAAGTGGCTGCTCTCCGAGCTTTGGCAGAGTTGCTGAAGAGGCAGCCTCAGCGCTTCCACAACTATGCTGAGTTCACCTTGGTCAAGATCTTTGAAACACTGAAGCAACCTGAAAGAGAGGTGTGCCGAGCTGCTGAGATGTGCTCCATGGAGGCTGCTGCCGCACTTCCTCCCGAGCAGACAATGCGCTTGCTACACTCGCTCACTGGGGAGTCAGATGACCAAGAAGTTGTCATTGCTGCCATCAAGGTCATGTCCAGGCTTGCGGAGGTGCATCCGAAAAGGATAACTGTAGAACTACTGCCTCAGATGATGCCAGTTTTGCTGAAGGCGTACGATCACAACGAAAGTTCTGTTCGGAAGGCGGCAGTATTCTGCATGGTGACGCTGCACGGCGTGGTTGGCTCTGAATTGATGAGGCCACACTTGGCTTCCGCTTCCCTTACAGGATGGAAGTTGAAGCTTCTAAACTTGTACATCCAGAGAGCACAGGGCAACACCAGCGGAAGCACACCAGGCTCCCCTTCGAATACGGCGTCTTCCTCAAGCAATCCCTGATGACATGAAACATCGCCTAACAAACCCACGCTCCCTGCTTTGCTGATTAACTACCGTGGCTGTGACCCTGTGCCAGTATCACTTGCTGTGTCGGTGGAAATGAACTTTCGGTCCATGGCCTCAGGCGCCTACTTTTTTTCTGTCTTCTTTAGCAGACTCTGGCACTTTTTTGTGTCTTTGCTGCAGTGTGCGTTTGCTTCATGACATAGTGCTCCACTTCCAGGTCTCATTGGCTGCTTTCTTCAAAAGAGATATTAGTAAAGGTGCTCCTTTGCCGATTAACAAGTTTTGCAATTTTATTGCGTGAATCTGCATAAACACGCTTATTTCAAGAAGAACGCGTCTTTCTCGTCTTTATACGCTCGCTGGGGCCACGGAGCGGCACATTTCGCCTGTGGTACCAGCCTGCGCGAGACATTGGTTACTAAAAAACCAATTTCACAACCGCCGGGACGTGCTCTTTCGCTTGGCGAACAGGCGACGACCACTCCGGGCAGGGCTGCTGTTATGAGCTGGACGGTTCCGGCGCGATAGCGTAGCGGTAGGAGGAGAAGAATGTAAAAGGGGGAGGGGTATAATTAGTATGGCCACACTGGGTTTTAGTTCACAGTCTGGCAACAGTGGGAGTTGCTCAATCTGGCAACACTGCAGTATGTCAACACTGGTATAGCAGACGACTGGTACGACTCACGAAATCCTACTGGCCCGCCGCACGTGGTCGGCGTGCGCTCGGTAGCGTACGCGCCCGCGGGGTGGGGTCTGCGCGGTTTTGAACTGTGTCAACCGCGGTTAAATGGGGGATACGTATTTATTTTCCCTATTAAAACCCCACAACGCACACGCACGCACGCACACACACACACGCACACACGCAAAAGAAAGAGTACGTAGCACTCGGGCTTTTGGCGAGTATCACCTGTTACGTTCGCGTTGGCACGGTACGCGTTCAAGTACGCGATCTAGACTGACCTCCTTTTTCCCAACTTTCTCTGAAGGGTTGCCATTTCGGCTTTAGCACTAGCACAGCAAGCTCACAACACCGACAGAGACAACCGACACGATCGATCATGCAAAAATTTTGTCGGAGACCAAAATGCGCTGTGAACGCTCTATCCATGCACACGGCCGTATCTCTTCGAAAACATATACCTCTGTGGGATCGCGTTTTACAGATTCACATTATTTGCTGCCACTTATCGCCAGAGACACAACATGCCGTCGCCTAGACGTGTTCATTGCTGATGGCCAAGGAGATAGCTGGAAGAAACGCGGCACATAAAGAGCGAGACGACCGGTGGCACCTCCGGGGAGCGCGGCGCTGCTTACCCGCTAAATAATGGCAAAGTCACCAATGTACTTACCTGTCGTAATAGATAAGCACGGCGCCAACATGTTCCCCTTTGTCACAGACATTGGCGAAAGAGGAACAGTCCGCCTTCTTCAAAGTAGATTCTGTAAAGACGTTCGTCTGTTAGCGCGATTTTGACAGAATCGAAAGTCACGCCATCGCCACAGATTCCGTCTGATAGTCTCTGGTGCCCTTAGAGAATGTAAAAATTAAGTTCTCAGCCTCCAAGACGCGATTAGTCTCCACAGAACAGCGCGAATTTCGGCACAAGCTACGAACACCCATTCCTTCATACGCGACGAGGTATGCGTAGTCCTTTTGGATTAGATTGGATTGGATTGGAAGTGGGCAGGGACATCGCAAAACACCACGTTCCGGGCAGCGTTCACAACTACAATGCAGTAGCCGCCGCGCGAACGCCGTATACGAACGGCCCAATATGGCATCGAGAAGCGCCTGTGCGAGTTTTTAGGTTTGTCTCATTCGGGGCGGCGCCATCAAAGCAAGATTACGATCAAGCACGGAAACTAAAATCGGGTATACATTCCTCGGACTTCTGCATAAATACTATACCCTTCCACACAACGTGTGAGTGTTCCTGAGAAAAAAGGACAGAAGTTCTAGAAAGGACTTAGTAGTAATACCACATTTTTTATGGAAAGAGAATTTTTCGTTGTGATCTTTGATACAATTCTGAGCGTACCGCACAACAGGAGAGCATGCAGAATTCATCATTGCCATCTGTGATACAAATCTGAATGCACTGAACGAGAGGAGAATATGCAAAATTCTCAAGAGTGAATGGTGGCGAAAGGCGAGACTGTTCAGGGACCTACCTCGGACAAGATGCCGAGGAGGGAAGCTCCGCCATAACCAGCGTTTTTTTCATGAGTGGTGTGCGACAACCGATCAGCTCGGGGAATTCCTAGGGAGCGTCGTTTGCCCAACTCTTTCCAAAGCTACAAGAGGACCACCGGGAGTATAGGAAACCTTCTAGCCCTTGGGGACGTCGTTATAGGTTTCAAGCAGGAAAGGATCTGGCGCCTTAATGCCTTGTGTCTATAGATGCTTATGCGTTTATGGATTGACTTGCTGACTTCAAATAATATTCAGTTGTAAGATCAGCGCAGTACTTGTCTCTTCTTTCATGTCCTTCTGTCTAGCGCTGTTGAAAAAAGCTCGTTATGGATTACCAACTCGCCCATTCTGCAGTTCTTCCAAATCATGCTTCGGTGCTGGCTGTCAGCGACGCTGCAATCAATGGTGCTACAAAACACGTATATGCATAAAGATGTGTTGATATGAATAGTCATTCAGGCTTTCGGTCTTGGACAAGCGAAAGTGTCCAGTGCCCGTTAAACTGTTCGCGTTTTCGCTTTCATTGACTTCTGTAAGCGTCAATTGGAACACGAGCAGAACAATAAAAAAATGAAAAGCATCGCAAGTTCTCAGTTGATGGCAATTGAGCAATAGCAACAGTTTATTCTCAGTTTTTTTTTCAAAGGTGGTAATGAACCTCGTTTAGTTCCCCATCCAGGAGATAATACTTCTGCGTTTTCACACTCACTATTTCAGTTATCCTGTTCGCGTTGCCTCTGATGTTGACGGTTCAGTAGTGGGCAAACGTCAGAGGTCCCCTCTCGTGTTCCGAATCTTGCCACTCTGCATGTGGACGTCATCATGGAGGGTGGTCACCTACCCGTAGTTCAAGGTTTCATGTCTATTTTTATGTCGCGACGCATCGAAGTGTGTAATTGTGAGATAGTAAAGCACTGATTTCGATGCAATATAACTTCCGTTAGAACCACTAATTTGTGCCTTTAGTGGAATCACTCAATAAATGTGGCTTATTTTTTTCGGGCTGTAACATTCACTTTCGTCAAAGCTGCCAAAAGACAGCTTTTGCTGTGGGTACCCGCCCATCATGCACTGCGTGGTGGTGAAATAAACATTATTATTGTTACTACGTTAATTCCCCGTTTATTATGAAGGTGTGTGCACATCACGCCACATCAAAAACAAGCCACAACATGCGTTTGCATGAGGCCTGACCAAAGACAAGGCCAACGACGACGGATAGAAAGCGATGCTTGGACAAGTCGGTTAAGAAATAACCCAGTTCTAAGGTTAACCCAAGCGAAACGCAAGGCGCCCGTGTATGTGCAATGCCAGTCACCGTGAAAGAGCCCCCGGGGGGTCGAAATGAATCCGCAGCTCTCGTCTTTGGCGTCCCTTATAGTCATGCCCATGTCGCTTTGGGACTTTAAACCACAAACCACAAATACCAAACACAATACCAGTTCAATACCGATACTTATGAGTTGTCCTAGACAAAGTTCCCGTCAATTTAAAACGCCTGTAGTGTTGCGGTGTTAGTTATTTGCCAGCTGTCTTCTTCGTCCTTGACCTTGTCTTTGGTTGAGTTGAAAGGGAGGAGGGGAGGGGGGAAAGGCGGGCTCAACTAACTTCTGGCTTTTCGGCTTGAAGCAGCCATGGGATTAGTGACATCGAAGAGGGAAAGGGATTGGGGGTGGGGTAATCAGACCCGGAGACATGTCCGAAGCTGGCGGGCGAGACACATCTCACATCATTCTGGGTCGAGGCGATCCCTCGCTGCTCTCACGTGACTGTTGTGGGGCTCTATATGGCCACTTTTAAGCGATTTAAACTATGCGCACTCTCTTCCACTCATCTATGTGCGCGTGGGCAGCTCAACTGCGCATGACCGAACTGTTGTTCGTCAGATGTGGCATGTGATCGCTGCGGTGAAGGCTTGATAAGTGCAGCGAAGTGGCGCGAGGGGGGGGGGGGTTAAAGGGGTAACTGCGGGTGCGCTGGTAAGGCGCGACCACGCATTCGGCGGCCAGCACGAGCCATCAGTACGCACACGGATGGCGGGCCGGCACTCTACGAGGTGGAAGTGGGATCTGCAAGGATGTAGACATCTAGACGCGTGCTATTGTTGAAATGAGCGTGTTATGCACAAATTCACGCAACTGTGGAGGAAGAGGAAGAGGACAACACCGAGAACATTTGTTATAAAATTTCAACAATTAATATATTTTTCTCTTTTCAGTCATTCTACTATTTCACTTAGTTTTTTTTATCGCACATATACTTCCTTGGCATTCACCACCGTAACTTTGCCAATCCCTCCGCGTGGGTATGTGCCATGTTTACTGAGGAGGAGAAGAAGAAGAAGAACATGAACCCTTACGAGGTGTACAGCTCACTGTTGAGCCGAACCACAGCACAGATCCATCGGCTGACGCTGAACCCTGTTCGAGGAGAGGTTATCATGGACTCGGACTCCAGGCCCTCAGGCAGGGGTGCAGAGCAGCAGCTTCCACCACTGGACATTGGAGGCCTGAGGCAACGGCTGGCACCTGAGAACTGGAAGGAACCCTGCAGCTATGAGCAGCAGCAGCGCCTGACGGGCAGCAGCGAGGCTTCGCCTGTGGAGCGCATGGCCAGCTGGGAATACCAAGGAGAGACTGGTCTTCATCGGATCAGGAGAACATCTCTAGACGGTGGTGTTGGCAAAAATGAAGACACCCTCAACAACATCTTTGTCATCCTTCAAAACCCTAACAGCAGGACGGAGCATCGCAAGCAAGCATTGTCAGAGCTCATGCCTCTCACCAAGGATGGCTCACCAGAGCTCTGGGATGAGAACTTCAGAAATGTGCTGCGTTGCCTCGTCGAAAGCCTTGAAGAGCAAGTGGTCCCTGTAAAAGTGGCTGCTCTGCGTGCTTTGGGAGAGTTGCTGAAGAGGCAGCCTCAGCGCTTCCACAACTATGCTGAGTTCACCTTGGTCAAGATCTTTGAAACACTGAAGCAACCTGAAAGAGAGGTGTGCCGAGCTGCTGAGATGTGCTCCATGGAGGCTGCTGCCGCACTGCCTGCCGAGCAGACAATGCGCTTGCTACACTCGCTCACTGGGGAGTCAGATGGCCAAGAAGTTGTGATTGCTGCCATCAAGGTCATGTCCAGGCTTGCGGAGGTGCATCCGAAAAGGATAACTGTAGAACTACTGCCTCAGATGATGCCAGTTTTGCTGAAGGCGTACGATCACAACGAAAGTTCTGTTCGGAAGGCGGCAGTATTCTGCATGGTGACGCTGCACGGCGTGGTTGGCTCTGAATTGATGAGGCCACACTTGGCTTCCGCTTCCCTTACAGGATGGAAGTTGAAGCTTCTAAACTTGTACATCCAGAGAGCACAGGGCAACACCAGCGGAAACACACTAGGCTCCCCTTCGAATACGGCGTCTTCCTCAAGCAATCGCTGATGACATGAAACATCGCCTAACAAACCTACGCTCCCTGCTTTGCTGATTAACTACCGTGGCTGTGACCCTGTGCCAGTATCACTTGCTCTGTCGGTGGAAATGAACTTTCTGTCCATGGCCTCAGGCGCCTACTTCTTTTTTGTCTTCTTTAGCAGACTCTGGCATTTTTTTTTGTCTTTGCTGCAGTGTACGTTTGCTTCATGACATAGTGCTCCACTTCCAGGTCTCATTGGCTGCTTTCTTCAAAAGAGATATTGATAAAGGTGCTCCTTTGCCGATTAACAAGTTTTGCAATTTTATTGCGTGAATCTGCATAAACACGGTTTATTCAAGAAGGACGCGTCTGTCTCGTCTTTATACGCTCGCTGGGGCCACGCAGCGGCACATTTCGCCTGTGGTACCCGGCTGCGCGAGGCATTGGTTACTAAAAAAACCAATTTCACAACCGCCGGGACGTGCTCTTTCGCTTGGCGAACAGGCGACGGCCACTCCGGGCAGGGCTGCTGTTATGAGCTGGACGGTTCCGGCGCGATGGCGTAGCGGTAGGCGGATAAGAACGTAAAAGGGAGTGGGGTATAATTAGTATGGCCACACTGGGCTTTAGTTCACAGTCTGGCAACACTGGGAGTTGCGCAGTCTGGCAACACTGCAGTATGTCAACACTGGCATAGCAGACGACCGGTACGACTCACGA
This sequence comes from Amblyomma mixtum, assembly GCF_055824585.1. NCBI lineage: Eukaryota > Metazoa > Arthropoda > Arachnida > Ixodida > Ixodidae > Amblyomma > Amblyomma mixtum. The sequence continues at coordinate 184,062,782 of NC_143014.1, forward strand.
AATCCTACTGGCCCGCCGCACGTGGTCGGCGTGCGCTAGGTAGCGTACGCGACCGCGGGGTGGGGTCCGCGCGGTTTTGAATTGTGTCAACCGCGGTTAAATGGGGGATACGTATTTATTTTCCCTATTAAAACCCCACAACGCACACGCACGCACACACACACACGCACACACGCAAAAGAAACAGTACGCAGCACTCGGGCTTTTGGCGAGTATCACCTGTTACGTTCGCGTTGGCACGGTAAGCGTTCAAGTACGCGATCTAGACTGACCTCCTTTTTCACAACTTTCTCTGAAGGGTTGCCATTTCGGCTTTAGCACTAGCACAGCAAGCTCACAACACCGACAGAGACAACCGACACGATCGATCATGCAAAAATTTTGTCGGAGACCAAAATGCGCTGTGAACGCTCTATCCATGCACACGGCCGTATCTCTTCGAAAACATCTACCTCTGTGGGATCGCGTTTTACAGATTCACATTATTTGCTGCCACTTATCGCCAGAGACACAACATGCCGTCGCCTAGACGTGTTCATTGCTGATGGCCAAGGAGATAGCTGGAAGAAACGCGGCACATAAAAAGCGAGACGACCGGTGGCACCTCCGGGGAGCGCGGCGCTGCTTACCCGCTAAATAATGGCAAAGTCACCAATGTACTTACCTGTCGTAATAGATAAGCACGGCGCCAACACGTTCCCCTTTGTCACCGACATTGGCGACAGAGGAACAGTCCGCCTTCTTCAAAGTAGATTCTGTAAAGACGTTTGTCTGCTAGCGCGATTTTGACAGAATCGAAAGTCACGCCATCGCCACAGATTCCGTCTGATAGTCTCTGGTGCCCTTAGAGAATGTAAAAATTAAGTTCTCAGCCTCAAAGACGCGATTAGACCCCACGAAACAGCGCGAATTTCGGCACAAGCTACGAACACCCATTCCTTCATACGCGACGAGGTATGCGTAGACCTTTTGGATTAGATTGGATTGGATTGGATGTGGGCAGGGACATCGAAAAACACCGCGTTCCGGGCAGCATTCACAACTACAATGCAGTAGCCGCTGCTCCAACGCCGTACGAACAGCTCAATATGGCATCGAGAAGCGCCTGTGCGAGTTTTTAGGTTTGTCTCATTCGGGGCGCCGCCAGCAAAGCAAGATTGCGATCAAGCACGGAAACTAAAATCGTGTATACATTCCTCGGACTTCTGCATGAATACTATACCCTTACACACAACGTGTAAGTGTTCCTGAGATAAAAGGACAGAAGTTCTAGAAAGGACTTAGTATAATACCACATTTTTTATGGAACAATAATTATTCGTTGTCATCTTTGACACAATTCTGAGCGTACTGCACAACAGGAGAGCATGCAGAATTCATCATTGCCATCTGTGATACAAATCTGAATGCACTGAACGACAGGAGAATATGCAAAGTTCTCAAGAGTGAATGGTGGCGAAAGGCGAGACTGTTCAGGGACATACCTCGGACAAGATGCCGAGGAGGGAAGCCCCGCCATAACCAGCGTTTTTTTCATGAGTGGTGTGCGACAACCGATCAGCTCGGGGAATTCCTAGGGAGCGTCGTTTGCCCAACTCTTTCCAAAGCTACAAGAGGACTACCGGGAGTATAGGAAACCTTCTAGCCCTTGGGGACGTCGTTTTAGGTTTCAAGCAGGAAATGATCTGGCGCCTTAGTGCCTTGTGTTTATAGATGCTTATGCGTTTATAGATTGACTTGCCTGATTCAAATAAAATTCATTTGTAAGTTCAGCGCAGTACTTGTCTCTTCTTGCATGTCCTGCTGTCTAGCGCTGTTGAAAAAAATGGCTGAGGCTTTACTTGGTTAAGCCTGGAGAATGCGAAGCATCATCGTGTCGCGTAATTTGGAGGCGCACAACCACAGCGACGGCGCGAGGTGGGCCCCCGTTTCTCCACTGCCGTGACGTCATCGTGTCACGTAGTGTGGCATCATCGTGTCACATGATTTGGAGGCACACAACCACAGCGACGGCGCGAGGTGGGCCCCCGTTTCTCCACTGTCGTGACGTCATCGTGTCACGTGGTGTGACGTCATGTATCACGTGATTTGGAGGCGCACAACCACAGCGACGGCGCGAGGTGGGCCCCCGTTTCTCTACTGTCGTGACGTCATCGTGTCACGTGGTATGACGTCATGTATCACGTGATTTGGAGGCGCATAACCACGGTGAAGGGCTGAAGTGGTAGCTAAAGTAGTATGCTTCGCATAAAAGCTCGTTATGGATTACCAACACGCCCATTTTGCAGTTCTTCCAAGTCATGCTTCGGTGCTGGCTGTCGGCGACGCTGCAATCAATGGTGCTACAAAACACGTATATGCATAAGGATGTGTCGATATGAATAGTCATTCAGGCTTTCGGTCTTGGACAAGCCGAAGTGTCCAGAGCCCCTTAAACTGTTCGCGTTTTCGCTTTCATTGACTTCTGTAAGCGTCAAATGGAACACGAGCTGAACAATAAAACCATGAAAAGCATCACAAGTTCTTAGTTGATGGCAATTGAGCAATAGCAACAGTTTATTCTCAGTTTTTTTTCTTCAAAGGTGGTAATGAACCCCGTTTAGTTTCCCATCCAGGAGATAATACTTCTGCGTTTTCACACTAACTATTTCAGTTATCCTGTTCGCGTTGCCTCTGATGTTGACGGTTCAGTAGTGGGCAAACGTCAGAGGTCCCCTCTCGTGTTACGAATCTTGCCACTCTTCATGTGGACGTCATCATGGAGGGTGGTCACCTACCCGTAGTTCAAGGTTTCATGTCTATTTTTATGTCGCGATGCATCGAAGTGTGTAATTGTGAGTCAGTAAAGCACTGATTTCGATGCAATATAACTTCCGTTAGAACCACTAATTTGTGCCTTTAGTGGAATCACTCAATCAATGTGGCTTACTTTTTTCGGGCTGTAACATTCACTTTCGTCAAAGCTGCCAAAAGACAGCTTTTGCTATGGGCACCAGGCCATCATGTACTGCGTGGTGGTGAAATAAACATTATTATTGTTACTACGTTAATTTCCCGTTTATTATGAAGGTGCCTGCACATCATGCCACATCACAAACAAGCCACTTCATGCGTTTGCATGACGCCTGACCAAAGACAAGGCCAACGACGACGGATAGAAAGCGATGCTTGGACAAATCGGTTAAGAAATAACCCAGTTCTAAGGTTAACCCAAGTGTAAGGCCGCTGCTAAATTCTAGCTGCAACTACTGTGTAAGGCACTGCCCTCGCGGCGGTGGCTGTCCATTGTGAACGACAGCACCGCCGCTACCTTCAGGGCGCCCCCCACCCCTATCCCCCCTTATGCATACGCTAACGTCGGAAAGGCGCCTGATGGCCCACAGCGGCCTTGAAGGGTCAACGCTCATTTCCAGCTACCACGGTGCAGGGCGCTGCCCCCGCGGAAGGGGCTGTCCATTATGAACGAAAGCCCCTCCAAGCACAGTGCAGTAGGGAGTTCGTCTTTTGACGCACTGCTATCTTCACGGTGTCTCTATCAATTTGTGGGGGAAAACAGGAACCCTGTCGTAGCTGGTATGCCGAGCCGACCGAGAGAGCCCAGGAAAGGATGATTCGAGCATTTTTCTGGCGACGTGGGGAACGACATGCATTCCTCACTTTTATCCGCCCGCTCATCGATCACCCTTGTCCGAGCGCCCCACCGTCTGTGCCGTACCGGCTTCTCTCTCATCTATTGTTTGCATATGACAAGCACTGAGGACAGGGGGTACGCATCTGTACCAAGATCTTGACTTGCATTGCGAGTGGAGAGGGGGGCGGCGGTGTGCTTGGGACAGGTCGGAAGGAGAGCCCCAACGGGAGAGGATGAGCATGCTCTTTCCGACGAGAGAGTGGTGTTGTATTTGTTCTTTATTTTTGTTTTCTTAGCGAGACCCTGGGTTTGGGGCTGAGCTCAACCCACGGGGTAGGTCAATGATTGGAGAATTGATGCTTGGGGCGGGCCACTTAAAATGACCGCCCCATTTCTTTGTTTGTTACGGTTATAAAAACCGAAGTAAACGGATGGAGACCAGCCTGAGCTGGGGCTCCATGCTTAGCATGTAACATTCTGCTACTTAGGCTCTAACCTGCTGGGTCGAAGAGTAAAGTAGCGCAGTTTGTTTTCCCTTTGTAAATTTATGTCTGCTGTTTTCCAGTTTTACTCCTTGTACATGTATATGTTGTAAATATATGCTTCTCTTATATCTGTCATCATCTGCAAGAAACAACGCCTCCTGGTCTTCCTCCACGCCGAATCAACTAGAGGAAGGGTTTTGGAAACCTTCCTTGAGAAAACGAACAAACTTTACTGGCGCAGTCGACAGGATTCGGCACGTGTGATCACCAAGAGCACTCATCGCAGTGACAACCACAGGCCACCCGACACGGAGCAGCGAGGAGGTGTCAAGGGACGACTTCACCTCGGCTGCTACCGACGCTGGTTGAGCGGACGCATCATCCGGGCTCTGGGCGGCAGACAACAGAAGATCTGCGCCGGGTGAGTGGGATTTCTTGCGTTTTGTCGAGGTTGGCATGGTTGCTATTCTGTGAGGCTTGGGGTGCAGACGCGGAGCACGTGAGCACCATGGAGGAAAATTTCAACATTAAGAACTGCTTCAGTTCTAAATTATACCTGGAATTGAAAACGCGTCAAGGTGTTATTCTCTCAGAGGCAGGGCAAGAAACTATTCGCCGCCTTGAGTTGAAATTTCATGAGCGGATGAGAGAGATAGAGAGGCAGGAGCAGGAACAGCTAAGGATGCTCGAGCTGAGGTACGCGGGCGGCGGGCAGCATGGTACTGCTTCCGATGGAAGGAAGAGAGACCATGCAGACCTAGGCCCTGAAGCTCAGAGTATTGGGAAAGTTAATAAGGACCTCCCTAAAAAATTGACGGAGGCAGAGAGCCAGGGCGAAAGAGAAAGAACTCATTCCCAGGCGCGGAACATGTCGACTGACATGAAAGGACATTTCAGTCATGGAATACCCTTCAGGCCTGAAGTTGTTCCCGGGTGGGAAGCGCTTCAAGGCGTTACCCTATCAGAGGCAGGGCAGAAGACTATTCACCGCCTTGAATTAAAATTCCACGAGGGAATGCGGCAGATTGAGCTGAATGAGAAGGAAGAGCTAAGAAAGCTGGAGCTCATGTATGCGGGCGGCGGGCAGCATGGCACTGCGTCCAATGAAACGGACAGAGACCATGCAGACCTAAGCCCTGAAGCTCAGAGGACAGGCGAGGTTGATAACGACTTCCCTGAAAAGTTGACACAGGCACTAGGCCAAAATAACAAAGTGGTCACTGAGATCCAGGTAGTGGAAGCCTCTAATGCTCTGTCAGTTCAGGTTGAAAAACCACTGTCAGGAGAAGCAGCGCTCGAGACAGAACTATTGAATGATAGTGAGAGCGAAATGACAGAAAAGGAAAGTTGCGAAATCACGGATGGTATATCCAGCGCACTTTCAGAGCTGCTTGAAACCAATTCGCAGCAGTCGTTTCTGGACAGCGCTAATTTTGAGCTACTACTGGTGACAGAAAATGTTCACCAATCGACTGAGACCAAGTGCGCTCAAGATGAGGTTCTAATGGAGAGCGTAGGTCACTCATTGTGCGCCAATGAGTCGTTCCTTCCTAAGTATAGCGCTAGCGATTCCGCAGTCACCTGCAATGACCCTGAAGAGAGGGCTGATTCGGCCAATGAAAGGGACGATGAGCTAGGTATTAAACTCAGGTGGAGCGGCTCACAGGAGCTCCAGAGTAAAGTACAAGCTGCCTGCGAAAACGAGAAAAACGATCAAATCGGTAGCGACCAGCTTTATTGCTTCCAGACTACTGATCAGAAAGAAGTAACGGCCAAGTCACAGCTAGGTCCCTGTGAGTGGCTCGATAATAATAGCGTAAGCGGTCCCGGGAACGCTGTGACGTCCAGCAGACGAGAAAGATCGTGCCTGATAGAGGGTAGGCGCGAGAGCAGCCCAGCTTGTGTCGATAACCTTCTGGGCGGGGATTGCGAAGACACCTGTGCAACAGAGTTGGTTGCCCAAGGAGTCTCGGATACGGCAGAAATGCGGAAATTCGCCGCAGAGAATTAGTGCAGGTGCGATGGACTATTCGGAGGTAGTCCAGTCACCGCCCAAATGGACCAAGTGGGCTATGTACCACCTCCGCCGCCTAAGCCGCCATGGAAGGGTAGGCCCGATTTTTGGAGCCAGAGCCTAACGGTCAGCTTTTGTGGCAGACCGAGTGGTGCAACCAGGCCGGCCTCGGCAGGCGTGAATGTTCCCACTCAGCAGACGTGGTTGGTGCACGGAACTGTGTGGTGATGACGAGACTTGTGGAAGTCTGCTATGTGAGAAAGTCTGCCTGTGTTAATGAGTGTTTTGCGCGGACTTGTGAACCGCTGTGAACAATGCAGTGAAGCGGTGTGTGTCTGTGCGCGAGAATGTAGACTCTCCGCAGTGTAATGTGGCCGCATATTGGCAAATATGTACGCCAGCATGCACCAGTGTTGTGTTTTATACTTTTTTTGCTTTGAATGGTTCTCGAAGTGTCGAGGTAACCCGGAGAAACTGCGTCCCGGGACGACCGACAGTGCGGGCGGTGAACGTGCTGCGGCCTTTTTGTTAGTAAGTATAAACGAGCTGATAGCAAGCTAGATTATACTCTTAGAGGGGGCGTGTAAGGCCGCTTCTAAATTCTAGCTGCAACTACTGTGTAGGGCACTGCCCTCGCGGCGGTGGCTGTCCATTGTGAACGACAGCACCGCCGCTGCCTTCAGGGTGCCCCCCACCCCTATCCCCCCTTATGCATACGCTAACGTCGGAAAGGCGCCTGATGGCCCACAGCGGCCTTGAAGGGTCAACGCTCATTTCCAGCTACCACGGTGCAGGGCGCTGCCCCCGCGGAAGGGGCTGTCCATTATGAACGAAAGCCCCTCCAAGCACAGTGCAGTAGGGAGTTCGTCTTTTGACGCACTGCTATCTTCACGGTGTCTCTATCAATTTGTGGGGGAAAACAGGAACCCTGTCGTAGCTGGTATGCCGAGCCGACCGAGAGAGCCCAGGAAAGGACGATTCGAGCATTTTTCTGGCGACGTGGGGAACGACATGCATTCCTCACTTTTATCCGCCCGCTCATCGATCACCCTTGTCCGAGCGCCCCACCGTCTGTGCCATACCGGCTTCTCTCTCATCTATTGTTTGCATATGACAAGCACTGAGGACAGGGGGTACGCATCTGTACCAAGATCTTGACTTGCATTGCGAGTGGAGAGGGGGGCGGCGGTGTGCTTGGGACAGGTCGGAAGGAGAGCCCCAACGGGAGAGGATGAGCATGCTCTTTCCGACGAGAGAGTGGTGTTGTATTTGTTCTTTATTTTTGTTTTCTTAGCGAGACCCTGGGTTTGGGGCTGAGCTCAACCCACGGGGTAGGTCAATGATTGGAGAATTGATGCTTGGGGCGGGCCACTTAAAATGACCGCCCCATTTCTTTGTTTGTTACGGTTATAAAAACCGAAGTAAACGGATGGAGACCAGCCTGAGCTGGGGCTCCATGCTTAGCATGTAACATTCTGCTACTTAGGCTCTAACCTGCTGGGTCGAAGAGTAAAGTAGCGCAGTTTGTTTTCCCTTTGTAAATTTATGTCTGCTGTTTTCCAGTTTTACTCCTTGTACATGTATATGTTGTAAATATATGCTTCTCTTATATCTGTCATCATCTGCAAGAAACAACGCCTCCTGGTCTTCCTCCACGCCGAATCAACTAGAGGAAGGGTTTTGGAAACCTTCCTTGAGAAAACGAACAAACTTTACTCCAAGCGAAACGCAAGGCGGCCGTGTATGTGCAATGCCAGTCACCGTGAAAGAGCCCGAGGGGGTCGAAATGAATCCGCAGCTCTCGTCTTTGGCGTCCCTTATAGTCACGCCCATGTCGCTTTGGGACTTTAAACCCCAAACCACAAATACCAAACACAATACCAGTTCAATATCGATACTTATGAGTTGTCCTAGACAAAGTTCCCGTCAATTTAAAACGCCTGTAGGGTTACGGTGTCAGTTATTTGCCAGCTGTCTTCGTCGTCCTTGACCTTGTCTTTGGTAGAGTTGAAAGGGAGGAGGGGATGGGGGGAAAGGCGGGCTCAACTAGCTTCTGGCTTTTCCGCTTCAAGCAGCCATGGGATTAGTGACATCGAAGAGGGGACATGTCCCGGAGACATGTCCGAACCTGGCGGTCGAGACACATCTCACATTCTGGGTCGGGGCGATCCCTCGCTGCTCTCACGTGACTCTTGTGGGGCTCTATACGGCCACTTTTAAGCCATTTAAACTATGCGCACTCTGTTCCACTCATCTAGGTGCGCGTGGGCAGCTCAGCTGCGCATGACGGAACTGTTGTTCGTCAGATGTCGCATGTGTTCGCTCCGATGAAGGCTTGATAAGGGCAGCGAAGTGGCGCGATGGGGGGTGGGGGGTTAAAGGGGTAACTGCGGGTGCGCTGTTAAGGCGCGGCCACGCATGCGGCGGCCAGCACGAGCCATCAGGACGCACACGGTTGGCGGGCCGGCACTCTACGAGGATTAAGAGCGAAGATGGAAGTGGCATCTGCAAGGATGTAGACATGTAGACATGTAGACGTGTGCTATTCTTGAAATGAGCTTGTTATGCACAGATTCACGCAACTGTGGAGGAAGAGGAAGAGGACAACACCGAGAACATTTGTTAAAACATTTCAACAATTAATATATTTTTCTATTTTCAGTCATTCTACTATTTTACTTAGTTTTTTTTTATCCCACATATACCTCCTTGGCATTCACCACCGTAACTTGGCCAATCCCTCCGCGTGGGTATGTGAAATGTTTACTGAGGAGAAGAAGAAGAAGAACATGAACTCTGATGAGGTGTACAGCTCACTGCTGCGCGGAACCACAGCCCAGATCCATCGGCTGGCGCTGGACCCTGTTCGAGGAGACGTTGGCATGGACCCGGACTCCAGCCCCTCAGGCAAGGGTGCAGAGCAGCAGCTTCCACCACTGGACACTGGAGGCCTGAGGCAACGGCTGGCACGTGAGAACTGGAAGGAACCCTGCAGCTATGAGCAGCAGCAGCGCCTGACGGGCAGCAGCGAGGCTTCGCCTGTCAAGCGCATGGCCAGCTCGGAATACGAAGGGGAGACTGGTCTTCATCGGATCTGGAGAACATCTCAAGACGGTGGTGTTGCCAAAAGTGAGGACACCCTCAACAACATCTTTGCCATCCTTCAAAACACGAACAGCAGGACGGAGCATCGCAAGCAAGCTTTGTCAGAGCTCATGCCTCTCACCAAGGATGGCTCAGCAGAGCTCTGGGATGAGAACTTCAGAAATGTGCTGCGTTGCGTCATAGAAAACCTTGAAGAGCAAGAGGTCCCTGTAAAAGTGGCTGCTCTGCGAGCTTTGGCAGAGTTGCTGAAGAGGCAGCCTCAGCACTTTCACAACTATGCTGAGTTCATCTTGGTCAATATCTTTGGAACTCTGAAGCAATCTCAGGGAGAGGTGTGCCGTGCTGCGGAGATGTGCTCCATGGAGGCTGCTGCCGCACTGCCTCCCGAGGAGACAATGCGCTTGCTGCACTCGCTCATTCGGGAGTCAGATGATCAAGATGCGGTCATTGCTGCCATCAAGGTGATGTCCAGGCTTGCGGAGGTGCATCCGAAAAGGATAACTGTAGAGCTCTTGCCTGAGATGATGCCAGTTTTGCTGAAGGCGTACGATCACAACGAAAGTTCTGTTCGGAAGGCGGCAGTATTCTGCATGGTGACGCTGCATGGCGTGGTTGGCTCTGAATTGATGAGGCCACACTTGGCTTCCATTACAGGATGGAAGTTGAAGCTTCTGAAGTTCTATATCCAGAGAGCACAGGGCAACAGCAGCGGAAGCCCACCAGGCTCCCCTTCGAATACGGGGTCTTCATCAAGCAATCCCTGATGACATGAATCATCGCCTAACAAACCCACGCTCCCTGCTTTGCTGATTAACTACCATGGCTGTGACCCTGTGCCAGTATCACTTGCTGTGTTGGTGGAAATGAACTTTCGGTCCATGGCCTCAGGCGCCTACTTTTTTTCTGTCTTCTTTAGCAGACTCTGGCATTTTTTTTGTGTCTTTGCTGCAGTGTGCATTTGCTTCATGACATAGTGCTCCACTTCCAGGTCTCATTGGCTGCTTTCTTCAAAAGAGATATTAGTAAAGGTGCTCCTTTGCCGATTAACAAGTTTTGCAATTTTATTGCGTGAATCTGCATAAACACGCTTATTTCAAGAAGCAGGCGTCTTTCTCGTCTTTATACGCTCGCTAGGGCCAAGGAGCGGCACATTTCCCCTGTGGTACCCGCCTGCGCGAGACATTGGTTACTAAAAAACCAATTTCACAACCGCCGGGACGTGCTCTTTCGCTTGGAAAACAGGCGACGACCACTCCGGGCAGGGCTGCTGTTATGAGCTGGACCGTACCGGCGCGATAGCGTAGCGGTAGGCGGAGAAGAATGTAAAAGGGAGAGGGGTATAATTAGTATGGCCACACTGGGTTTTAGTTCATAGTCTGGCAACACTGGGAGTTGCTCAGTCTGGCAACACTGCAGTATGTCAACACTGGCATAGCAGACGACCGGTACGACTCACGAAATCCTACTGGCCCGCCGCACGTGGTCGGCGTGCGCTCGGTAGCGTACGCGACCGCGGGGTGGGGTCCGCGCGGTTTTGAACTGTGCGAACCGCGGTTAAATGGGGGATACGTATTTATTTTCCCTATTAAAACCCCACAACGCACACGCACGCACTCACACACACGCACACACGCAAAAGAAAGAGTACGCAGCACTCGGGCTTTTGGCGAGTATCACCTGTTACGTTCGTGTTGGCATGGTACGCGTTCAAGTACGCGATCTAGACTGACCTCCTTTTTCCCAACTTTCTCTGAAGGGTTGCCATTGCGGCTTTAGCGCTAGCACAGCGAGCTCACAACACCGACAGAGACAACCGACACGATCGATCATGCAAAAATTTTGTCGGAGACGAAAATGCGCTGTGAACGCTCCATCCATGCACACATATACCTCTGAAAACATATGAAAAAATATACCTCTGTGGGATCGCGTTTTACAGATTCACATTATTTGCTGCCACTTCTCGCCACAGACACAACATGCCGTCGCCTAGACGTGTTCATTGCTGATGGCCAAGGAGATAGCTGGAAGAAACGCGGCACATAAAAAGCGAGACGACCGGTGGCACCTCCGGGGAGCGCGGCGCTGCTTACCCGCTAAGTAATGGCAAAGTCACCAAGGTACTTACCTGTCGTAATAGATAAGCAGGGCGCGAACATGTTCCCCTTTGTCACAGACATTGGCGACAGAGGAACAGTCCGCCTTCTTCAAAGTAGATTCTGTAAAGACGTTCGTCTGTTAGCGCGATTTTGACAGAATCGAAAGTCACGCCATCGCCACAGATTCCGTCTGATAGTCTCTGGTGCCCTTAGAGAATGTAAAAATTAAGTTCTCAGCCTCCAAGACGCGATTAGTCCTCACGAAACAGCGCGAATTTCGGCACAAGCTACGAACACCCATTCCTTCATACGCGACGAGGTATGCGTAGTCCTTTTCGATTAGATTGGATTGGATTGGATGTGGGCAGGGACATCGCAAAACAACACGTTCCGGGCAGCGTTTACAACTACAATGCAGTAGCCGCTGCGCGAACGCCGTACAAACAGCTCAATATGGCATCGAGAAGCGCCTGTGCGAGTTTTTAGGTTTGTCTCATTCGGGGCGGCGCCATCAAAGCAAGATTACGATCAAGCACGGAAACTAAAATCGTGTATACATTCCTCGGACTTCTGCATGAATACTATACCCTTCCACACAACGTGTAAGTGTTCCTGAGATAAAAGGACAGAAGTTCTAGAAAGGATTTAGTAGTAATACTACATTTTTTATGGAACAAGAATTTTTCGTTGTCATCTCTGACACAATTCTGAGCGTACTGCACAACAGGAGAGCATGCAGAATTCATCATTGCCATCTGTGATACAAATCTGAATGCACTGAACGACAGGAGAATATGCAAACTTCTCAAGAGTGAATGGTGGCGACAGGCGAGACTGTTCAGGGACATACTTCGGACAAGATGCCGAGGAGGGAAGCCCCGCCATAACCAGCGTTTTTTTCATGAGTGGTGTGCGACAACCGATCAGCTCGGGGAATTCCTACGGAGCGTTGTTTGCCCAACTCTTTCCAAAGCTACAAGAGGACCAACGGGAGTATGGGAAACCTTCTAGCCCTTTGGGACGTCGTTATAGGTTTCAAGCAGGAAAGGATCTGGCGCCTTAGTGCCTTGTGTCTATAGATGCTTATGCGTTTATAGATTGACTTGCCTGATTAGAATAAAATTCAGTTGTAAGTTCAGCGCAGTACTTGTCTCTTCTTGCATGTCCTGCTGTCTAGCGCTGTTGAAAAAAAATGGCTGAGGCTTAACTTGGTTAAGCCTGGAGAATGCGAAGCATCATCGTGTCGCGTAATTTGGAGGCGCACAACCACAGCGACGGCGCGAGGTGGGCCCCCGTTTCTCCACTGGCGTGACGTCATCGTGTCACGTGGTGTGACGTCATGTATCACGTGATTTGGAGGCGCATAACCGCGGTGAAGGGCTGAAGTGGTAGCTAAAGTAGTATGCTTCGCATAAAAGCTCGTTATGGATTACCAACACGCCCATTCTGCAGTTGTTCCAAGTCATGCTTCGGTGCTGGCTGTCAGCGACGCTGCAATCAATGGTGCTACGGAACACCCATATGCATAAGGATGTGTCGATATGAATAGTCATTCAGGCTCTCGGTCTTGGACAAGCCGAAGTGTCCAGAGACCCTTAAACTGTTCGCGTTTTCGCTTTCATTGACTTCTGTAAGCGTCAAATGGAACACGAGCAGAACAATAAATTCATGAAAAGCATCACAACTTCTTAGTTGATGGCAATTGAGCAATAGCAAAGTTTATTCTCAGTTTTTTTTCTTCAAAGGTGGTAATGAACCCCGTTTAGTTTCCCATCCAGGAGATAATACTTCTGCGTTTTCACACTCACTATTTCAGTTATCCTGTTCGCGTTGCCTCTGATGTTGACGGTTCATTAGTGGGCAAACGTCAGAGGTCCCCTCTCGTGTTCCGAATCTTGCCACTCTGCATGTGGACGTCATCATGGAGGGTGGTCACCTACCCGTAGTTAGAGGTTTCATGTCTATTTTTATGTCGGGACGCATCGAAGTGTGTAATTGTGAGATAGTAAAGCACTGATTTCGATGCAATATAACTTCCGTTAGAACCACTAATTTGTGCCTTTAGTGGAATCACTATATCAATGTGGCTTACTTTTCTCGGGCTGTAACATTCACTTTCGTCAAAGCTGCCAAAAGACAGCTTTTGCTATGGGCACCCGGCCATAATGTACTCCGTGGTGGTGAAATAAACATTATTATTGTTACTACGTTAATTCTCCGTTTATTATGAAGGTGCCTGCACATCATGCCACATCACAAACAAGCCACATCATGCGTTTGCATGACGCCTGACCAAAGTCGAGGCCAACGACGACGGATAGAAAGCGATGCTTGGACAAATCGGTTAAGAAATAACCCAGTTCAAAGGTTAACCCAACCGAAACGCAAGGCGCCCGTGTATGTGCAATGCCAGTCACCGTGAAAGAGCCCCTGGGGGTCGACATGAATCCGCAGTTCTCGTCTTTGGCGTCCCTTATAGTCATGCCCATGTCGATTTGGGACTTTAAACCCCAAACCACAAATACCAAACACAATACCAGTTCAATACCGATATTTATGAGTTGTCCTAGACAAAGTTCCCGTCAATTTAAAACGCCTGTAGGGTTACGGTGTCAGTTATTTGCCAGCTGTCTTCGTCGTCCTTGACCTTGTCTTTGGTTTAGTTGAAAGGGAGGAGGGGAGGGGGGAAAGGCGGGCTCAACTAACTTCTGGCTTTTCCGCTTCAAGCAGGCATGGGATTAGTGACATCGAAGAGGGAAAGGGATTGGGGGTCGGATAATCAGACCAAGAGACATGTCCGAACCTGGCGGGCGAGACACATCTCACATCATTCTGGGTCGGGGCGATCCCTCGCTGCTCTCACGTGACTCTTGTGGGGCTCTATACGGCCACTTTTAAGCCATTTAAACTATGCGCACTCTCTTCCACTCATCTAGGTGCGCGTGGGCAGCTCAGCTGCGCATGACCGAACTGTTGTTCGTCAGATGTGGCATGTGTTCGCTCCGATGAAGGCTTGATAAGGGCAGCGAAGTGGCGCGAGGGGGGGGGGGGGGCTTAAAGGGGTAACTGCGGGTGCGCTGCTAAGGCGCGGCCACGCATTCGGCGGCCAGCACGAGCCATCAGGACGCACACGGTTGGCGGGCCGGCACTCTACGAGGATTAAGAGCGAAGATGGAAGTGGCATCTGCAAGGATGTAGACATGTAGACATGTAGACGTGTGCTATTCTTGAAATGAGCTTGTTATGCACAGATTCACGCAACTGAGGAGGAAGAGGAAGAGGACAACACCGAGAACATTTGTTAAAACATTTCAACAATTAATATATTTTTCTATTTTCAGTCATTCTACTATTTTACTTAGTTTTTTTTTATCCCACATATACCTCCTTGGCATTCACCACCGTAACTTGGCCAATCCCTCCGCGTGGGTATGTGAAATGTTTACTGAGGAGAAGAAGAAGAAGAACATGAACTCTGATGAGGTGTACAGCTCACTGCTGCGCGGAACCACAGCCCAGATCCATCGGCTGGCGCTGGACCCTGTTCGAGGAGACGTTGGCATGGACCCGGACTCCAGCCCCTCAGGCAAGGGTGCAGAGCAGCAGCTTCCACCACTGGACACTGGAGGCCTGAGGCAACGGCTGGCACGTGAGAACTGGAAGGAACCCTGCAGCTATGAGCAGCAGCAGCGCCTGACGGGCAGCAGCGAGGCTTCGCCTGTCAAGCGCATGGCCAGCTCGGAATACGAAGGGGAGACTGGTCTTCATCGGATCTGGAGAACATCTCAAGACGGTGGTGTTGCCAAAAGTGAGGACACCCTCAACAACATCTTTGCCATCCTTCAAAACACGAACAGCAGGACGGAGCATCGCAAGCAAGCTTTGTCAGAGCTCATGCCTCTCACCAAGGATGGCTCAGCAGAGCTCTGGGATGAGAACTTCAGAAATGTGCTGCGTTGCGTCATAGAAAACCTTGAAGAGCAAGAGGTCCCTGTAAAAGTGGCTGCTCTGCGAGCTTTGGCAGAGTTGCTGAAGAGGCAGCCTCAGCACTTCCACAACTATGCTGAGTTCATCTTGGTCAAGATCTTTGGAACTCTGAAGCAATCTCAGGGAGATGTGTGCCGTGCAGCGGAGATGTGCTCCATGGAGGCTGCTGCCGCACTGCCTCCAGAGGAGACAATGCGCTTGCTGCACTCGCTCATTCGGGAGTCAGATGATCAAGATGCGGTCATTGCTGCCATCAAGGTGATGTCCAGGCTTGCGGAGGTGCATCCGAAAAGGATAATTGTAGAGCTCTTGCCTCAGATGATGCCAGTTTTGCTGAAGGCGTACGATCACAACGAAAGTTCTGTTCGGAAGGCGGCAGTATTCTGCATGGTGACGCTGCATGGCGTGGTTGGCTCTGAATTGATGAGGCCACACTTGGCTTCTCTTACAGGATGGAAGTTGAAGCTTCTGAAGTTCTATATCCAGAGAGCACAGGGCAACAGCAGCGGAAGCCCACCAGGCTCCCCTTCGAATACGGCGTCTTCATCAAGCAATCCCTGATGACATGAATCATCGCCTAACAAACCCACGCTCCCTGCTTTGCTGATTAACTACCATGGCTGTGACCCTGTGCCAGTATCACTTGCTGTGTTGGTGGAAATGAACTTTCGGTCCATGGCCTCAGGCGCCTACTTTTTTTCTGTCTTCTTTAGCAGACTCTGGCATTTTTTTTGTGTCTTTGCTGCAGTGTGCATTTGCTTCATGACATAGTGCTCCACTTCCAGGTCTCATTGGCTGCTTTCTTCAAAAGAGATATTAGTAAAGGTGCTCCTTTGCCGATTAACAAGTTTTGCAATTTTATTGCGTGAATCTGCATAAACACGCTTATTTCAAGAAGCAGGCGTCTTTCTCGGCTTTATACGCTCGCTAGGGCCAAGGAGCGGCACATTTCGCCACTGGTACCCGCCTGCGCGAGACATTGGTTACTAAAAAACCAATTTCACAACCGCCGGGACGTGCTCTTTCGCTTGGAAAACAGGCGACGACCACTCCGGGCAGGGCTGCTGTTATGAGCTGGACCGTACCGGCGCGATAGCGTAGCGGTAGGCGGAGAAGAATGTAAAAGGGAGAGGGGTATAATTAGTATGGCCACACTGGGTTTTAGTTCATAGTCTGGCAACACTGGGAGTTGCTCAGTCTGGCAACACTGCAGTATGTCAACACTGGCATAGCAGACGACCGGTACGACTCACGAAATCCTACTGGCCCGCCGCACGTGGTCGGCGTGCGCTCGGTAGCGTACGCGACCGCGGGGTGGGGTCCGCGCGGTTTTGAACTGTGCGAACCGCGGTTAAATGGGGGATACGTATTTATTTTCCCTATTAAAACCCCACAACGCACACGCACGCACTCACACACACGCACACACGCAAAAGAAAGAGTACGCAGCACTCGGGCTTTTGGCGAGTATCACCTGTTACGTTCGTGTTGGCACGGTACGCGTTCAAGTACGCGATCTAGACTGACCTCCTTTTTCCCAACTTTCTCTGAAGGGTTGCCATTGCGGCTTTAGCGCTAGCACAGCAAGCTCACAACACCGACAGAGACAACCGGCACGATCGATCATGCAAAAATTTTGTCGGAGACGAAAATGCGCTGTGAACGCTCTATCCATGCACACACATACCTCTGAAAACATATGAAAAGATATACCTCTGTGGGATCGCGTTTTACAGATTCACATTATTTGCTGCCACTTCTGGCCACAGACACAACATGCCGTCGCCTAGACGTGTTCATTGCTGATGGCCAAGGAGATAGCTGGAAGAAACGCGGCACATAAAAAGCGAGACGACCGGTGGCACCTCCGGGGAGCGCGGCGCTGCTTACCCGCTAAATAATGGCAAAGTCACCAAGGTACTTACCTGTCGTAATAGATAAGCACGGCGCCAACATGTTCCCCTTTGTCACAGACATTGGGGACAGAGGAACAGTCCGCCTTCTTCAAAGTAGATTCTGTAAAGACGTTCGTCTGTTAGCGCGATTTTCACAGAATCGAAAGTCACGCCATCGCCACAGATTCCGTCTGATAGTCTCTGGTGCCCTTAGAGAATGTAAAAATTAAGTTCTCAGCCTCCAAGACGCGATTAGTCCCCACGAAACAGCGCGAATTTCGGCACAAGCTACGAACACCCATTCCTTCATACGCGACGAGGTATGCGTAGTCCTTTTGGATTAGATTGGATTGGATTGGATGTGGGCAGGGACATCGCAAAACACCACGTTCCGGGCAGCGTTCACAACTACAATGCAGTAGCCGCTGCGCGAACGCCGTACGAACAGCTCAATATGGCATCGAGAAGCGCCTGTGCGAGTTTTTAGGTTTGTCTCATTCGGGGCGGCGCCATCAAGGCAAGATTACGATCAAGCACGGAAACTAAAATCGTGTATACATTCCTCGGACTTCTGCATGAATACTATACCCTTCCACACAACGTGTAAGTGTTCCTGAGATAAAAGGACAGAAGTTCTAGAAAGGACTTAGTAGTAATACCACATTTTTTATGGAAGAAGAATTTTTCGTTGTCATCTTTGACACAATTCTGAGCGTACTGCACAACAGGAGAGCATGCAGAATTCATCATTGCCATCTGTGATACAAATCTGAATGCACTGAACGACAAGAGAATATGCAAAATTCTCAAGAGTGAATGGTGGCGACAGGCGAGATTGTTCAGGGACATACCTCGGACAAGATGCCGAGGAGGGAAGCCCCGCCATAACCAGCGTTTTTTTCATGAGTGGTGTGCGACAACCGATCAGCTCGGGGAATTCCTACGGAGCGTCGTTCGCCCAACTCTTTCCAAAGCTACAAGAGGACCACCGGGAGTATCGGAAGCCTTCTAGCCCTTGGGGATGACGATATAGGTTTCAAGCAGGAAAGGATCTGGCGCCTTAGTGCCTTGTGTCTATAGATGCTTATGCGTTTATAGATTGACTTGCCTGATTCAAATAAAATTCAGTTGTAAGTTCAGCGCAGTACTTGTCTCTTCTTGCATGTCCTGCTGTCTAGCGCTGTTGAAAAAAAATGGCTGAGGCTTAACTTGGTTAAGCCTGGAGAATGCGAAGCATCATCGTGTCGCGTAATTTGGAGGCGCACAACCACAGCGACGGCGCGAGGTGGGCCCCCGTTTCTCCACTGGCGTGACGTCATCGTGTCACGTTGTGTGACGTCATGTATCACGTGATTTCGAGGCGCACAACCCCAGCGACGGCGCGAGGTGGGCCCCCGTTTCTCCACTGCCGTGACGTCATCGTGCCACGTGGTGTGGCATCATCGTGTCACGTGATTTGGAGGCGCACAACCACAGCGACGGCGCGAGGTGGGCCCCCGTTTCTCCTCTGTCGTGACGTCATCGTGTCACGTGGTGTGACGTCATGTATCACGTGATTTGGAGGCGCACAACCACAGCGACGGCGCGAGGTGGGCCCCCGTTTCTCTACTGTCGTGACGTCATCGTGTCACGTGGTGTGACGTCATGTATCACGTGATTTCGAGGCGCATAACCACGGTGAAGGGCTGAAGTGGTACCTAAAGTAGTATGCTTCGCATAAAAGCTCGTTATGGATTACCAACACGCCCATTCTGCAGTTCTTCCAAGTCATGCTTCGGTGCTGGCTGTCAGCGACGCTGCAACCAATGGTGCTACAAAACACGCATATGCATAAGGATGTGTCGATATGAATAGTCATCCAGGCTCTCGGTCTTGGACAAGCCGAAGTGTCCAGAGACCCTTAAACTGTTCGCGTTTTCGCTTTCATTGACTTCTGTAAGCGTCAAATGGAACACGAGCTGAACAATAAAATCATGAAAAGCATCACAAGTTCTTAGTTGATGGCAATTGAGCAATAGCAACAGTTTATTCTGTTTTTTTTTCTTCAAAGGTGGTAATGAACCCCGTTTAGTTCCCCATCCAGGAGATAATACTTCTGCGTTTTCACACTCTCTATTTCAGTTATCCTGTTCGCGTTGCCTCTGATGTTGACGGTTCAGTAGTGGGCAAACGTCAGAGGTCCCCTCTCGTGTTCCGAATCTTGCCACTCTGCATGTGGACGTCATCATGGAGGGTGGTCACCTACCCGTAGTTCAAGGTTTCATGTCTATTTTTATGTCGCGACGCATCGAAGTGTGTAATTGTGAGATAGTAAAGCACTGATTTCGATGCAATATAACTTCCGTTAGAACCACTAATTTGTGCCTTTAGTGGAATCACTCAATCAATGTGGCTTACTTTTTTCGGGCTGTAACATTCACTTTCGTCAAAGCTGCCAAAAGACAGCTTTTGCTATGGGTACCCGGCCAAAATGTACTCCGTGGTGGTGAAATAAACATTATTATTGTAACTACGTTAATTCCCCGTTTATTATGAAGGTGCCTGCACATCATGCCACATCACAAACAAGCCACATCATGCGTTTGCATGACGCCTGACCAAAGACAAGGCCAACAACGACGGATAGAAAGCGATGCTTGGACAAATCGGTTAAGAAATAACCCAGTTCTAAGGTTAACCCAACCGAAACGCAAGGCGCCCGTGTATGTGCAATGCCAGTCACCGTGAAAGAGCCCCTGGGGGTCGACATGAATCCGCAGTTCTCGTCTTTGGCGTCCCTTATAGTCATGCCCATGTCACTTTGGGACTTTAAACCCCAAACCACAAATACCAAACACAATACCAGTTCAATACCGATACTTATGAGTTGTCCTAGACAAAGTTCCCGTCAATTTAAAACGCCTGTAGGGTTACGGTGTCAGTTATTTGCCAGCTGTCTTCGTCGTCCTTGACCTTGTCTTTGGTTGAGTTGAAAGGGAGGAGGGGAGGGGGGAAAGGCGGGCTCAACTAACTTCTGGCTTTTCCGCTTCAAGCAGCCATGGGATTAGTGACATCGAAGAGGGAAAGGGATTGGGGGTCGGGTAATCAGACCCGGAGACATGTCCGAACCTGGCGGGCGAGACACATCTCACATCATTCTGGGTCGGGGCGATCCCTCGCTGCTCTCACGTGACTCTTGTGGGGCTCTATACGGCCACTTTTAAGCCATTTAAACTATGCGCACTCTCTTCCACTCATCTAGGTGCGCGTGAGCAGCTCAGCTGCGCATGACCGAACTGTTGTTCGTCAGATGTGGCATGTGTTCGCTCCGATGAAGGCTTGATAAGGGCAGCGAAGTGGCGCGAGGGGGGGGGGGGGGGTTAAAGGGGTAACTGCGGGTGCGCTGCTAAGGCGCGGCCACGCATTCGGCGGCCAGCACGAGCCATCAGGACGCACACGGTTGGCGGGCCGGCACTCTACGAGGATTGAGAGCGAAGATGGAAGTGGCATCTGCAAGGATGTATAGACATGTAGACATGTAGACGTGTGCTATTCTTGAAATGAGCTTGTTATGCACAGATTTACGCAACTGTGGAGGAAGAGGAAGAGGACAACACCGAGAACATTTGTTAAAACATTTCAACGATTAATATATTTTTCTGTTTTCAGTCATTCTACTATTTTACTTAGTTTTTGTTATCGCACATATACCTCCTTGGCATTCACCACCGTAACTTAGCCAATCCCTCCGCGTGGGTATGTGAAATGTTTACTGAGGAGAAGAAGAAGAAGAACATGAACTCTGATGAGGTGAGGTCTGTTTCACGCGTTTGCGATGCCGAGTTCCTCTGCTTAATTTCTACCTTCACAGATCTGGTCTGGCGGTTCCTCCACTGTGTCCATTTTGTGCCGAGCCTGAGACAGTGGATCACTTCCTGCTGTTCTGCCGCCGATTTTCTTCTTTGAGGAGGCGCCTATTAGAAAATTCGTTTCACCAGCTGGGTCTGCCTGTGTCCTCTGAGGTTGTTCTTTCCTTTGGCGCTACTTCGCTTGGACGAAGCAACAGGAGTGCGCGCTGTGCAGTTCAAAAATTTCTTTTAGAAACACAGCGACTCCCATGCTAATATTTTTTTTTTCTTTTTCTATTTGTTTTCATTTTTCTGATTCTCAAACTTTTAATTTATTATTATTATTATTATTATTTTTCTGTCTCTCTTTCAGTCAATACAAAATTGAATCATTCCATATGTTGCATTCAAATTTGCACATAATGCCGTCCTCCCATCTTCGATCTCCCTGCTAACAGGTCCCCTTTCGTTGCGTCGTCCAATCTGTCAGCCTATACCCTATTAATACTCCTTTACCTCTAAAACTCTTAATCATTCAAAGAGTTCACCGCCTGTGTCTTGGCCACTCCCCCGTAGTGGGTATGTGCCATTCTACTTGAGGCCAACCAACCAACCAACTACAGCTCACTGCTGCGCGGAGCCACAGCCCAGATCCATCGGCTGGCGCTGGACCCTGTTCGAGGAGACGTTGGCATGGACCCGGACTCCAGCCCCTCAGGCAAGGGTGCAGAGCAGCAGCTTCCACCACTGGACACTGGAGGCCTGAGGCAACGGCTGGCACGTGAGAACTGGAAGGAACCCTGCAGCTATGAGCAGCAGCAGCGCCTGACGGGCAGCAGCGAGGCTTCGCCTGTCAAGCGCATGGCCAGCTCGGAATACGAAGGGGAGACTGGTCTTCATCGGATCAGGAGAACATCTCAAGACGGTGGTGTTGCCAAAAGTGAGGACACCCTCAACAACTTCTTTGCCATCCTTCAAAACCCGAACAGCAGGACGGAGCATCGCAAGCAAGCTTTGTCAGAGCTCATGCCTCTCACCAACGATGGCTCACCAGAGCTCTGGGATGAGAACTTCAGAAATGTGCTGCGTTGCGTCATAGAAAACCTTGAAGAGCAAGAGGTCCCTGTAAAAGTGGCTGCTCTGCGAGCTTTGGCAGAGTTGCTGAAGAGGCAGCCTCAGCACTTCCACAACTATGCTGAGTTCATCTTGGTCAAGATCTTTGGAACTCTGAAGCAATCTCAGGGAGAGGTGTGCCGTGCAGCGGAGATGTGCTCCATGGAGGCTGCTGCCGCACTGCCTCCCGAGGAGACAATGCGCTTGCTGCACTCGCTCATTCGGGAGTCAGATGATCAAGATGCGGTCATTGCTGCCATCAAGGTGATGTCCAGGCTTGCGGAGGTGCATCCGAAAAGGATAACTGTAGAGCTCTTGCCTCAGATGATGCCAGTTTTGCTGAAGGCGTACGATCACAACGAAAGTTCTGTTCGGAAGGCGGCAGTATTCTGCATGGTGACGCTGCATGGCGTGGTTGGCTCTGAATTGATGAGGCCACACTTGGCTTCCCTTACAGGATGCAAGTTGAAGCTTCTGAACTTCTATATCCAGAGAGCACAGGGCAACAGCAGCGGAAGCACACCAGGCTCCCCTTCGAACACGGCGTCTTCCTCAAGCAATCCCTGATGACATGAAACATCGCCTAACAAACCCACGCTCCCTGCTTTGCCGATTAACTACCATGGCTGTGACCCTGTGCCAGTATCACTTGCTGTGTCGGTGGAAATGAACTTTCTGTCCATGGCCTCAGGCGCCTACTTTTTTTTCTGTCTTCTTTAGCAGACTCTGGCATTTTTTGTCTTTGCTGCAGTGTGCGTCTTCTTCATGACATAGTGCTCCACTTCCAGGTCTCATTGGCTGCTTTCTTCAAAAGAGATATTGGTAAAGGTGCTCCTTTGCCGATTAACAAGTTTTACAATTTTATTGCGTGAATGTGCATAAACACGCTTATTTCAAGAAGCACGCGTCTTTCTCGTCTTTGTACGCTCGCTCGTCTTTATACATTTCGCCTGTGGTACCTGCATGCGCGAGACATTGGTTACTAAAAAACCAATTTCACAACCGCCGGGATGTGCTCTTTCGCTTGGCGAACAGGCGACGGCCACTCCGGGCAGGGCTGCTGCTATGAGCTGGACGGTTCCGGCGCGATAGCGCAGCGGTGGGCGGATAAAAATGTAAAAGAGAGAGGGATATAACTAGTATGGCCACACTGGGTTTTAGTTCACAGTCTGGCAACACTGAGAGTTTCGCAGTCTGGCAACACTGTATTATGGCAACACTGGTATAGCAGACGACGGGTACGACTCACGAAATCCTACTGGCCCGCCGTGATCGGCGTGCGCTCGGTAGCGTACGCGACCTCGGGGTGGGGTCCGCGCGGTTTTGAACTGTGTCAGCCGCGGTTAAACGGGGGTTACGTATTTATTTCCCCTATTAAAACCCCACAGCGCACACGCACGCACACACACACAGATACACGCAAAAGAAAGAGTACGCAGCACTCGGGCTTTTGGCGAGTATCACCTGTTACGTTCGCGTTGGCACGGTACGCGTTCAAGTACGCGATCTAGACTGACCCCCTTTTTCCCAACTTTCTCTGAAGGGTTGCCATTTCGGCTTCAGCGCTAGCACAGCAAGCTCACAATACCGACAGAGACGACCGACACGATCGATCATGCAAAAATTTTGTCGGAGACGAAAATGCGCTATGAACGCTCTATCCATGCACACGGCCGTATCTCTTCGAAAACATATACCTCTGTGGGATCGCGTTTTACAGATTCACATCAAGCCCAGCTTTCCGGGACAAGGGCGTTTAGTTCGGCAGACTGCCACCACGGGCCGCTTCACCGTGAACTCCTCCTCTCTCTTTTCTTTTCCCCTTTCCTGCCTCGCATAGCCGCTCGCGGGCAGACGGGAGGAAACACCGCGGGGGGGGGGGGGGGGGGGGGGCGGTCGGGTGAACCTTTGTTCGGCATACCTTCAACATTGTGGGAGGAGGGGGAGCAGGAAGGGCTCTGCGGGGAAAGAAAAGTACCAATGCGGCGTGAAGCCTTCTCTGCGCCTGACAAACGCATGCTCAGTAGTCGGATACTGAGCAGGGCGCCTTGTGGGACAAGAAAGATGGGACAGAAAAGGCAAGATGGTTGACGGGCTTGTTGCATCGCTTGAGGGGGCGAGGATGTTTTCCGCGATTTTTTCTTACGAGTTGTAAGGTCTCCAAAAGGTGCTTGCAGGATTTTGAGAAAAGAAAAAACTATACATCCCGGTAGAAACATGACGCAGTGGTACACAGTGTGCCGTGTCTCTCCGGCGCCGTATTTTTCGCCACACACGCGCTATGCTACACATACGCACGCACACCCGCACGAACGCAAGCTGGAGCACCGAAAGCACACGTAGCGTGCGTCTGCATATCTGTGCCGTGTCATGTGGCCGATTGAGTAAATATCGCACTGGCAATATGCGCTGAATTTTGAGAAAACAACTATAATCGCAAAATCAAGAAAAAAGTATGTAAGAGAAATGTTGTTAGCCTTCTTTATGGTGACAGCGACTAAGGGATAAGTGAGCACGCTGTCTGCCTCATCGACCAAGTAAAATTATAGTAACAGAAATCAGAGAGTGAAGGAAAACGAGGAATTCGTTTCCGAACACTCCGGCCATGCGATGAGGTGATATATTTTGTTTTTGTGCAATGCTGTTCACCTGTGGCCATGAATGTATTGTTCAAGCGTGTATCAATACAGGCATGCATTTCGAGGCTACACCTTCGACTTGACGCAAGAAGTCACCCGAAAAAAAAAAAAAAGTACTTCTGGAATAATTTCAAGTTTCATCGTGTTTCTAACCTCTTTTAAGTGCGCAACCATAAAAGTGTGTGGCTTTGTGAACAGCTCGACTATAACCATAAGTCACCAGTGCATGTCTCTAGGAGTCACTTGCAAGAATTAGCGCTCTACCCTGAGCGGCGGGAAGCGACTGGATCATGGCAGAAAAGCAACTCGAAAAGTCTAGAAACGGAGCCAACAGACAGAAACACTAAATGGATGGCCTAGGCTGTACAGTAAAACGGAGTTGTCGACATGAATGGGAACAGAGGAGAAATTAGTAGTCCGAAGAGGCGCACTTTCGCCTGGCTCCGCAAACGCCACGACAAAGCGACAGCGGGGCGGGACATCTGTCGCGGTGAAGAGGCGCCGAGATCACCTTCGCAAACAGCGACCGAGAGCTGAGAAGCGACGTTCATTTCATGCAGTAGCGTTTCCAGCATGTAGTCTAGCCAAGCCATCACCACACGCCCTTGGACACTTGGTCATAGCAGACAGAACACTAAATGATGTTCCTCTTGAAGTTTCCCTCACGCGGAAGGCGTCCGGGGCGACAGCACGTAATGCAAGCGCAACGAAACAAATTCATAAAGGTTTCTGTAGTGACAACGCTCGATATACAGGGTGTCCCAGCTAACTTGGACCAAGATTTATAAAAAACTAAGCGTTCTTCAGAACTGAAATCGCGTGGATGTTATTGAGGTTTATCTAAAGTTAGAGTACCATTTTTTCCCTCCTCCTATTTGAATAATTAGTCGAGATAAATAAATTAACTTTTTAAATATAGCTTGAAACGTTCAGGCGTCAATAGGAAGGTTGTGGAGTTCCGCAAATATCGTCCAACCCAAGCACTTCCATCGAGATAGACCTAGCGTGGCCATTTTTTTTCGGGAAAAACGAAAGACCGCGAATTTTAAAATATACCACGTGACAGCTCGCTCTGTGCGCCCGGATGCGCCGCGATTACAGCGCTCTTATCCGTGCTTCGTTAGAAACATCAGCCGCTTCGGGCCTTTCGTGCTGCCCAAGACAGGGCTTCGCGATGTGCTTGGTTCCAAGATAAGCGCCAGTTGGTACGGGCGGCGGAAAGAAAGCGCGGCTCCTGTTTTTCAGCGTAATTCACACGACGTTATCAGGCTTGTTATATGCGTCTTTGCTTGTTGGGATCTTGCTCCCAAATTCAAACTCATGAGATTGTCATCGTTCTTCCGCAAGCATTCTGCTAACGTGAGTGTGCAGTTATTACCCTCAGAAACGGGAGCCGCGCTTTCTTTCAACTCCCGCCCGAACCCTCTGGCGCTTATCTTGGAACCAAGCACATAGCGAAGCCCTGCCTTTCGGCAGCACGAAAGGGCCGAAGCGGGTGATGTTTCTTACAAAGCACTGATGAGAGCGCTGTAATCGCGGCGCATCCGGGCGCACGGAGCGCTCTGTCACGTGGTATTTTTTAAACTCCGCGGGCTTTCGTTTTTCCTTAATAAAAACGGCCACGCTAAGTCAATCTCGTCGGAAGTGCCTGGGTTGGACGTTATTCGTGGAGCTCCACAACATTCCTATTGACGCCTGAACGTTTCAAGCTATATTTAAAAAGTTAATTTATTTATCGCGACTAATTATTCAAATAGGAGAACCGAAAAAATGGTACTGTAACTTTAGATAAACGTCAACAATATCCACGCGATTTCAGTTCTGAAGAACGCTTAGTTTTTTTATAAACCTTGGTCCAAGTTAGCTGGGACACCCTGTATATACATTGCTACAAAACACGGCACACTACCCATGCATTAATGCAATGTGGTAGTCCAGGTCTAGCACGGATTGGAAAAGTTTCTAATGCAAGAGCATTATACTCCTGCCATACTGGAGCGTTTAGTGCCACTTTCAACAAGTGACATTTGCTTAAAGTGTCATTTGCGCACTGTCACACGATGAGCTTTAGTGGCACTCGCTGCAGAACGCACTTTCCTCGCTGTGAGTTTGGTGGGCTCCCTCAACTTGGTCCGGCAAGGCGAGAGGGTAGCCTGAACAGCAGTTATCCGGCATTCAAAAATTTGCTCTGACAATTAAAAATCTCCATCTTATTTTCATGATTGCGCATTTTAATGAAAGCTTGTTTTAATTCATATGCAAATAAAGACAATGCGCACACTTGAACAGCTACTCTCGCTTTGCTGACGGCGACCCCCTTCCGCGGTAGGCCTGATGAGTCCACTGGGTGTGTGTACGCAATTTCGGTGATTGGGGAGAGCGAATTCTCAAGTTTCAGCGAACCCAAATGTACAGTGAGTGTAGTTTTGCCACAGGTGACCTGAAATCGACTGTCGCTTACATTACAGGGCGCGCATGCACTGAACGGGAAGCGCCGTTGGGACTCGGACTGCCGCTCCTCCCTCTAGACACCTCCCCAGAGGCTGCAGAGGAAGCCGCCATTGCACTTGCTATCACCCGCACGGAAGCCTGGTATATTATAAGTGACTCTAAAACTCCGATTCTAAATTTTCCTAGAGGCCGAGTCCATCTCCCTGCTTTTGACATACTGGACTCGCCCGATGCACCCCCACCCCTCCAAGTGGAGCTGATATGGGTGCCTGCGCACTCTGGGAATCCCGGAAACGAGGCCGCCAACCTTTTATCCCGAGGTTCTTAAAACCAGGCTCAGGTGGCCTCGGATCGGGGATTCACGAAGGAGCGCATGCACTCATTCAGTGAGCTGACGCAGGCATACAGAGCTCACGCAAGCTCTACCCCCCGCCCCACCCCTCCCTAGATAGCAAGCGCGCAACACTCTGGCGCAGACTTCAGACGCACACTCTCCCCTTACCCCAGCCCACTATCATCCCTCCTTCCCCACTCCTGCATGCGCCCTATGCTCAGAACCCTTCGCTTCTGCCCTCCACATCATTTCACTCTGCCCGGCGGACCCTTCCCCGCGGGACCTAGAGAACCTCAAGACCTGGGAGGACTGGGAGAACCTGCTGCGCTCGGAGGACCCGGCCGTGCCGACCATCGCCACCGGCCGGGCTGCCAGCGTTATGAACCTTAGGAACATAAACACTTGAGTGTAGTGGGGTCGTGCCCCGAATTCCTCTTACAATATAGTTTTCCTCTCTCTCTAGGCCCCGCGGGTGAGGGTCCGCCAGGCAGACGGAGAGTATGTGGAGGGAAGAGGCGAAAGGTTTTGGGCACAGGGTGTAGGCAGGAGGGGGGAAGGAGGGATGATAGTGGTCAGGGGTGAGTAAGAGTGTGTTCGATGCAACGCCCGCCGCGTATATCTCCGGCAGATGCGCGTGCTGTGACGCGTTGAACTCTCTCTACGTTCGCCGCATGACCAGTACTCGCCACGAGCCGAAGAAGAGGAAGTGGCAGCATCACGTGCTAAAGAAACGTTACGATGTATTCTTTATTGTCGCATGCGGGTAACGAAACAGCTAATTTCGAACAATAATAGTTCGCTTAATGGAAACTGTTAAAGTAGCTTAATTCTGATTTTTGCATTTGAACAAGGTAAGGGGGCCGCGCGCACGCAGCCCCCACTACCAAAAATTACATGCCCCATCTGCCTCGATTGAAGCAGTGGCAGGCGTCAGCGTGGGCCCAGTGCAATGCCCACGCCTCTTCCTGGAGGCTCCTCCGTCATGCCCAAGGATACCTCAGCACCCGGTAAAAATGCCGACCAGCTGCAATGCCCGGCAAGCCCATTAACTGCGACCACCATATCGTTGCCAGTGAGTTTTGTGTTATAAATAAATATGAAACCCGACAACAAAGAGCTTAAGCACCAATTTCAAGCTCTTTAGCTATTAAAAGTCATTTAACGTTGGAACTTAATTTACTGCACTGCTTGCGGAGCCTCAATCAGAAATTAAGTCGTTTAAACGTACCCGAAAGACTAATATGTCTGCATTCTTCGAGCAGCCATGGCGCCACCATTTTTGTCTTCTTCCTCCTTTCTTTATATTTTTGCTTGGTTAAAAATGGAACGGTAATAAAAGAAGGCAAAGCTGGCCCCTCTACTAATCGTACAGCCATCGCGAAAAGCGTCAGAGGCAGCTGCACCTTTTTCATGATTGGAACTATTTAATTAATTCTCATTGGTGTAGTTGACATGAGCGAAACAGAATCGGACAGATTCTTTGTTGGCATGCAGTAATCAGTAATTACAGGCTTTCCTCCATGCTTCGCTACATTGCTGAAATACGCATTCATTGCGCACGCCAAAAGCTGCCGAGCCGCACGCTGGCTGTGTTAAAAATTCTTTCATATTGATGTTCATATTTCCACGCGGTGGTGACAGTGCCGTGAATAGATGAGCAGGCTGATGCAACACTGAAATTAAATCTTTATTGAGCTGACTTGCGCCCACAAAGAATTGAACAACTCGACGACAGCAACAAGTGTGCTCCTTAGAAAAAACAGCGCTAAGACGAAGGACATCGAAGAACAGAATGTCTGCCGCTCTCGGCCGCGTTCAATTCAAAGCTGAGAAAGCACTTTCGAGACACGGTGCTCAAAGCAACAACCACCACAATCTCGAACAACGTAGAATCAGTTGAGCATGGCTGCGATCATTCGAGAGAAACCTGGCCGCATCCCGAGTTTCAAACAAAGTGATAAAGGCGCGTTCGGTCAGTTTTGAACATATCAACAAACATTCCAGGCATTAGTCCCCTCTTAAAGAAGCATCGACCCGATGTTTAAAAGGAAAACTGAAGATAGCCAAATTAAACATGAAAATGGAAAGACTACTGTACATCAGCGAGCGTAGTAAGAGAACAAAACTAAAACTAAAAATTCAAAAAGTATCGCGTCCATTAGCGCGCGTGATAGGGTTCCAGGCGCGCGAGAGAGACAAAACGTTTATTCACTACTCCTAGACTGTTGAGAGTCTTCTTGGGTGGAGTCTAGGACTCCTGCGGAGGCTGCGGTAGCTCGGGCCCGTTCGACCAGTGAAAGCTGATTTCCGGGCTCCTAGCTAAACACCGCTGACTCCCAGTGCTCCGGCGTGGCATTGTGTATGACTGACACTTCTGGGTTGTGTTGGCATCCCCATGTGGTGTTTGTTTGTGCACCCACAACTGCACCGAGGCCGGAGGAAAGAAAGGGCTCAGGCGTTATAAAAGTGCATCGCTGGCAAGAAATAATACGACTTCGTAGACGCAGCCAGCTACCCAAGCCACAGAGCCACGGTGGCAGCGGCTATCGACTACGTTCACAAGGAGTTAGCCACCGTCACCGTAAGGCATTGTACCTCTACTGATGTACAGGCGACTGCGACTGCTTTCGCAGTAGCCGAAAGCAACACAAGAGGAGAATCCTTCGTAATCATCTCGGACTCGCAGACAGCCTGTCGGAATTTCCTGAGAGGCAGAACAGGCAAGAAAGCTATTTGCGTTCTAAGCCAAGGCGGCTCAAGCCAAGTAAAACATTCCATCATGCGGGCATCAGGACACGCAGGCCTGGCCGGGAACCACGCAGCGGACGCTATCGCTCGAGGACACACTAACGGAGCGACGGCTGATGCTTAGGGATTCGAGCCAGTTACCCAGACGTACGGCGATATACTGGAGCACCTTAGGGGATTAAGGAGGGTCTATCCCCCATTCGATAGCCAACTAACTAAACAGCAATATCTAAGTTGGAGACAGCTCCAAATAAACACATATAAATGCTTATTTATCCTAAATGATACACCCCACTACATACAGATCCGCATGACCATGGTGCAGAAAGACAGGGGCACGACATGCACCACTCCTTGGTGTGAACGGTGCCGCTGCGATGCTGCTGCTCCGTGGGGGCCAGTTCATAGTCTTCTCCAAGTCGATGAACGATCTTGTACGAGCCAAAATAGCGGCTCAAATGTTTTTCACTCAGTCCACGACGTCGAGTGGGCGTCCATACCCAGGAAGCGTGGTCGTGGCCTCACTCCCGTGGATGAGACTAAATGGTGTCATCTGGGTGGCCCCCTGCACTGCTGAGTTGTAGGCGAAGACGACGCAGGGAAGAACGGCATCCCAGGTCATGTGTTCGGCGTCGGCATACATGGTGAGCATGTTGGCGATAGTTTTGTTTAAGTGTTCTGCTATCCGATTAGTTTGCGTGCGGTACGCAGCCGTCTTCCGGTGGCTCGTCTCTCTCTGTACTGCAGGATTGCTTGGGAGCTCGGCAGCAAAGCAGTTCCTCTGTCCGGGATGGCAACTTAGCGCTCTGAAGGAGGTCATTTTCAACGAAGAACTTAGCAGCTTCTGCAGCGCTACCACGGGGCAGCGCTTATGCTTCGGCATAGCCGGTAAATTGGCCGGTTGGTATTATTATCTACTTGTTACCGGATGTCGCTGCACGGAGGGGGCCAAGGAGATCCATGCGGATCTGCTGGAAAGGTCGCTTGGTGGTCTATTTGGCTGGAGAAACCCTGCAGGTCTCGTTGACTCCGTTTGGCGGTGTTGATAACACGCTGACGTCACCTGGGATTTTAGGACCACTGCTGCTGGTAAACGCGTACATGGTCTTATACATGAGTCATATGCATAATACTTTCGCATTATCTACGTTTGGACGCTCCGGACGTAGAGAAGACTCGCCTCCAGGTACCCGAAGAAGCGCTGTAGCCCAGTCTGAGCGTTGGTGCTGTTCCAAGTCGCTGGTGCTTATCGTTCCGAAAAAGGCGCCCTTATCATCCTCTTCCGACGGCTTGTCGACAGGGACTCGCGACAGTCAATCTCCATCCGTGTGCTTGCGTCCGGATTTGTAGGAGGCACTGACGTCAAACTAATGGAGGTGCACGCTTCTCCGAGACGGACGGCCGGAGGGGGACCTTCAGACTGACAAGCCAGCACAGTGCGTGGTGATCGCTGACAACCTTGAACGGCCGCCCGTACAGGTAGGGGAGGAATTTCGATGTAGCCTAGATGATGGCGGGGCACTATTCGGTCGTTGAATGGTTAGCCTCGGCCTTCGACAGGGAAGGGTTAAGCGTACGCGATTGCTTTCTGCAGCCTGTCGCTTTTATGAACGAGGACGGCGCCAACTTCTCTCGGCCTGTCTCGCCAACTTAGATTAGCCAGTAGTCGATCATGAGGTCCAACGACCAGAACGACTATGACGGCGTGGCATGATCAGTCGAGGGTATACCGTCGATCCTTGGGAGGAGGTAGATGTCTTTCTTAGTTAGGCTGTTAGCCTTACCATGTTAATCAACTAATTTACCACTTGAACTATAGCTTGCGTTCAGGATAGTTCGTTGTATACCGATGGGAGAATTTGCGGGTGCTGCATCGGGTCGATGTTTCGAATGTTTATTGATGTTGAAAACTGCCGTCACGCGCATTCATCACATTGTTTGAAACTCGAGATGCGACCAGGTTTATCTCGAATGATCGCAGCCATGCTCAACTGATTCCATGTTGTTCGAGATTGTGGTGGTTGCTGCTTTGAGCACCGTGTCTCGAAAGTTATTTGTCAGCTTTAAATTGAGCGCGGCCGAGAGCGGCAGACATTCTGTTCTACGATGACTGCCGAGCACGCTTGTTGCTGTCGCCGAGTTGTTCAACTCTTTGTGGGCGCATGTCAGCCTAATACAGATTTCATTTCAGTGATGCATCAGCCTGCTCGTCTGATCACGGCATTGTCACCACCGCGTGAAAATATGAACATCAATATGAAAGAATTTCTAACAAACAACCAGCGTGCGGCTGGTCATGTGCATTTATGCTTCTGGCAGTCCCCTGTACGCACTGCTGATAACTCGATACTTCCAGGCACTTTAGCAGAAAACCATTCAAGTAGATTTTAACATAAAATCGTTATCAAAGTCTAGAATATGTTTTTTTTTTCTGTTTTATGGCGTTCAACGTACCAAAGCGACTCACTCAGTCTATGAGGGACACCGTAGTGGAAGCAGGGTGTCGAACAGGAACCGAACCTGAACCCGAAACCGGAACCGAACCCGATTTTTGCCCGGAACTGGAACCGAACCGAACCCAAATTTTTTTTGCCATCTTGGAACTGAACCCGAACCGGAACGATTCAAAGGAACCGTTCCGAACCGGTTCGGGACTCGGTTCAACTGCACATTTTGTGCAACACGGCATACTTTTTCTTTTTTTTTTCAGACCAAATGGCATATGCCAGCGCGTAGATTTACCCAGCGAGAGCTGTCGGCGCTATGAAGTGCGAAAATGGCATCCAGTCGAAATGGCATCCAGGTCAACAACAAAACTAAAAGAAGTCTCGTGTCCAGGAAGAAAGCTAATTGGCGTTTCCGCAATGTGCTTTTGGTAATTGTAAAGTATTTTACGCCAGATTGACGTTAAATGTTGGATTTTACAGTATGCCCCTTTCAAATGCTTACGTACAGCTTTACTCGAATTGTTAGCACTGCTTTAACTCGTAAAGCACTGACTGAGAATGATTTCCTTTTTTGTGTGTGTCGAGTACCATAAATATGTGAAGCATAGGCGCAATGACCCAATCACGTTGTGCAACATTTACTCTCTGAGGCATTCCTTGTCTCAGACAGCAGATAATGGATAAGACCCCTCATGATGGCTCAGTGGCTGTGGTGCTCGGCTGCTATTGCCAAGGTCGCGTGTTTGATACCGGTGGCGAGGTCGCATTTTGATAGCGACGAAATGCAAAAATGCGTTTCTGCTGTACGATGTGACTGCACTCTGAGGAACCCCACCTGGTCTACGCTATCTGGAGTCTTCCACTACAGCGTTCCTGATAGACTCCGCGCCGCTTTGACGCGTTAGAACACACATAATACTATTATTACAAAACAAAGAAATATACATGTGTTTTCTTTTTAAAGAATCCGAATATTCTTTGTTGCACGCGACGGAAATAAGCAATGAAAGGCGGGCATGTAGCAGCGGTACGATACTTAGAAAAAAAAACAGTGATTGCAGAAAGAGGCAATGCGGAAATAGATGCGCTCGCTGAGATGTGAAAAACACCTAGAAAGGTGCTACTGAAGTGAAATGTTACTGCGATGAAGTGATTTTCTGTTATGTCGAATGTCGATGCATTGAAATTGTTCTGCTTATATAAAACAAATGACAATCGCTAGCGGGCAGCTTCGTCACACTGCTCTCGGACTGCTGTATCTTGAATTCTCTGACGGGCGGCTTATATCTGCCTCTGCCGCACATGAGGGAAGCCAACAATAACCGAAACCAAGCAGCATAGGGGACGGTGGTCCATCATACGGCTCTTGAGACTAAAAAGTCACAGCAACATAAATAGATCACACGGCACAACACAGTTTTCTCCACTGGCAAAAAACGGGTACTAACCCGTGTGATTTCAATTTCCTTCTCAAGTGCACGTTCGCCGTAATTATGTCCCAGAAGAACGTAGCATCATTGCACAGAATAAAACAATGATCAATGGCCTTTTGCGCATTGCGTAGGTGTCAATTTATCGTTCATGACACAAACATTCTCCTCAGCATGAAGTAACGCCATGACAGGCAGCTCGGTGTGTGAAGTTTAGAGAAGAACGTTTTTTCAGCAGAAGAAATACATGTACATTCGCTTAACACGTTTTAAAGCACTGGTGTTAAGGAACTCCAGAAAAGGTTGGCGATACAACAGTACAGGAAAGAAATACCCTGTAAGTACATGAGTCGTCTGCCTTCTGGAGAGGCTATACAGGTAGTCTAAAGAAAAGCGCACAGTGAGGAAATTTAAGGTGTCCGCTACATCAGCGCGGCGCCGACGACTGTCTATCTTGTCGTGCTATCGGGGGTGCAACCCGGGTATAGTGCAACCGAACCATCACAGTGTTCACCAGCGCCAACCTCGTCAATAGCAGCGAACGTAATGCGTCTTCTTTTACCGAGAGTGCCACATAAAAAAACGTGGTCGAACGGTGAGGGCGGAAGCTGTGCGAGAACCCTCGCTTCGGGTTCTTTGTGCCTGAGGCGAGAGGCTTAAGGTTGGTTCACATGCAAGCGAATGGGCGACTGAGCGGTGCATCCCAGCGAAAATTTCCAACTTGTTGGAACCTCGCCGCTCACCACCGCGACGACTCAAAAACAAGTTTTTGCACCGCGGCGTCAGGATTCGCTAGCGTTTTCGCGTTCTTTTGTGGAACGCTTTGCGACGGCACACGTGCAGCCTTCACAGCATTCCACCTCAGGTAGATCAGCTGCAGGTAGATGGGGTATTCTAGACCGCAGCTATTATGCGCCCGTTCCCGCGTTCTGCGTCGCAGTCGGCGTAGTCAGCGTAACCGGTTGTCCAAGTAGCAGAGCGAATTAAACGCCACCTGGAAGGTGGCTGCCACGGGAAGACCCCAAGAGTGACTAGCAGCATAATACACCACATGCCAGGTAGTGTGTGATGATTGGTTTATTGGGGTTGAACGTCCCAAAGCGACTCAGGCTAAGTGGGACGCAGCGTATGATGAGTTGCGCTTAAACTTCGCATTACCGACAATGCAACCGTCTGTCAATTTTTTGCCAGTGAGTGCCCGGATGTGTGCCCACCGAATTGTGCACGCGTGTGCATACACATGTTTAAGCGCGCACACACACACACACACACGCGCACGCACGCACGCGCACGCGCACGCGCACACGCACACACACACACACACACACACACACACACACACACACACACACACACACACACACACACACACACACACACACACACACACACACACACACACACACACACACACACACACACACACACACACACACACACACACGCACGCACACACACACAGGCGCACGCACGCACACCACGGAAATTTTTGAGAAAGGAGACTAAACTGCTAGTAAAGAAGCCAACTACAATATTCTAATCCTGAGTGGCAATCGAGCCAGTGGTGGCGGGCGCAACCGAAAAGCTTCGTTTACTGATGCCTTAGGTTACTCGGCCATCTTCGAATATTATTTTTACTGTTGCCTCATGGAATATCAGGAACCTACCTGACCTCGTCTTGCCTTACTGGACTGGGTCGAATTCCGCGACCTCGGTATACGGCCTCATGCCACTATCACTCCCTTGCTCTGCCCGCACATAAAAATTCTCGAAGGCGCACACGTCAAGAAAGGGAGAACTGTCAGGAGGTTGAACTTTCGCAGCATATACGATCTGAGCTAAAATGAACTGTTCTCTGAACAGTGACCTCCCCGAAAGTGGTGATTGTGCGTGTTTATCAAGCATACGGCTTCTTCACAGGCTAAGCGGTCTTATTAACAGGAAAAGTTCACACGGAATTCCGGTGTTCTTCATTACTGGCACAAATCTTATAGTGTAAGGCATGACCTCAATGTCCTTTTTAAGAGACTGCTGAAGTGTGCTACGTCTCAAACGAACATAGCGTCACAAATAATTTCGTTGTTCAATTGTTCCTTCTTGCTTGCAGATGTAGCAATTCACTGATCATGGCACAAACGTCAGCTTGGCTCGATATCATGTCCTAACACGTAAGGTCGACGTTTGAAGCCTAAGAAAGGTTTTTAAAGCCTATTGAATGTACATCCTCTGAACTCGCTTTAATATAAGTCCGTCAAGAAAGCCTAGGTAAGGCTGCACGTAGAGGAAGTAATGACCGATGAGAACCTTTGTCAGCTGCCTTCTGGAGAAGCCGTACAGGTATTCTAAGGAAAAGCGAATATTTAGGAAATGGAGTGTGCCAGCACAAAATTCCCTCACGATTATGTACATAAAAGACAGATGAGCATTTAGTCACCTAGTAAACACAGCTGCCAGGAAGTGGTGGTTTTCGGTTTCGAAAAATAAAAATCATGAAATGGGTTAGTGGACAAAAACAGCACGAAAGACTCACCATGCTGTATCAAGGTAGCATGAAATTCTGTCCACGCTTGGGCTCCCTTTGGAAGCGCCCCAGACAAGTCACAAAAACTCTAACGAATTTACGGTCCTCCTCTTGCAATGCACCAATTGCAACATTGTCACAATGCAACGTCGCATCGAAGACGTCGCAAGTTTGTGTCCGTAGAGACACGAAGTGCCGCCAACCAATGCAAGCCTGCTTTTTTATCATATTCTTTTCATCAGAGCAAGAGACGGAGACGACATCAGCATAGGCCAAAATCTTAATTTTACACTGTACAAGGTACAAGCCACGATTTGCTGTGTTTTTGAAGAAACTCAGCTATAGGTGGTCGAGATATATAATGCGAGGTACAAAGGCGATGTAGAGCAGGTGGTGAAAATAAAATATTTCTGGTAAACTCTCTAGATGTATGCTGCAGGTGTGCCAGAGCGGGAGGGTGACTGGCAAGCCGCTTTTGGGGTGACAGAAAGATGTCTTGGCTGTATATACCTGCAAATACAAGGCAACTTCCGCTCATAGTGGGCGCATGCAGCGGTCCTGACGGCGGCCGCTTAAGGCCGATTCACACGACGGACCGTTCGCCCGCGGCCCGCGCACTACGTGTGCATACGTCAGCACTTTGAGGGGCGCGCTGTCGGCCGCCATCCATCCATGCATCCAGCGCGCCTCTCAAAGTGCTGACGTATGCACACGTAGTGCGCGGGCCGCGGGCGAACGGTCCGTCGTGTGAATCGGCCTTTAAGCATTTTGCGCCGGAGGAATTCCCGATTGACACGAGCTTCTAGAGAGACCTATTACTCGCCTGACGGGGACTCCGAAACTGCTGAAGCTGAAATGTTTTGTAGATGAAAAATCCATCAGCTTTATGTATCTCATCAGATAGAGTCTAGTATACATAGCCGGTGTACACTAATTCTGAGTTCATTTGATTTCGCGGCTCTTGCGTAAATTTAAATCTTTTTGCCGCGGACAGTAAAAAATCTCGCAATGAGCAAATTTTGCAGTGCTGTTTTATATGCTGCCATCACAAAGAAAAGTAAACAGCAAAACAAGGTTGAATAAAAACCTACGTTCAGAATTTTTTATAGCCTGAACCCGTTTGAACCCGTTTGAACCGGTTCGACGCTATCCGGAATGGTTCGAACCGGAACGGAATGTCGCTCCGGAGCCGAACCCGGAACTGAACCCTAAAGGCGTGAAGCCGAACCTGAACCGAACCCGAAAAAATTCCGGTTCGACACCCTGAGTGGAAGGCTCCGGATAATTTCGGCCGGCTGAGGTTCTTTAATGTGCATTCACATCGCACGGGCCCCGAACATTTCGCCTCTATAAAAATGCCACCGCCGTGGCCGAGATCAAATTCTCATCGTTCGGATGAGCAGCCGAGCGCCATAAACACTGAGCCACCGCGGCGGATTTTGCTCTATAAAAGAGACTCGGGGTTTAAGGAATCAGAAGCTTGGCGATAAACACCACCACTTCTCGATCAAACAGTGGTCGTGCAAATACGCTCGCAACATTTAGACTGAGAGTCCATTCGGAACAGAAACATAAATGGCGCGTTCACACTTGGGCATTTCGGCGGCGACGGCCAGCGAAATCCGCCGCGTCCGAAATGCTGCCTCGTTCACACCTGCCGGCCACCACGTCTCCGCTCGTCGTCTGCTCGCGGCGTACAGAGATATGGCAAGAGGTTAACTGATGCTGTCTATATGCGATAACCATGTGCACGCTTACGTACGTCAAAATGCAGCTATTAAGCCATTTCTAACACTCTCCCTTTTAGAGCAGAAGCGCGACGACGTTCAGCATAGTGGCGTCATCTGGTGGTTAAGACGGGAACCGTTGCTGTCAACAAACCGACGAAGCTTAAAGGGCGCAGAATCGTCGCTCTAAAGAAAAAACTAATGCAAATTCATTAATCGTACGTTTTCTTATGGGTTAGATGAGACAAGGCGACAGACCGGTGGCCCATTTATGGGTGGCAAGAATTAAATCGCAACAAGACGGCACAAAGCCAAAAAACGGCAGGACAGACGCTAACTTGCATTGGCCATTTATTTTATTTAGAACATACTGCAGGCCTACAGTAGGCCCAAGCAGGAACGCCAATGAACGCGCTGAAGAAGGCAATAACAAGGACGAATCCAGTCTGAAGCGAGGCATCATTAGCATCATCCATCGAAGGGCGCCGCCATATTTGTCGCCACGGGAATGCAACTTCGTACTCGCCGTCCTATTGGCCGATGAGAATCGGCGGAATTTTTTTCCGGTGGCAGAATTCGGTCCTGGACCGATCGGGCTTTCCGCGGAATCTGTGCCGCGGCAGCGTATTCCGCTTGCACGCGACTTTGCACGCTGGTAGGTCGGCTGCTCCTCTGCCGGCCCCACCTCCAAGGGCAGAGCTTCCTGTCCCGTCGGAGCTGCGCGGCTTATTGGCCGCGGCCACGGTATCTGCCTGACGTCTGAAAGAATCTAACCAATAGCTATCTCTCAACTTGTATACGCTGGTGCGAGACGGTCGAGGGTGCTACCATGAAGCAGTCGCCGGGAAGTGCTCGCCAAATTTCGCACGCCATTGTGGGTCCTCTGTTGCGTGTAGAAGTGTATTATTTGGCTCAGGTGTTTATGACAACACAATGCAGTGATTAGGCGAGTTGATATGCTCTCCTCGGAACATGTTTCGAACCCCTTTAAGAAGCGCTTTTATAATGCGCGTAGCGTACACGAGCAAAAATATTCATATTGGGGAGCGAGCTCCGCTATTTTAAAATAACACCAACAGACCTGGGCAGTACAAGCGAGTTATGCCTTTTTCATTAAATAAATGCACGAGAAGTTCGTGTGTTCTGCGCGAAACGAAATCAGAAAGACAGACTGGAGATTTCGACTGAGTACGTCTGGACTGAATTACGGTTAGTTGTCTAGCCTTTTAGTTCATTTCACAGCTGCCCGTTTCAGAACTGTTATTCTTTTTATTCCTAGGAGAATTTCATTTTAGCGGTTGTTGCAGCACCGCCAAACCCGGCACTACATCAGTGCTTGCCTGACCATGCTTGACAGAGCCGCATCAGTGCAGTCTCAAGCTACTGTTTTTTTCTTCATGGTGGGAAAGATTAAGTAGGTTGCTGGCAATATTTTGACGCAAATGCACGCTGC
The DNA here is from genome assembly GCF_055824585.1 of Amblyomma mixtum. NCBI lineage: Eukaryota > Metazoa > Arthropoda > Arachnida > Ixodida > Ixodidae > Amblyomma > Amblyomma mixtum. The sequence continues at coordinate 184,102,688 of NC_143014.1, forward strand.
AAAGATGCCAGTATATTTATGCGTGGTAAAAGTGGATGTGCAAGAAAATATCAGGAATTGATTCACATTAACACACAGCTGTCACCCCACCGCGTTTCTAATAAAAAAAAGCATTTTCTTGAGTGCGGCAGCATGCGTAATTGGCAGTGAATACGGTCTGCGATGTTTAAATCTCCCGCGCCCCGCGTGAGCGCAGGAGAGGAGAACAGCGGAGAAGGAAACCTCGTCCATGTCGGCCAACGTGACGTCACGTTGAGGAGCCGGGGATGCTTCGGCGCACCCGAGCGAGCTTTCACCGCGCGTTGTTTCTCGTGCTGCATGCGTTGTTCCTCGTACTGCGTGCGTTGTGACGAGCAAAGCGTGTCAGCCGACCATGAGAATCATGTTCAACACGAGGTACCACTCTGCGTTCGTGTCCACGAACAACCACGGCCGCGACTGTGTCGTCTTCCACTGTTTTCCGCCATAAGCTCGCAGCGCAAGCGCTTGCTGCTGTGACGAATTCAAGTCGACCAAAGCAAGCGTACTCTGCTCGAAGCACTTCCGTAAGTGCGGCTACATGCAGGGCTTGTCCCTAATGTGATCTCTGGAGATTTCTGTCGAAAAGGCGCGGCTGAACCATGACACAGTTCCTTCGATTTTCTCGCGCATGAGAGGCGTGTCACCATTCCGAAGAAGCGCCTTTTCTATAAGTAGAAACATGCTCACTTCGCCCCTGCATAAACCTTATAGAGGCTCAAGCATATGTCGTTCTCCTCAGCTTAGGTGATAGCCAGTCCACCTGAGGCATGCTCAGCAAGGCTCGGTTAGTGATTTTATACTCGGTTCGACGTGTCCAAGCAAAGCAAAGCACAATAAAGCAAAGCAAGCAAGCATCGAAGCTCTTCATATGCTGCATCTCGTTTAATCGTAGCTAAGAAATTAAAATGAAAGAGTTCGACGTTCTGATTTCGGATGAAAATTTAAGATAGAAATGAATGCCAACCAAGTTTTTGCAAAAAAACACCATGTTTTGCAACCTTATTCGGTATCTTCATCAAGTTGTGGCAGCGGGCGAGTTGCAGCTAGCTTGGCTTTTAAACACACATATACTTGGCCACCACTTCACTGAATCTAAACTGCAAATCTAAGAAGGGCGAACGTTTCCGAGGGAGCGATTAATATTTTCTGGCATCTGCTGAACGCGCCACGAGTGAAGCGGCAGCCTTGTGCGCGTATTGGGCTTGGTTTCGAGCGCACAATGATTGCGTCACTATCCTGTGGTCACATGCCTCGCAGTGCTTGGCCACTGCGCTTCGCTCATTTTGACATCAACTTTGTGCTGCTTCATCGTTTCCTTGAATACTTTCTTGCCCCAACCTACAACGCCGGGCACTCAGAACAGGATTTTTTTTCTACACAGCGCTTTGGGCCTTTTCTTTAGGATGACGCTCTTTCGGGCGAGCCAGGAGGCGTCCGGTGGTGGTAATTGACTTGAGTATTGTTCGCACCCCTTCCTTTCCGAGAATACGAGCCGAGGTTGTACTGGCACCTTTTACGCATGGTCTGCATACGCGTGTTTCACGCTGACGTGTGCTTGTGCTAGGGGTAGAATTTTTTTGCTTCTGTCTTTTTTGGTTTCAGGTGATAAGTGGAATGAACAAACTGTAGTATACTTTTCTTTGGAGGTCAGTAAGAGAATATTCGCCATATTCGCTTTTACAACACCACGGAAAGCTGCGATCTGCACTCAACGCAGCGCCGGATTCGCATCGGCAGCTTCTCCAGTCCTCAAAGTGTCGTCACGACCTCTCTTGTCCAATCACGGGCGGCGGCGCGCCGCACGGTGTGCTCCGCGGCACAGGCCGCATATTTCTGCTAAAAAAGGCAATGCGAGTTTGTTTTTGCCCAATTTGGATGCGATATTCCAGTATACAGCATGAAAAACTAAAGGACGCCGCTGATAGCCTGATTTAAAAAAAAAAGTGCTTCAGCCTCCCTTCAAATTAATGATTGGTCGTTCAGGAAAGCTGAAAGACCGATATCGCAAGCAGCTGCGCTACGACATCACCACCGCGATGAACCCTGGGAGTTGTGGCACTCCGGCCAGGTGTCGTTGTTTCCGTTGCCACGCGGTCCTTCGTTGTCCGCATATAGGTTTTATAGGACACGCGGCTTCATCTAAACGCCGCCAAATGCTTTGGCAGGTACAGCGAGCAGACGTCAGCGGGTTTCGCGTTTATTGGAAAAGAAAAATGGTCCACAAAAGGAGCAAGCTGGTCAGAGGGGCAGCTAGTGAAGCTGTGTTCAGCACATTTATTTTCTTCTACTGGAGGTAAATCAGTGTAAGTTGGCACAGCGTAAGTTGTGCTGAAGGCGCTTAAATTGTGTTCAAGTTCGTGGGCTGCTTCACCTTGGCGCTACTTCATGAGCCGTGTTTGCAGCATTCTGCCCGGTGTAGGGTGGTGATGGAAGAAGTCAGTGAAGCTTTAGTGCCATATTCAAGCTTACACGGGACGTGCGGCCGAGCTATAAGATCCTTTACCTCAGAGCTCATATACACTTACGGAGGCCACGTTCGGCGACCCACCAGCCACGGTGACTCAGTTGCTTTGACGTTCTGTTGCTGATCCCAAGGTCGCGGGATCGAATCCCGGTCGTGGCAGCAGCATATCGGTGGAGGCGAAATGCAAGAACGCCCATGTGATGTGCGTTGTCTGCGCACGTTAAGGAACCTCGGTGGTCTAAAGTAACCTGCAGCTCTCTACTATGGCGTCCCTTATAGACCATATGTGTGTCGCCTTGAGACGTTAAACATTGTTATCATTATTATATTTCAGCGACACATATTTCTTGCACAGAATCAAACCGCTACGCCAGACCTAAACGAACAGGGGAAACTCCCCGTCATGAGGAGCAAAACCGCAAAACAGGACGGGACAGAGGCAGGCGACCACGACGGTTTTGCTCCTCATTATATCCTACCAACTGGCCTACAACCACGCCCTTCTAAGAAACTCCTCGTGTTCATCGCCAACTAAAGAAAAATAATAAAAGTAGAGGCATCAGACTTCAGTTTCTTAAAATACGTTTATTACCGCTCCTGCAATCCATGACGTCCAAGCTGATATGAGCTAAGCGAAGCGAGGGACATGACGATGCAAGTTCAATGCAGCAAAAATTTTAAACTACTTTCTTTCGTGACTGTATGTTTTTGCATGCTACTTCATTTGTCACCCGATACCTTTCGGTTCGAAGTTGCCGGCAGCTGGGCGTAACATCAAAGTACGTTTGCCTTTTAGTGCAAAAGCACTACATAACACGGTCCCAACCAAGAATTTTGCGTGATGCCTCGGAGTAACTCCGGTAAGCTCAGGTTTCTTCGGAGGAGCGCCGAGCAAGCTGCAGTCAATGGGCGGAAGCTTAGGGTGAGTTCGGAGAAGCGTCGCGTCAGCTGTAGCCAACGGGAGGGTGACCTTGAGGGTGACTTGGCCAAACCTAGTATAGCAAAGGCCCATGCAGGAATAAAATAAATACTGCCGTGACCGGGTTTCGAATCCACGGCGGCGCTGCACGAGAGCACTATGCTATCACCGATCACGCCTCTTGTTAAACTGCAACGCACTATCGCGCTGTGCACTGCACATTGCCGTCAACTGCCGTCTGTAGCGCGAACAGATCAGATCAGCTTAACCTCGATCAGAGCTTAACCTGAGTCTAATATCGTCGCCAGACGTGGCGACGACCCAGCAAAGAATAACAATGAGCCAACAAGGCTAAACACATGCTTTCGCACGTCTACTCGGTTTAAATACAATAAAACCCTACCACCCTTTTGTCTCCTCTATTCTTTGTCATTTTCTTCCACTGCAGGGTAGAAAACAAAATACCCCCAGCTCTCTTTACTTATCCTACCTATTCTTCCTCGTCCATGTCTACCCTTTGGTGCTGCGGAGAGCACGCTGTTCACTTTCGTCTTGCCTTTTCAGGGCGCACGTTTCACTGTTACTGCGAGACTGTTTATCCACCAGCTTTTTACTAGCTGTACACTGTTAACTATAAATTCGTTTTCTTTCAGTTAGATTTTGCAAGATGCCGTCGAGGAAATGGCACATTAGATATCAATCGTCGAACACAAAATATGTAGACTGCTTTTTTCTTCAATTATTTTTTATTCACGCAAACGTTGGTCGTCTGTGCGATGTACGGTAGGCAGAATTGCATCCGTTAATTTGTGTATCTGCTGCTGTGTATCTGCGCCACGCGCGTGCACGTGGCGAATTACTGATCGATAAATACTGCCATGGGGGTGATCAGTGTATGTCTCGCATCTGCGTAATGTGTCGCAGAGATGGTTCTGTGACATGCATTCGCGCTTGCAGCCTTTTTGAATGAGTTGCAGCATGCTTGGGCTCAGGGATGATTTGGTTTATGGTTTGTTTAATGGGGTTTAACGTCCCAAAGCGACTAAGGCTATGAGAGACGCCGTAGTGGAGGGCTCCGGAAATTTCGACCACCTGGGGTTCTTTAACGTGCACTGACATCGCACAGTACACGGGCCTCTAGAATTTCTCCTCCAAAGAAATTCAACCGCCGCGGCCGGGATCAAACCCGCGTCTTTCGGGTCAGCAGCCGAGCACCATAACCACTGAGCCACCGCGGCGGCCTATGTGCTCCGGGATGAGTAAAATGGTGTATTGTTATTTTCGTATACCATGAAGGGAGTTTTATGCGACTGTGAGTCGATGGTCGGTGGCGAGACCACTACAGCTCGTCTTTCTGAGGGCGTTGAACTAAGGCCGAACGAAGTGGAAGCGCCCGAGAAAGACTGACCGTCGTTTCATCAGGAGGACAGGTTTTTGTCAAGATCCTCCTAGACGGGCCATCTTATTAAAAGTCGTCCAGCTTTTTGGGGGCATTTCTTTGTCACTCTGCCTCACTTTCACGTTATGACTCCCACTGTCCAGTCTTTCATGCAGAATTTGGACACCTTAGAGCATTGGCAATGTTGAGCTTCATAAATGCTGCAGCAGCACTCCTCTTCAATGCGTCTGAAGAACGGCTTACTCCACAATGATATTCTTGGAATGGAAGCTAGGGAAGCTTTGTTCAGCATATGGCCGCTTTCGTAGCGCAATATCGATCTTGTCGGTCGGCGCCTTCTTGTGGAAGGCGCGCAGATGCGCGCACAATGATACAGGGGTCGAGTGACTTGAGTCGAGTGTCTTGTTTGAGCTTACGCCATAACATTGGTGGATGTGTTTCACGATTTACGTGAAATATACTGCATACAGAGCAGCTGACTGTGCCGAGTGCAGAATCGAGAAAACCCACCACTCGAGGGCAGGGGCCTGCGTCCAAAACTGAGAGCCATGCTTCTAGACGCACTCAGTGAGCAAGGCAGCCTTATAGGCGGCAGCAGTTCTGATTGAGCGAGTCTTGAGAACCCTTTTTACCACCTCGGCTGAAGGCGCGCGTGAGACCGTTCAGGGCCATCTTGCTCAGCTTGACGGTGGGGCACTCGCACAGAAGGTACATCAGGTACGCGAACATGGAGATAAGCACTGTGTGGCCCAGGTAGTCCCGCACCTGCAGAGAACGAATCATTAGGAGCCACAATGGCCACAAGTGTTAGGCTTTCCACTAACGATTACTATCATTGTAATGAGTGTTTCTCTATCACCTTTGGTTCAACAAGCTGAGATGTTCGACAGCTGTCTACAATGGCCATTTTACTGACCCTATATAAATACACACGCTCGGACACACACGTGTACAGAAGCATGCACACAAAACCACCGCCAAACCAATGAGATATAAAGACATATAAAAGTGCATACAGTGCCACGGCGAGACAGATGGATGCTCGCGGAGTGTATTTCACACGAGTGATCGAAAACGAACTACAACGCCTAACTAGCTGGGAAAAAGAAGATACCAACCATGGACCATTGCGTGTAGTACACCGAATGCCGCAGTGTGACCAGCCTCGTAGAGATAACGAGCATCTGCACCAGGTACCCGCAGTACGTTAGCCGACTCAGAGGCACAAAGACGTCCAGCGAGAGCAGCCGGTTCACGAGCGCTGCACATAAAAGCGTAGTTCCGTCACGCGACTGTTGTTCAGACAATCTGCGCGTAATGTACACGCCGATCGAGGCCTAGAAAATGGATTTGAACAGAGACGCACCGGCCTGTCCGGTGGCGCAGACGAACACGACCCAGCAGACGGCCGTCGCCCAGACAAGCCTGTGCAGGCCGGCGTATGTGGAGGCCCAGGCTTGCACGTACGCTCCGCGGTGGTTCCAGTCGAAGACAAAGTACACCACTGCGAGACCCCCAGCTACGCTTAGCAGCAAGCACACGGCGTACGTGACCTGGGGAACGAAGAACGTCGTTTGTAGGCCTTCGTGCATGCGGTCATGGCAGGCAAAAATGATGGTGGTTCATCGAAGCCGTTTTTGCCACAGCTTCACGCGACTTCGACGGACGTGAAAACACCGGTACTGCGCTTCTCAGTGTTTTATTTTTCGAATTCTATTCAACATTCATCGCCTGTTAAGGGCCCCTTAATGATGTATATTATTTTAGGACGGAGCATGAGCAAACATGCGACGATACAGTACATTGCATCCTCAAGGCAAATAACCAAAGTATTTTATGCGTTCCGAAGATGTCCCCCGCACAGCAAGCGAAGAGTTTAAAATAAATATTGGTACAGGTGCGGGAATGTAACTATACAGAACAAGCACGTTTTATGTATTTTGCTCCAAAACTATAAAGACAGACCAAGTGCGTACCTTTCCAAACCTGACATGGCTGTACCTGTGAAAGCAGAAAGCCACAAGGACTCCGGCCACGAAGCAGGTCAGGTGGCCTGTCGGCCACAAATACATGGCTGCATGGCCTTTGAAGAAGAGACTGCAAAAAAATTCATAACAGTCACCGATCGATGAAAGGAGAAACGTGTGAGCCGTAGCTTCATTTGTGCCATACATAGGTTAACGGGCTGCTGCCGATTTCAAGAAAAGGTACGGAACTACACATAAATAACCTTTGATCGAACCGCCAGAAGTTTCCGAAGGAGGCTGTTTAAAGAGGTGGCGCTGGCAGGACGCGTTCACAAGTAATCAAAAAATACTATTCGATAATTACGAAGTACCAACTCGCAAGTGTTTTCTAGCTAATGATGATAATAATACGCGCGTCCGAAGCAGCAAAAACCCCCATTAAACTGAAACTCAAACGCATGCACTATCTGCAGTTAAGACTGACTAGCAGTCTGAATTGCTGTCTGTACTATGAGTGATTTAGCCGACAGCTTCCCGTAGAAACTACACATCGCAATATAGAGTGAAAAATGGGGCATGGTTATCTACACTTCATAGTCTTATCTCTATGACTAAAAAACTTGCCCGCGTGGGCCAAATTGTAGCTCACCTAAAGATAATTTAGCTGTTAACTATTTGGCCTCTTGTGCATATGGTACGCCGGGACTACGGAGCAATGCTTCCACTTATTTTCCGTTGTACTCCCCGCAGTATAAACCATGAACTGGGGCACTTGTCTCAAGAAAATGTGACATGCTAATGAGATTATATTTCAGCCTTTAAATCAGTTTGTTCCATAGGCGAGTTTACTACAAAATGCAATCTGGAGCAGCTCCACACCGTGCCATATGCGGAACATTAAAACAATGTGCTTCGGGTTTATTTGAATCCTAAATTCGTAGACTGGGGGGGCCAGTCTGTAAGAATTAATATCTGAAAGACAAACTCAGCTTTAAAACAACACGTAGAAAGGCGAGGACAGGACTGTCTCCACCTTTTCTACGTGTTGTTTTAATGATATACGTTCATCGTGGAAATATTATTTGAATGAAGTAGGGTTCACCGCCGCGGGTGGAAACCTCAACGAGCCAGCGTTCTTGTAATGAGGTCCAGCATCTGTAGACAGGTCTGCGCTCACACAAGCCCAGTGTGACAACAGCAGCATGGCAGCAACGTGAATGTAAACCAGTGCAAGCCCGAGCTTATTATCTGCAATAAATTCGTGCTACAGCCGGAGTGTCTCGCTCTTTAAAAAAAAAAATGACAACATAACAACTTCTGACGATCATGCGTGGGCCACACTCAGACCTTCTAGTATGAGAATTAGCAATACAAAACGCCACGGAGTCGATCGAGCACTGCGCCACTGACAGTTCAGAACTGTTGCCTCCACGTAGTCAACAAAAACTGCCCTCAAAATCTTTATATTGAAACCGCGGTTGCGAGTGATTTGACAATAGCCATGCAGTTGTGTATTCAGTGGAAGGCCCCGTTGGCCAAATATCACCCCATTTCAGATGCCCAACCGTCATAAGCCTAAGGGCTCGCACAACAGCCAAGTTGTTGACAGAAGTGGCTCAAGTTGCGGTCGACAGCGCACCCGCATTAGTCTGAAATAGAGCGTTAGTTGTCACCACTTTGATGAGATCGTACTCTGGCGAACTTGCTGCGCACTTCTCCCCAGGTAAAGCATAAAAAAACACTCATGTGAAGGTCGAAGTAACGTGGCCAGACGAGATCCCGTGACGCGTTTCACGTGACATAAATGGCTTCCGGCCGACGATTTGTGCCGCAGAACATTTTTCCCGCAGCTCCGATGACCAATCCGTCACTATCGCCGCGCTCACGGAAGTGGTATTGCTGCTACATCGAGTAACTCGGACCGAGAAGAGCTCGTGCGGCGAACTTTAGACCGTTGTAAGCCTAATCAATATGACGATGCTTAGAAGTTCTTGGAAGTTCATGCAGCTGGAATAAAAAGATGCCGCGAAGAAACAAAGCCACTCTAGGTTTTAGAATGACTATAGACATGCATCTAATTTTAGCTGCATGTTTTCTTGCCTGTAATAATTCCTCCGCGCGGTATTCGCCTAAGACCGCTAAGTAATTTATAACTGAAATTCCTCTATCACGCTGTTTCGGTTTCGTCGACCGAACGGTGGCTGTGACGTGTAAGGTGCTTTTAGGCCACGTGGGCATGCGTGAAAAAAAAAAAAAACGCAATATAACGTACCACTCAACAGCTGATACGGCGGTCGTTGTCATTCCGGCTCTGCAAGCAGCGTGGCTTAAGCGTAGTAGTGAGTTAAAACTATGTATCTGTGACTATATCGCAGTTTTTCATGCCTCAAGTTTTGAACACCTTATACGTCCCAACCATCGGTCGGTTGATGAAACCGAAACATCATAAAGAATTAATTAAATTATACATTATTTAGTGGTCGTAGGGGAATACTGCGGGGTGATCCATGTATATTAATGCCCCAAACATCATTTGAAAGAAGAAAACACGCAAGCCAGAAATTAGTGTAATACTCCTTTGAAGTCTGTAGCGCAACGGACGGGATACCTACCGAGAGAAGGCCAGCGTAGCAGGGGGCGCAGAAAGTTAGGTGGGCGGATGAGATTAAGAAGTTTGCGGGGAGAGGGTGGCCGCAATTGGCACAGGACAGGGGTAATTAGAGAGATATGGGAGAGGGCTTTGTCCTGCAGTAGACTTAGTCAGGCTGCTGCTGATGATGATACTCATTTAATTTGCTTTTTACTGTGAAGTTAAACGCCCAGAAGAAGCAGTCAGCTAACACAGAGCTCGCTGCAGGCAATGTACGCAGTATCACATGGTATCACCGCGGCAGCCGGAAATGCAAAGGTCGGACACGTGCGAACAGCTGGCGTCTCAGCCGCGTGCAGTTTGCACGTCGGTGCGCGACGGCTCACCCCTGCTACCCGTACTGAGTCTCACGTGCGTCCTGCCAGGTGAATGAACCGTGCCACTCACTCAATGTCAGATATGTGCGTGTACGGCAGGGGCTCGAAGGCGTTGAGGTAGTGCTGGACGCCCACGGCGACGCAGGCGCCCACTGCGACGACGACCAGGCAGACCACTCCGGCGACGGGCTTCCTGCGATCAGCAGAAGCGAACGCATTGCTCATGAAGCCAGAGAGGCAGGGAGAAAGTATCTTTTGCTTATCCCGAGTTTGTACACAAGATCTGGCTAGACCTCTGTGCCTCATGTCAGCGTTAATGTGGGGTAAACAGGCGCTGCTTGACGCCTTCGGGACGGCAAGTCAAGCGTCCAAGCAGAGAGGAAGAGAAGCCAAAGAACCGATATCAGCAGAGTACAGAAAGAACACAAGCAACCAGGCTCCTTCTTTCACATTTTTTCACGATATTACGAAGACGCCCCTTCGTACGCGCCCCTTCGCGATACCCAAGCTTCCGTCATTTTCGGACTTTTGTTTTGTTTTCTTTCGAGATTTTCTTTTTGACACACACCTTGCTCCAACTACAGTATTTAAATTATTTCCAACCTGTGCGCTGTAGCCATATTGCTCACAGGACAGCTGTGTGCACCGGGCGCTACCAATTCCAACGCGCTCGCGGCAGATGCGCGCAGCGGCAGCTTATATAGCGAATTAAACAACGCACAGGGAGCGCTTGACAGCGCCAGGTGAAAAAAGCAGTCCAGGTTGGAAGTGTCTCTGAAACCCTCTTTCGCTGCGGTCGCTTCTACTCGTTGTCTCAGTTTGTGCTAGCGCATCGGGTCAGGACCCCGACCGACGCTCATTTCTAATTCCAACAGCGGTGCAACCAGAACTGAGATGTGAGTAGACGCCACGCGATATTATGCGCACAGGCGTGCACCTATGACGTTTGGTTTATTGGGTTTCGGGTCAGCAGCCGAGCACCATATATAACAACTGCGTCAACGCAGCGGCTGTCGCACAGAATAGAACAGGAATATTAGTGCAATTATTCGACTACTTTAAGCCATTGACAGTTTCGGTCGCAGGGAAAAACACATTCGAAAGAAACATTTTGTATTACAGTTTACTTCTTCCTGAGGTTGCGATACCGCGTAAAGCAAAACCATGTCGCACAGCATTCCGGCGGCATCCTTTTAATGCTGGAATACGCTTGACTTTACTTTCGGAGGCAAATGCGTAATTAACTTTCCGGTAGACATAGCAGCTAGCGCTCCTAGCGGCTCCTACATTAAGCACAAGTACTGTTTTAAACGGGGGCTAGCTCGTTTTATTGAATAACTGACGGGAAAATCCAGCAACTGTCGCGAAGGAAGCTGTTCATAGACCTGAGCTGGCGTTTTTATGTGTATATGTATATGTATCAGCAGCGCGAACACCACACAAGAAGAAGAAGGAGAAGAAGGTAAAGAGCGCTGAACTTCCTACTTTTATTTGAGCAAAAATTGAACCCGCACTTTTATACACATACCAGGTAAAATCCCACCAGGGGGGAATCAAGGCGTGCTATCGAATTGGGACCAACACGTTGTCCAGGGCATCAAAATGATAACTACTATCGCACTATACAAAGACTTCCATGAAAAGCACGAATGACATGAAAAAAAAAACATGTTCTCTTTTGTCAATAGCAACCAATTAAAACTAGTTATAGGTGGTGACCTAAATATTAATCTCCTTAAACATAGTACGGCATCACAGGGTTTCACATTACTCCTTGAGTCACACGACTTCAAGAACTTCATTACAGAGCCAACACGCATCACAGTAGAATCAGATTCACTAGTAGATATGTTCATCACCCAAAGTTACATAGACGATATAAAGGCTGGTGTTATTGCGACTAGTATAAGCGACCACTTGCCAATATATATGTTTTGGAATGCTAATACTCAGAATAAAAGAAAAGCTATTCTAGAAACGTTCACAGTTGAGGACATATCTCCTAATGCGCTTGATAATTTTCGGACTCAAATTTCTTTAACAAACTGGGACGCCGTGTTCGAATCTCGCCAAGCAAATGAGGCATACGATATTTTCCTCGATATTTTCAAACGCGTTTACAGGGATTGCTTCAAAATTAAAAATGTTAAAAAACCTAAAAAAGTACGGAAGCCTTGGATTACGGCCGAATGCCTTGCTATGATCCGTAAGAAGACGTCCATGTATGCGCAATTCATAAAAAATAGGAACCCAGCAGACCTCGCTAATTTTAAAAAGTACAGAAATTTCGTGACGCGCTTTCTTCGAAATGCAAAACAGGCTTATTTTAACAGCTTACTTGGCAGGGTAAATAATCGCACCAATGAGCTATGGCGCGCTCTAAATACCATCATGAACCGCAATAAATCGAGAAATGACGATATTCAAGTAACACAAAACGGAAAAACTCTCGAGGGCTTTCAACTCGCAGACGCATTTAACTCCTATTTTGTTAACTTAGTAAAAAGTGGTCATGATGAACGTGTGACGAGCTACTTGCGTAATCGTAACAAACATACCGCTTTTTTTTATCCAACATCTGAGAATGAAATACGTTCGGTCTTTACATCACTAAGCAATAGCAACACAAGAGATATTGATGGTCTTAGAATTACACCGATCAAGTTTGTCTTAGACTACATTTTGCCTGTGCTCAATGACATATACAACTTATGTTTGTCATCAGGTGTATTTCCCGATAGCATGAAACGTGCTAAAGTGACTGTTATTTATAAATTAGGCGATAAAAATGCATTTTCAAACTATCGCCCCATATCTGTTCTTCCCGTTCTCTCAAAACCGCTTGAGAAGTTAGTATTGCTGAGGCTGGACTCATTCTGCAATAAGCATTCATTAATTTCCCCTTTCCAGTTTTGCTTCCGAAAAGGTATGTCCACAGAGTTAGCCTTACTAACACAAAAAGAAATCATCCTTAATTCATTTTTGGATAAGAAATTTTATAATGGGCATTTTCATAGATTTCACAAAAGCATTCGACAGTTTAAATCACCAAACGCTTATAGCAAAATTAGAATTTTATGGGTTTCGAGGCATTGCCTTGGAATTTCTCAAATCATATCTTTCAAACCGAAAACAGTGCGTTGCTATAAATAACTGTCGTGTCCGGTCACTGTGTTGAATGCAGCGAAAGACGCACACGGTACTTTAAGACTTCGTTTATTTAAGGCCGATGAGGGTGCGACCAGCGTCGACCGAGGCAGGAGCCGAACTGGCCGCCCGAAGAAAGGAGGGAGCGGAGAAGCGTCCACGGGAGGGAGTGGCTTCCCAAAACAGGAGGAGGATGCGGGGGCGCACCATGGGGGGGCATCTGGCGACAGCGTGCGACGAGGGGCAAGTGGTCGTTAGGAGGAGGATGCGAGTGGTCGTTAGGAGGAGGATGCGAGTGGTCGTTAGGAGGAGGATGCGGGGGCGCACACACACAAAAGCAATAAGGGGACACAACACTTCCTTCCCCCTTAGAAAGTTGCCTGGTATCGTGCAGGGGGTCGGCGCTCACGCGTGGAGGCGCGCTGGCTTTGTGCGCTCGGGGGAGAAACACTTGTAGGCTGGCTGTTGTTCGCTGTGTCTCCTAGGTCTGTCCTGGGCGAAGTCTCTTCTTCCGGGAAGAGGTGCCAGGCTATGTGGGAAGATGGTGCACGTGTTCTCTCCGCTGGCGGACAGCTCTCAGACGGCGTCGTAAATCTACGCAGCTGGTTGAGATGTCGGCGTGCTACTGTGCCATGTATGTTGACGAGCCAAGAGCGCAGGCCTATGCGTCTGACAATTGTAGCTTCCTCCCAGCGTGGCTTTTTCAGAAACTGTCGGGCGAGGACGCGCTGCCCCTCATTAAGCGTGCCGCAGCGCGGAATTGCTTTTTCTTCCCGGAACGTCTCTGCCTTTGGCTCGGGGAGGATGGCTGTGAGCTGGGTTCGCATTTCACGCTCGAACATCATTTTCGAGGGGGTCTCGCCTGTTGTGCTCTGAACCGTCGTGTGCTGCTTGAAGAGAAAGCGCGCAAGGCGGCGCTGCAGCGAGCCTGTCTGATCTCTTTCAAGGGCGCGTTTTAGCTCGGCTACGTAGCGCTCGGCTTGTCCGTTTGTCGCTGGGTGGTAGGGGGCCGATGTAACTGATGAGATCCCGTTGTCGCGATAAAACTTGAGGATCTCCGCAGACACAAACGGTGTTCCGTTGTCCGACACTACCTTGCGCGGCAGGCCGAACGTTGCAAATAGTGATCGGAGGTTGTCAATGACTGCTGCCGAAGTCGTCTGTCCCATTTGCCTTATCTCAAGCCACTTTGTGTAGGCATCTACGACCACAAGGAAAGTGCAGCCCTCAATTGGTCCTGCAAAATCAATGTGCAGTGTGTGCCATGGTGTGTCTGGCTTTTCCCATTCTGGGACAGGAGCTTTCGGCGGGGCGCTCCGGCTGCTCTGGCAAGGCTTGCATTCTCGCACCACTGTTTCGATGTCGTTGTCAATGCCAGGCCACCACATGTAGCTTCTGGCACACTTTTTCATTGCAACGATGCCCCGATGTCCGGCGTGGATGAGAGACATAGCTTGTGCGCGTAGTTCTCTCGGCATCACAACTCGGGACCCAAATATGATGCAGCCGCGATGGGTGCTCAACTCTGTAGCTCGCCTGCGGTAAGCGTCGAAGTTGTCCCCTTTGAGTTTATGCACGTTGCCTTGTTGAACAGCTGTGTAAACTAGCCGGAGAGCTGCGCACTTCTGCGTAGATGCTGCAAGTGTGCCTGCTGTAAGCGGAGGTTCTGGCAGTGCTTCGAACATCAGAACGTCTCCTGGTGGAAATGGTTCGTCAACAGTTGCGTCTAGTGGCAGACGGCTTAGCGCATCGGCGTTTTGATGTTTACTCCCATTGCGGTAGACCAGAGCGTAGTCGTACGCTGAGAGTTTGATGCACCAACGTGTCATTCGCGGAGACAAAGTTGGTGGCATAGGCCTTTGTGGTCCCAGAATGCCCAATAGCGGTCGGTGATCGGTTATAAAGGTCACCTTCCGGCCGGCAATGTACTGGTGAAAATGTGTCGCCGCGTAGACGATGGCTAGCCCTTCTTTGTCAAGTTGCGCGTAGTTGCGTTCTGCTTGCGACAACGTACGTGAGGCGAAGGCGATGGGAGCTTCCCTTCCTTGCTCGTCAGTTTGCGATAGAACCGCGCCGACTCCGTACGGTGATGCGTCGCAAGCCAAAAGCAGAGGCTTCCTTTCGTCGTAGTGGCGGAGGACTGTACATCTTCGAATCAGGTCTTTCAGGGCATCGAATGACTGCTGATGGCGTGGCGACCATGTCCATGTCACATCTTTCCGAAGGAGTTGGTATAAGTCGTTGGCCACGGTAGCTCTTTGTTCCAAGAACCGGTCGTAGAACGTCAAGAGTCCGAGAAAAGCCTGTAGCTCCTGCTTGTTTGTTGGAGCTCGTGCTTCTGTGATCGCTCGCACTTTGTCCTCGGTAGGGTGAATGCCTTCCGCATCAATTCGGTGTCCCAGAAATTGCACCTCTGGCACCGCAAAACAGCACTTCGATTTGCTTATGCACAAATTAGCGTTTGCTAGCCTTTCGAGAACGAGCTCTAGGCGCACTGCATGCTCTTCAGTGGAAGTGCCACTGATGATGACGTCGTCAAGGTAGACACAAACTCCTGGGATGCCCTGAAGCACTGTCTCCATGAATTTTTGAATTATGGCCGGGGCTGCAGCTACGCCAAAAGGCAGTCGCTTGACTTTGTACAAGCCTTTCAGTGTGTTAATTGCCAATAATTCAGCAGTTGACTCGCTCACCTTCAGCTGCTGATACGCCTGGGTGAGGTCCAATGTGCTGAAGACTCTTGCGCCACGTAGTACACTGAATACTTCTTCAGGTGTCGGTAGCGGGTAAGAGGACGCTTTAGTCGCAAGATTGACGGTGCTCCGGTAGTCTCCGCAGAGGCGTATGGTTCCGTTCTTCTTGCGAACTACGACAAGTGGTGTGGCCCATTCTGAATGCTGCGTCGGCTCGATGACACCTTGCTGCTCCAGTTTGTCCAACTCTTTTTCAACTGAATCTCGGAGAGCAAACGGCACCGGCCTGGCCTTCAGAAATTTGGGTTGCGCGTTGTCCAACAACTCCAGTGTGACCGGGGGCCCTTCGTTTCCTGGAATCTCTTCCGAGAATACTCTTTCGTATTTCTCTTGCAGTTGCTCAACCATGTTCTGGCTCGGCGTCTGGTGTATGCCGCATATCATCACGCCTAGTGGAGAAAACCAGTTTCTCCCTAGAAGGCTTGATCCTGTGCCCTTCACAACAAGCAGAGGTAGCGTATGGGTCTGGCCGTTGTAGTTAACCTGCACGTTGGCAGAGCCCAATAGTGGCAGATTCTGTCCTGACCACGTTCGCAGGTGCGTGTCGTCTTGTTGCAGGGCGGGTGCGTCAGATGGCCATGAAGTTCGGAACGTGTCCTCACTGATCAGAGTACTGGCTGCGCCGGAGTCCACCTCGAACTTAATCAGCTGGTGATGTACGCTTACTTCTGTAAAAATCTTCGGTCGCGTGCCGAGATTCATGGTGTTCAGGTCGTACAACACAGATGGTGTTGCTGATGTTGTTCCATGGAGATCAGATAGCGGCGTATTCTCTGAGGCGTTGACGCTGTGATTAGGCTGGGAAGGTGACTTTATCTTGGCAAGTCTCCGTTTCGTAATGCATGCTCTTTCGATATGCCCTCGCTTGTGGCAAAAATTACACGTGGCTGACTGGAATCGACATCCCTGGGGGTTGTGTTGGTCGTCACACCGCCAGCAGCGTTGTGCCTTTTTGACCGATTTTACAACAACAGAAGGCTTGCGCACCTGGTTGCTTGTCTGGTGTACCGGCTCGGTGTTCCGGCGAATCCCTCTCTGCTGGTGACCGGCGCTCTCCGCTCGAACGGCGATGTCGTAAGCTTTGCTGAATGTGAGGTCCTTCTCAGCGAACAGGCGCTGCTGCAGTGACTCATCACTAAGCCCGCACACAAATCTGTCGCGTAACATCACGTCCAAGGAAAGCATGGTGGTGTTAGCAGAAGAAGCTGCGTCTCCCTCCTGCCCGGTAGCTGTTGTCGACAGCGTTCCAAAATTGCAGTCGGCAGCGAGCTTCTTGAGCGCGGCTACGTAGGCGCTCACAGTTTCTCCTCCCAGTTGATCTCGTCGTTGGAAGCGAGCCCGGCTGTAGACCTCGGATGGCCTTGGGTCGTAGTGCTTTTGCAGCGCTTTTACGATGTCGTCGTAAGACACTGCCGCTGGTGTGCTTGGCTGAATAAGGGCGCAGACAGTATCGTAGGTCTGCTCCCCGCACAGCGTCAGCAGGTTGGCCCTCTTCAAGGCTGGGTCTGTGATGTTGTTAGCTTCAAAGTAGAACTGAAGGCGTCCAACCCACGATGACCACGATGAGCCGTTGAACTCTGGTATCTGATTGGGAAACCCTCGCGTAGCCATGGCTTGTCAATAGCGTTGCGTAGCGCGGGTCGAATCCACTTTCTCGTCGCCACTGTCGTGTCCGGTCACTGTGTTGAATGCAGCGAAAGACGCACACGGTACTTTAAGACTTCGTTTATTTAAGGCCGATGAGGGTGCGACCAGCGTCGACCGAGGCAGGAGCCGAACTGGCCGCCCGAAGAAAGGAGGGAGCGGAGAAGCGTCCACGGGAGGGAGTGGCTTCCCAAAACAGGAGGAGGATGCGGGGGCGCACCATGGGGGGGCATCTGGCGACAGCGTGCGACGAGGGGCAAGTGGTCGTTAGGAGGAGGATGCGAGTGGTCGTTAGGAGGAGGATGCGGGGGCGCACACACACAAAAGCAATAAGGGGACACAACAATAACAATTTTTCTTCTCTTATGAACTTGAATGCAGGCGTTCCTCAGGGCAGCATATTGGGGCCACAGCTTTTTAACTTGTATATAAATGATATAGGGAATATAGCCGAGGAATCACAACTTATTGTTTATGCCGATGACACAAGTATTTTTGTTCAGTCAGATAATCCCAGTGATTTGTGCAATAACGTAAATTTGACACTACAAAACCTATACGAATGGAGCAATAGAAATTCCCTGCAGATCAACAGTGCAAAAACCAAAGCTGTCCTGTTTACACCCTATCAAAAGCCAATTATCTACAACTTTAACATTCATATCGGCAATAATCCTATTGAAGTGGTTTCAGAAGCAAAGACACTTGGTGTGACATTTCATCAGCACTTATCATGGAACTCACACGTGCAGCATATATTAACCAATCTTGCCAAAATATCAGGAGTACTCTGGAGGCTTCGTTATATTTTACCACTGAAATTTAAGCTATTAATATATAACGCGTTGTTCTATGCTCAACTAAATTACTGCGGACTTGTATGGGGCACAACATCAAAAGAAAACATAAATAAGATTTTTTCTCTGCAGAAGAAAGCCCTTCGTCACGTAGTCAACATTCCAAGTGAAAGCCCATTACATAATACCTATTATGAATACAAAATTATACCTTCTCCAACATTATATGACTTTAACCTGTCGATGAGATATAAACATAGCTTAAAAACTAATAACAATGCATTTTTGTCTTTATGTAGTTTAAAAAGCCTTCCTGACAGGGGGTATGTATTTCGGAATAAAGGAACATGGCACGTGCCATTCACCAGGCTAACACACGGGCTAGATAGCGTCGAAAATCGCCTTCCGAGATTATTGAACAAATTATTAATGATGGAAATCGACCTGCAAACAGCCACTAAATGTAATATAAAACTTCATTTCATCAACCAGTTTCATGGCGTTTAACAGTGTCAACCATCTTCATAACCAAAAACAGAGCTTTTGTAACACGTCATTTCATCCCAGAGTACTGTAGTTGTGTCCGTTTGTTTTTACTATTTCTTTTCCCTTATATTCAGGCGAGTTTGTTTATTAACATTGTCATTTTTCAGGTCTGCTATCACGCGAGTGTTTGTTGCATTTTGTTGTATTTTTTATATTGTAAAAGACTGCATTTGTAACATTATTCATTTCCTGCGCGAAAATCACATGTGCTGTAAATTGTTCTCTTTTAGACACTCAACATTTCATCCATAACTGCTGCACAAACTGCCATGTAAAGGGGGTGGGGACCCAGTCAAGCTTGCCTCAGAGCAGCTTTTTGTCCCCACTCCCTGCATTTTTATTTGTACTAGAAATGCAAAATAAAGATTGATTGATTGATTGATTGATTGATATTTAAGTTATTGAATTCAAATCAGCCTAAAGTGTCAAATACTCCTGCTTGCTCTAAACGAATGCCAAGAATACTGCGTTTCGCTATTGCCATTTAATCATTGATTTGCAATGCTAGAATTATTTGTTTTTTTTCTTCTTAAACTATTGTCGTGCGCTACGGAGAACACACTGAAAATACGCGAGAGGTTCAAATATGGCGCACTTAACTTTTGAGTTATGTACAATATTTGGTTTGGTTTATTAGGGTTTAACGTCCCAAAGCGACTCAGGCTATGAGAGACGCCGTAGTGAAGGGTTCCGGAAATTTCGACCACCCGGGGTTCTTTATCGCGCACTGACATCGCACAGCATACGAGCCTCTAGAATTTCGCCTCTCTCGAAATTCGGCCGCCGCGGCCGCGGGCTCGAACCCGCGTCTTTCGGGTCAGCAGCCGAGCGCCGTAACCACTGAGCCACCGCTGCGGGTTGTACAATATTTGCGGTCTGATCCGTGATATGCCTTGATTATCCCATAGCAGCAATGCTTGCGCGCTGTTGGATGTTTCATCTCGTGCATACAGAACGAACAAGACGAGGAAGGTTGTCACTAAATAAAACCTTAAGTGCTCTTTTCGTTACGTCACTTGTGAGCTCCCAGAGATAACGTGGCGTGCACAAGGTGTCTATACTTAGAATCCTCGTCTGTTGGCGTCTCGGCGCAAGCATTTGTTTTTAATTTCATTTACTTTCCAACAGTGCCACGCATTCCAGCCTACTGGTGTGGTCGGTCTGGCGGGTGCAAGGAACGAGGACGGTAGGGTTGGCACAAGCACATTTATAGGCAATTAATGCACGCAACGAGCCAACCAGACACACAAAAAATGTCACAAACGAAGAAAACGAACGCGGAAACCGCAAGCGCATGTCAGAGGGCAGTCAAGAGCGCGTTCGAGGTAGGCTACCAACGCGTGCTCGAACACAACAGGGAAAGCATCCCAAATAAAGACACTCTGCGCGTTCAGAAATATTAAACGTTTCAAAAGAGTCGCTCTTTGTCATCTCCTGAAGCTGTTGTGCATTCATAAGTGGATAAAATTTATCTCTTTGTCTTTTATATACAATTTTTTTCTTTCCTCATTGTGCTTCACTGTGTAAGAAGTTAGCGCCTGTTTTTAGCAATGGTGTTGTTGCTTATGTAGCAGTATTTGCAAGCTTATTACATTAGCAAGTGCCGTTTGCTTAAGTTTCTGCTATGTGCGTGCCAGATGAAAGTAGTATCGTCTGCTCGCGTCGGCGCCAATGGCCTCAGCGTGCCATGTGGACAGACGGAAGGACAAAAATCCGAAGACAAACAATGTTTTAGGCAGCCAGCAGCAGTCGCTGCCGTCGCTTGTGGATGACAAATAAGGCCGTTTCATTGAATGCGAACGGTCACCGAATATGCTTCTGCGTAAACTGATCCAAAATGAGGTAGTCGTCTCATCGAAGAAAGCAGGGACGATTACCGAGAAGCGCCGGTCCTACGCGATATGTCCGCAACCAGGCTACCAAGTGTTTCCCAGGCGTGCAGTCGCATCGGCGCTTCCTACAGAGTTGTCGCATTTTGTAAATAAGCAAGGAAACAACCGTTACAAAAATGACATTAATTAAGATAACTAATGCGCAGGTCGCGTATTATGCCATGCAAACGAGCACTAGCAGTTTGCATACGGCGATGTAAACAAGAGTACTGGAATGCAGTCGTACTCATCGGTGCATCCCTGGGCAAATTGCGCGCTTATGCGGTAAATATTCAGTCATGTACTATGGTCTTCAAGCACTCATTTAGCGTGTACACAAAGCATTTGCTAAAAAAGAAGAAAAAAAAGCGAACAACGCACATGAAAATATTACATCTCCGAATGATTGTCTTTGGCTTCGTCATTGACAAGCCGCAATTAAACTATACTTGTTTTTTTCGGCCTGTTACTGCTTTTTTTTGTTCTAACCTACTTTCCTTTCCGTTAAGTCCCTTCTCCTTGTGACCACGCTTGCTTTAGCCGTTTTAATTGTATAAGCACTGAAGTCGTTTCCATAGGGCGAGTGAACTTTTATTGGTTCAGTGAATTTTTTTTTTCTGCCTTACAACAAGCTAATTCCATGTGCTCTATCTATTATCGAAGAGTGGAATTTCATTAATCAGGGCATATTATGTACTGTATTTTTTTTTTCAAAGCAATGCCACTGTACCGCTTTCTAGTGCTCGGGGGCGTGCGGCTCTGTCAAGCTCTCATTTATGACAACTTTTACTGCCGGCCTCCACTGTTCTGTAACCTGTGAGACGCGAAAAAAAAGCACTATTGTTATTAAAATCAATGTCCACACAACCAAAGCACTCCGGCGTTGCTGTAGGGGGATGGGGGGGGGGGGAAGCGATGGCGACGGCTGTTGTTCAGTGCGGGTAGTGCAGGCTGTGTTCGAGCTTCGGAGTGATCCCTAAATCTTGAATGAATTCGCGCAGCTTCGTTGACTGGAATGTATCTCAGCCGAATGTTATTATAAATTTTGTGTAGCAGCATTATGCTAGTTTTATTTGTGTGCATCTTTTTTATAAGATAAATATTCCTCGTTCCACCAAAGAGGAAGAGATGAAGGCCCAATGAACGAAATCTCTTGTGGGAAGTGCCTGACGACGTGGACTGGTGGAACGAAAAGCTGAAAAATAAAATCAGCGCAAGAACTACTTTCGGAACTTCTTGAGGGAGCGCACGGAGCTACCAGTCATCCAGATTGCACCGACCACGAAAGTACCCTGAGAACACGACCAAAATTTCAGTCCAAGTTTTAAGTACCAACTCCATGGGCCCTTCCTGGGCGTACGCCAGAACCAATGTGCGCATGCGCACTGCAGGAGACGCCAGCGAACCTCGGCGAGGCGCCGATATCTGTCCGTGCTAGATATCAGCGCACGGGCGCTCGCGTACGCGTCGGAAGCCGGGTCCGGTTTGCAACAATCGGAGGACTGCGGGAGTCTCGGTGACTCTTTTCTTCATGGCTTGAGCCTCCTTCAGGTTCCCCGAACTTTTCTTCGCGGTTTAATTGGTCCTTTCAGCGCCTCAACCCCTTCTCTTCACGGCTTGAAATTCTTTCCCTCGACTCGAGAGGGGTAACGAGCCAGCACCAGAGACATGGAGATGCATGGCCCTTTTCGACGCCAGTTCCGGCGTACGCCAAGAGCGCCGACGCTGAGCGCGTGCGCCCAGGATGTGTCGTTTTCTTCTCAGCTTACCCAAACACAAACACTGGACGAAATTCCGAGACCTGCCTCATGCTTCGCGGAAACGAAATAGGGAACAAGTGAGTGCAGGTATGACTCACAACAACACAAGGCGCCGCCACGCTCCTTCAAGAGCCCCTTCTCCTCCCTCCTGCAACGGGTTGCCCCCGCACCACGTAACAATTGTGGCGTAGAATGCCCAAGACTCGTTCCTTCCTTTCTCATGCGCATCTACAGGGTCTTGAATATTTGGGGGCCGGGTTTTAAAAAATTCCTATGTAAAATCTACTACCCCATTCGAGCTGAAATAACGTTCCCAAAGTAGCAAAATGTGGTCTACGTTATCTGATAAGGGATTCAACATCGGTACTTGCCTAGATTTTCCGGAATGGACGGAAAACTGCTTTTGGCGGCGTGCACAACTTTGGCAGAAGCGAGTCGAGAAGCTGCGTTGACATGGTGCGCTATCTGTTGAGCGGCGAGGCAGATCGTGCAACGAGCAGACGATCTGCACCTTCGAAGCAAGCGCGCCAACGGCCTTGCCGGAGATGGCGGTTGCCTCGCCGCTCGACAGATGGCGCACCATGTCAACGCAGCTTCTCGACTCGCTTCTGCGAAAGTTGCGCACGCCGCCGAGAGCAGTTTTCCGTCCATTCCGGAAAATCTATTAAAGTACCGATGTTGAATCACTTATCAGATAATGTAGACCATCTTTTCATACTTTGTGAACGTTATTTCAGCTCGAATGGGGTAGTAGATTTTACATAGGAATTTTTTAAAACCCGGCCCCCAAATATTCAAGACCCTGTAGAGCCGCCTCTGTGTGCTGCGTATTTCCATAACTGCTGAGGTAGGAACCAAAAAAGAAAACGTCCACTTCGAATAGACCTCTCCTGGCAGACGTCATCGGCGCACGTGTCTCTGGTGTGGCGGGCAAATCATGGGGCTTCTGACCGGGAAGGGCAGCAGGTGCTACTCATACCCTCTTCATACCAAGGCGTCTCTAATCGGGAGAAGAAAGGCGGGGGAAAAATGATCGACACATACAAAACCAGTTTAGAAGCAAAAGTAGGCGATTTTTCCCACAGGGTCTTGTCCCTTTGACGTCATGCTTTTTGTCCAGGAGAGTTTCCTTTTTTTTATTGCCCACCCTAACATATGTTTCCAGTTTTCATTCTTTTAAGATTCTTAACATAGTATTTGTATTGGCTTGGGCAAGACTGTGTAGTTGTTCCGTTTCTTCCCCTTCGACATCCTTTGACCTGGCTTTTCGCGATCAATTTTTTATTCGTTTTCATTGCATTTTGAACAGGAAGATGAATCGTAAAAGAAAGCTGTGAGCGATAACGCAACTAATCTCCTACACTGGTAATATAGAATAATTTATTTTTTTTAAAAATGATTATACCCCAGCTTCAAGGGTACAGATGCAAACGTTCCTCAAAGGAGACCCTCAAGCCAATGGCGTCAGCCGATTGACATGACTTCGCGGCTAATCCTGTTCATCTGCGGTTAAGCCTTTTGCACCTTCCAGCCCCCTGCATTGTAACTGTTGGAGGTGCGGTGCGATTAACCGCGGCACCATGACAATCGGCTGCTGCCATTCGCTAGAGGGTCTGTCGGGCATTTGCCGCTTAATTTTGAGCTCTATCCGACTGTATGCAATCTCCCGACAGGCAGCGTAGCGAAATGCTACATCCGTTATACATACCATTTATATCTGCCATTTGTAAACTGATTTCTTGCAGAGGCCCATATAAGAGCGCTTTTTCGAAGGACAGAAGTCGACAAAATTAAATTCACCACTTTCTTCGCAACAATTAAACGAAGTTGGTGGTATCTCGTGGTACAAGAGAACTTTGGTGACTCAAAAGCGCAGCCTCATATCTGCAGTGACACCCCACAGATAGGATCCTGGCTATACGTCATGCATGCATATGACAGAAGTTTGAATGAAAGAGCACCAAAAAAAAGTCGCCTATAGTTCTTTAAAATAATGTACGAATGGTTATAATACGTGAAATTGTTCATTGATACTAATATATTTTCGAGGTCTTGAAACGAAAACTCTTTATTAAAATCGGTTGACAAAAGAAAGGTTCTGAACACAGGTTAGAACCCCAAGTCCAAACCCCAGTCACCTTATTCCGACAATGCTACAAATCACTAATTTGTAAGCAGATAGAAGCGAATGTTGACCTTCTAACCGGAGGCCATCTGCTTCTAGACTTATAATTCTCTATTATTTCCGACGACATGTAATAAGCTGAACAGGTACAGAACGTCTCCGAGTAAAGCTCCATCAAACTTCTTACACCAGCATTATGAGAATAAACACAAACACTTCCATCCGACATTACTTTTTGATGCCTGCCGTTTGGTTGCCGCTACTCTCTTCCAAAGCAACATGAATATCCAAATTCAAACTAGCTAGCTGTCATACCCTATTCTACCATATTCACAGACGCAAATAAACTTTTTGAATAATAGCTCAGGGCTGACAATTCGCGAAGTATTATGAACACCCAGCAATACTTTTTGTAGCTACGTTAATTTTCATTCTTTGTTTAAAACTCCGGTTCATACACTAGGTTCGAACTCTCGCACGTGTTCTTTTCTATAAGGCATACGTCTCCTGACAAAAATATAATCATCAAAATGGACGGAAATTCATCGCTTCGAACTATTTCTGCAGCGTAACTGTTCGGCATTACCAGGTTCCAGATATAAAGACCTCGGGAAGTTTCTGGATCAAAGCTATGAAAGGTCGACGCACACCATTTTAATTAGCATATGTTAGGGTACCTAAAACCCCGGGTCATTTTGGATAGCTATCTGTGTTACGGCGCTATACAGTTCTAAAGTTTGAAAAATTGGCAAAATGTGGCCCTCTCCGATAGGCAGCATCGTATAATATTCAAACACGCTGGACCTCTTGTGTATTAAAAGCACAGAACTGAAACTTCGGCACAATCCTCATCTAAGTCTACACTATACAAATCCCCGGGTCATTTTTTGTAGGTGCTTTTGTTCACGTTTTACGATTTTTTTTGTACCACTTCCCATTCAGTTACGCGCCATGTCGCCGCCACTGCAGACAGATGGCGCAAGTAGTATATGTCCCAGAAAGCTGGCCATGCCGCCTTATTTGCTGCCACTTCTCGCCACAGACGTGTTCATTGCTGATGAGCAAGGAGATAGCTGGAAGAAACGCGGCACATAAAAAGCGAGACGACCGGTGGCACCTCCGGGGAGCGCGGCGCTGCTTACCCGCTAAATAATGGCAAAGTCACCAATGTAATTACCTGTCGTAATAGATAAGCACGGCGCCAACACGTTCCCCTTTGTCACAGACATTGGCGACAGAGGAACAGTCCGCCTTCTTCAAAGTAGATTCTGTAAAGACGTCTGTCTGCTAGCGCGATTTTGACAGAATCGAAAGTCACGCCATCGCCACAGATTCCGTCTGTAGTCTCTGGTGCCCTTAGAGAATGTAAAAATTAAGTTCTCAGCCTCCAAGACGCGATTAGACCCCACGAAACAGCGCGAATTTCGGCACAAGCTACGAACACCCATTCCTCCATACGCGACGAGGTATGCGTAGACCTTTTGGATTAGATTGGATTGGTTTGGATGTGGGCAGGGACATCGAAAAACACCACGTTCCGGGCAGCGTTCACAACTACAATGCAGTAGCCGCTGCTCCAACGCCGTACGAACAGCTATATATGGCATCGAGAAGCGCCTGTGCGAGTTTTTAGGTTTGTCTCATTCGGGGCGCCGCCAGCAAAGCAAGATTGCGATCAAGCACGGAAACTAAAATCGTGTATACATTCCTCGGACTTCTGCATGAATACTATACCCTTCCACACAACGTGTAAGTGTTCCTGAGATAAAAGGACAGATGTTCTAGAAAGGACTTAGTAGTAATACGACATTTTTTATGGAAAGAGAATTTTTCGTTGTGATCTTTGACACAATTCTGAACGTACTGCACAACAGGAGAGTATGCAGAATTCATCATTGCCATCTGTGATACAAATCTGAATGCACTGAACGACAGGAGAATATGCAAAATTCTCAAGAGTGAATGGTGGCGACAGGCGAGACTGGTCAGGGACATACCTCGGACAGGATGCCGAGGAGGGAACCCACGCCATAACCAGCGTTTTTTTCATGAGTGGTGTGCGACAACCGATCAGCTCGGGGAATTCCTACGGAGCGTCGTTCGCCCAACTCTTTCCAAAGCTACAAGAGGACCACCGGGAGTATAGGAAACCTTCTAGCCCTTGGGGACTTCGTTATAGGTTTCAAGCAGGAAAGGATCTGGCGCCTTAATGCCTTGTGTCTATAGATGCTTATGCGTTTATGGATTGACTTTCTTACTTCAAATAAAATTCAGTTGTAAGTTCAGCGCAGTACTTGTCTCTTCTTGCATGTCCTTCTGTCTAGCGCTGTTGAAAAAAGCTCGTTATGGATTACCAACTCCCCCATTCTGCAGTTCTTCCAAATCATGCTTCGGCGCTGGCTGTCGGCGACGCTGCAATCAATGGTGCTACAAAAGACGTATATGCATAAGGATATGTCGATATGAATAGTCATTCAGGCTTTCGGTCTTGGACAAGCCGAAGTGTCCAGAGCCCCTTAAACTGTTCGCGTTTTCGCTTTCATTCACTTCTGTAAGCATCAAATGGAAAACGAGCTAAACAATAAAATCATGAAAAGCATCACAAGTTCTTAGTTGATGGCAATTGAGCAATAGCAACAGTTTATTCTCAGTTTTTTTTCTTCAAAGGTGGTAATGAACCCCGTTTAGTTTCCCATACAGGAGATAATACTTCTGCGTTTTCACACTCACTATTTCAGTTATCCGGTTCGCGTTGCCTCTGATGTTGACGGTTCAGTAGTGGGCAAACGTCAGAGGTCCCCTCTCGTGTTCCGAATCTTGCCACTCTGCATGTGGACGTCATCATGGAGGGTGGTCACCTACCCGTAGTTCAAGGTTTCATGTCTATTTTTATGTCGCGACGCATCGAAGTGTGTAATTGTGAGTCAGTAAAGCACTGATTTCGGTGCAATATAACTTCCGTTAGAACCACTAATTTGTGCCTTTAGTGGAATCACTCAATCAATGTGGCTTACTTTTTTCGGGGTGTAACATTCACTTTCGTCAAAGCTGCCAAAAGACAGCGTTTGCTATGGGCACCCGGCCATCATGTACTGCGTGATGGTGAAATAAACATTATTATTGTTACTACGTTAATTTCCCGTTTATTATGAAGGTGCCTGCACATCATGCCACATCACAAAAAAGCCACATCATGCGTTTGCATGACGCCTGACCAAAGACAAGGCCAACGACGACGGATAGAACGCGATGCTTGGACAAATCGGTTAAGAAATAACCCAGTTCTAAGGTTAACCCAAGCGAAACGCAAGGCGGCCGTGTATGTGCAATGCCAGTCACCGTGAAAGAGCCCCTGGGGGTCGAAATGAATCCGCAGTTCTCGTCTTTGGCGTTCCTTATAGTCATGCCCATGTCGCTTTGGGACTTTAAACCCCAAACCACAAATACCAAACACAATACCAGTTCAATACCGATACTTATGAGTTGTCCTAGACAAAGTTCCCGTCAATTTAAAACGGCTGTAGGGTTGCGGTGTCAGTTATTTGCCAGCTGTCTTCGTCGTCCTTGACCTTGTCTTTGGTTGAGCTGAAAGGGAGGAGGGGAGGGGGGAAAGGGAGGCTCAACTAACTTCTGGCTTTTCCGCTTCAAGCAGCCATGGGATTAGTGACATCGAAGAGGGAAAGGGATTGGGGGTCGGGTAATCCGACCCGGAGACATGTCCGAACCTGGCGGGCGAGACACATCTCACATCATTCTGGGTCCGGGCGATCCCTCGCTGCTCTCACGTGACTCTTGTGGGGCTCTATACGGCCACTTTTAAGCCATTTAAACTATGCGCACTCTCTTCCACTCATCTAGGTGCGCGTGGGCAGCTCAGCTGCGCATGACCGAACTGTTGCTCGTCAGATGTGGCATGTGTTCGCTCCGATGAAGGCTTGATAAGGGCAGCGAAGTGGCGCAAGGGGGAGGGGGGGCTTAAAGGGGTAACTGCGGGTGCGCTGCTAAGGCGCGGCCACGCATTCGGCGGCCAGCACGAGCCATCAGGACGCACACGGTTGGCGGGCCGGCACTCTACGAGGATTAAGAGCGAAGATGGAAGTGGCATCTGCAAGGATGTAGACATGTAGACATGTAGACGTGTGCTATTCTTGAAATGAGCTTGTTATGCACAGATTCACGCAACAGTGGAGGAAGAGGAAGAGGACAACACTGAGAACATTTGTTAAAAAATTTCCACAATTAATATATTTTTCTATTTTCAGTCATTCTACTATTTTACTTAGTTTTTGTATCGCACATATACCTCCTTGGCATTCACCACCGTAACCTGGCCAATCCCTCCGCGTGGGTATGTGAAATGTTTTCTGAGGAGAAGAAGAAGAAGGACATGAACTCTGATGAGGTGTACAGCTCGCTGCTGCGCCGAACCACAGCCCAGATCCATCGGCTGGCGCTGGACCCTGTTCGAGGAGACGTTGGCATGGACCCGGACTCCAGGACCTCAGGCAAGGGTGCAGAGCAGCAGCTTCCACCACTGGACACTGGAGGCCTGAGGCAGCGGCTGCCACCTGAGAACTGGAAGGAACCCTGTAGCTATGAGCAGCAGCAGCGCCTGACGGGCAGCAGCGAGGCTTCGCCTGTAAAGCGCATGGCCAGCTCGGAATACGAAGGGGAGACTGGTCTTCATCGGATCAGGAGAACATCTCTAGACGGTGGTGTTGCCAAAAGTGAAGACACCCTCAACAACATCTTTGCCATCCTTCAAAACCCTAACAGCAGGACGGAGCATCGCAAGCAAGCTTTGTCAGAGCTCATGCATCTCACCAAGGATGGCTCACCAGAGCTCTGGGATGAGAACTTCAGAAATGTGCTGCGTTGCGTCATAGAAAACCTTGAAGAGCAAGAGGTCCCTGTAAAAGTATCTGCTCTGCGAGCTTTGGCAGAGTTGCTGAAGAGGCAGCCTCAGCACTTCCACAACTATGCTGAGTTCATCTTGGTCAAGATCTTTGGAACTCTGAAGCAATCTCAGGGAGAGGTGTGCCGTGCTGCGGAGATGTGCTCCATGGAGGCTGCTGCGGCACTGCCTCCCGAGGAGACAATGCGCTTGCTGCACTCGCTCATTCGGGAGTCAGATGATCAAGATGCGGTCATTGCTGCCATCAAGGTGATGTCCAGGCTTGCGGAGGTGCATCCGAAAAGGATAACTGTAGAGCTCTTGCCTCAGATGATGCCAGTTTTGCTGAAGGCGTACGATCAGAACGAAAGTTCTGTTCGGAAGGCGGCAGTATTCTGCATGGTGACGCTGCATGGCGTGGTTGGCTCTGAATTGATGAGGCCACACTTGGCTTCCCTTACAGGATGGAAGTTGAAGCTTCTGAAGTTCTATATCCAGAGATCACAGGGCAACAGCAACGGAAGCACACCAGGCTCCCCTTCGAATACGGCGTCTTCCTCAAGCAATCCCTGATGACATGAAACATTGGCTAACAAACCCACGCTCCCTGCTCTGCTGATTAACTACCATGGCTGTGACCCTGTGCCAGTATCACTTGCTGTGTCGGTGGAAATGAACTTTCCGTCCATGGCCTCAGACGCCTACTTTTTTTCTGTCTTCTTTAGCAGACTCTGGCATTTTTTTTGTGTCTTTGCTGCAGTGTGCGTTTGCTTCATGACATAGTGCTCCACTTCCAGGTCTCATTGGCTGCTTTCTTCAAAAGAGATATTAGTAAAGGTGCTCCTTTGCCGATTAACAAGTTTTGCAATTTTATTGCGTGAATCTGCATAAACACGCTTATTTCAAGAAGCACGCGTCTTTCTCGTCTTTATACGCTCGCTGGGGCCACGGAGCGCCACATTTCGCCTGTGGTACCTGCCTGCGCGAGACATTGGTTACTAAAAAACCAATTTCACAACCGCAGGGACGTGCTCTTTCGCTTGGCGAACAGGCGACGACCACTCCGGGCAGGGCTGCTGTTATGAGCTGGACGGTTCCGGCGCGATAGCGTAGCGGTAGGGGGAGAAGAATGTAAAAGGGAGAGGGGTATAATTAGTACGGCCACACTGGGTTTTAGTTCACAGTCTGGCAACAGTGGGAGTTGCTCAATCTGGCAACACTGCAGTATGTCAACACTGGCATAGCAGACGACTGGTACGACTCACGAAATCCTACTGGCCCGCCGCACGTGGTCGGCGTGCGCTCGGTAGCGTACGCGACCGCGGGGTGGGGTCTGCGCGGTTTTGAACTGTGTCAACCGCGGTTAAATGGGGGATACGTATTTATTTTCCCTATTAAAACCCCACAACGCACACGCACGCACTCACACACACGCACACACGCAAAAGAAAGAGTACGCAGCACTCGGGCTTTTGGCGAGTATCACCGGTTACGTTCGTGTTGGCGCAGTACGCGTTCAAGTACGCGATCTAGACTGACCTCCTTTTTCCCAACTTTCTCTGAATGGTTGCCATTTCGGCTTTAGCGCTAGCACAGCAAGCTCACAACACCGACAGAGACAACCGACACGATCGATCATGCAAAAATTTTGTCGGAGACGAAAATGCGCTGTGAACGCTCTATCCATGCGCACCTCTGAAAACTTATGAAAACATATACCTCTGTGGGATCGCGTTTTACAGATTCACATTATTTGCTGCCACTTGTGGCCACAGACACAACATGCCGTCGCCTAGACGTGTTCATTGCTGATGGCCAAGGAGATAGCTGGAAGAAACGCGGCACAAAAAAGCGAGACGACCGGTGGCACCTCCGGGGAGCGCGGCGCTGCTTACCCGCTAAATAATGGCAAAGTCACCAAGGTACTTACCTGTCGTAATAGATAAGCACGGCGCCAACATGTTCCCCTTTGTCATAGACATTGGCGAAAGAGGAACAGTCCGCCTTCTTCAAAGTAGATTCTGTAAAGACTTTCGTCTGTTAGCGCGATTTTGACAGAATCGAAAGTCACGCCATCGCCACAGATACCGTCTGATAGTCTCTGGTGCCCTTAGAGAATGTAAAAATTAAGTTCTCAGCCTCCAAGACGCGATTAGTCCCCACGAAACAGCGCGAATTTCGGCACAAGCTACGAACACCCATTCCTTCATACGCGACGAGGTATGTGTAGTCCTTTTGGATTAGATTGGATTGGATTGGAAGTGGACAGGGACATCGCAAAACACCACGTTCCGGGCAGCGTTCACAACTACAATGCAGTAGCCGCTGCTCCAACGCCGTACGAACAGCTATATATGGCATCGAGAAGCGCCTGTGCGAGTTTTTAGGTTTGTCTCATTCGGGGCGCCGCCAGCAAAGCAAGATTGCGATCAAGCACGGAAACTAAAATCGTGTATACATTCCTCGGACTTCTGCATGAATACTATACCCTTCCACACAACGTGTAAGTGTTCCTGAGATAAAAGGACAGATGTTCTAGAAATGACTTAGTAGTAATACGACATTTTTTATGGAAAGAGAATTTTTCGTTGTGATCTTTGACACAATTCTGAACGTACTGCACAACAGGAGAGCATGCAGAATTCATCATTGCCATCTGTGATACAAATCTGAATGCACTGAACGACAGGAGAATATGCAAAATTCTCAAGAGTGAATGGTGGCGACAGGCGAGACTGGTCAGGGACATACCTCGGACAGGATGCCGAGGAGGGAACCCACGCCATAACCAGCGTTTTTTTCATGAGTGGTGTGCGACAACCGATCAGCTCGGGGAATTCCTACGGAGCGTCGTTCGCCCAACTCTTTCCAAAGCTACAAGAGGACCACCGGGAGTATAGGAAACCTTCTAGCCCTTGGGGACGTCGTTATAGGTTTCAAGCAGGAAAGGATCTGGCGCCTTAATGCCTTGTGTCTATAGATGCTTATGCGTTTATGGATTGACTTGCTGACTTCAAATAAAATTCAGTTGTAAGTTCAGCGCAGTTCTTGTCTCTTCTTGCATGTCCTTCTGTCTAGCGCTGTTGAAAAAAGCTCGTTATGGATTACCAACTCGCCCATTCTGCAGTTCTTCCAAATCATGCTTCGGTGCTGGCTGTCAGCGACGCTGCAATCAATGGTGCTACAAAACACGTATATGCATAAAGATGTGTTGATATGAATAGTCATTCAGGCTTTCGGTCTTGGACAAGCCGAAGTGTCCAGTGCCTCTTAAACTGTTCGCGTTTTCGCTTTCATTGACTTCTGTAAGCGTCAAATGGAACACGAGCAGAACAATAAAAAAATGAAAAGCATCGCAAGCTCTTAGTTGATGGCTTTTGAGCAATAGCAACAGTTTATTCTCAGCTTTTTTTTTCAAAGGTGGTAATGAACCTAGTTTAGTTTCCCATCCAGGAGATAATACTTCTGCGTTTTCACACTCACTATTTCAGTTATCCTGTTCGCGTTGCCTCTGATTTTGACGGTACAGTAGTGGGCAAACGTCAGAGGTCCCCTCTCGTGTTCCGAATCTTGCCACTCTGCATGTGGACGTCATCATGGAGGGTGGTCACCTTCCCGTAGTTGAAGGTTTCATGTCTATTTTTATGTCGCGACGCATCGAAGTGTGTAATTGTGAGTCAATAAAGAACTGATTTCGATGCAATATAACTTCCGTTAGTACCACTAATTTGTGCCTTTAGTGGAATCACTCAATCAATGTGGCTTACTTTTTTCGGGCTGTAACATTCACTTTCGTCAAAGGTGCCAAAAGACAGCTTTTGCTATGGGTACCCGCCCATCATGCACTGCGTGGTGGTGAAATAAACATTATTATTGTTACTACGTTAATTCCCCGTTTATTATGAATGTGTGTGCACATCATGCCACATCAGAAACAAGCCACAACATGCGTTTGCATGACGCCTGACCAAAGACAAGGCCAACGACGACGGATAGAAAGCGATGCTTGGACAAGTCGGTTAAGAAATAACCCAGTTCTAAGGTTAACCCAAGCGAAACGCAAGGCGCCCGTGTATGTGCAATGCCAGTCACCGTGAAAGAGCCCCAGGGGGTCGAAATGAATCCGCAGCTCTCGTCTTTGGCGTCCCTTATAGTCATGCCCATGTCGCTTTGGGACTTTAAACCCCAAACCACAAATACCAAACACAATACCAGTTCAATACCGATACTTATGAGTTGTCCTAGACAACCCGTCAATTTAAAACGCCTGTAGTGTTGCGGTGTTAGTTATTTGCCAGCTGTCTTCTTCGTCCTTGACCTTGTCTTTGGTTGAGTTGAAAGGGAGGAGGGGAGGGGGGAAAGGCGGGCTCAACTAACTTCTGGCTTTTCGGCTTCAAGCAGCCATGGGATTAGTGACATCGAAGAGGAAAAGGGATTGGGCGTGGGGTAATCAGACCCGGAGACATGTCCGAAGCTGGCGGGCGAGACACATCTCACATCATTCTGGGTCGAGGCGATCCCTCGCTGCTCTCACGTGACTGTTGTGGGGCTCTATATGGCCACTTTTAAGCGATTTAAACTATGCGCACTCTCTTCCACTCATCTATGTGCGCGTGGGCAGCTCAACTGCGCATGACCGAACTGTTGTTCGTCAGATGTGGCATGTGATCGCTGCGGTGAAGGCTTGATAAGGGCAGCGACGTGGCGCGAGGGGGGGGGGGGGGGGGGGGTTAAAGGGGTAACTGCGGGTGCGCTGGTAAGGCGCGACCACGCATTCGGCGGCCAGCACGAGCCATCAGTACGCACACGGATGGCGGGCCGGCACTCTACGAGGATTAAGAGGGAAGATGGAAGTGGGATCTGCGAGGATGTAGACATCTAGACGCGGGCTATTCTTGAAATGAGCGTGTTATGCACAAATTCACGCAACTGTGGAGGAAGAGGAAGAGGACAACACCGAGAACATTTGTTAAAAAATTTCAACAATTAATATATTTTTCTCTTTTCAGTCATTCTACTATTTCACTTAGTTTTTTTTATCGCATATATACTTCCTTGGCATTCACCACCGTAACTTTGCCAATCCCTCCGCGTGGGTATGTGCCATGTTTACTGAGGAGGAGAAGAAGAAGAAGAACATGAACCCTTACGAGGTGTACAGCTCACTGTTGCGCCGAACCACAGCACAGATCCATCGGCTGACGCTGAACCCTGTTCGAGGAGAGGTTATCATGGACCCGGACTCCAGGCCCTCAGGCAGGGGTGCAGAGCAGCAGCTTCCACCACTGGACACTGGAGGCCTGAGGCAACGGCTGGCACCTGAGAACTGGTAGGAACCCTGCAGCTATGAGCAGCAGCAGCGCCTGACGGGCAGCAGCGAGGCTTCGCCTGTGGAGCGCATGGCCAGCTGGGAATACCAAGGAGAGACTGGTCTTCATCGGATCAGGAGAACATCTCTAGACAGTGGTGTTGGCAAAAATGAAGACACCCTCAACAACATCTTTGCCATCCTTCAAAACCCGAACAGCAGGACGGAGCATCACAAGCAAGCTTTGTCAGAGCTCATGCCTCTCACCAACGTTGGCTCACCAGAGCTCTGGGATGAGAACTTCAGAAATGTGCTGCGTTGCGTCATAGAAAACCTTGAAGAGCAAGAGGTCCCTGTAAAAGTGGCTGCTCTGCGAGCTTTGGCAGAGTTGCTGAAGAGGCAGCCTCAGCACTTCCACAACTATGCTGAGTTCATCTTGGTCAAGATCTTTGGAACTCTGAAGCAATCTCAGGGAGAGGTGTGCCGTGCTGCGGAGATGTGCTCCATGGAGGCTGCTGCCGCACTGCCTCCCGAGGAGACAATGCGCTTGCTGCACTCGCTCATTCGGGAGTCAGATGATCAAGATGCGGTCATTGCTGCCATCAAGGTGATGTCCAGGCTTGCGGAGGTGCATCCGAAAAGGATAACTGTAGAGCTCTTGCCTCAGATGATGCCAGTTTTGCTGAAGGCGTACGATCACAACGAAAGTTCTGTTCGGAAGGCGGCAGTATTCTGCATGGTGACGCTGCACGGCGTGGTTGGCTCTGAATTGATGAGGCCACACTTTGCTTCCGCTTCCCTTACAGGATGGAAGTTGAAGCTTCTAAACTTGTACATCCAGAGAGCACAGGGCAACACCAGCGGAAGCACACCAGGCTTCCCTTCGAATACGGCGTCTTCCTCAAGCAATCCCTGATGACATGAAACATCGCCTAACAAACCTACGCTCCCTGCTTTGCTGATTAACTACCGTGGCTGTGACCCTGTGCCAGTATCACTTGCTCTGTCGGTGGAAATGAACTTTCTGTCCATGGCCTCAGGCGCCTACTTCTTTTTTGT
Organism: Amblyomma mixtum; assembly: GCF_055824585.1. Taxonomy (NCBI): domain Eukaryota; kingdom Metazoa; phylum Arthropoda; class Arachnida; order Ixodida; family Ixodidae; genus Amblyomma; species Amblyomma mixtum. The sequence continues at coordinate 184,138,329 of NC_143014.1, forward strand.
CTTATTTAGCAGACTCTGGAATTTTTTTTTGTGTCTTTGCTGCAGTGTGCGTTTGCTTCATGACATAGTGCTCCACTTCCAGGTCTCATTGGCTGCTTTCTTCAAAAGAGATATTAGTAAAGGTGCTCGTTTGCCGATTAACAAGTTTTGCAATTTTATTGCGCGAATCTGCATAAACACGCTTATTTCAAGAAGCACGCGTCTGTCTCGTCTTTATACGCTCGCTGGGGCCACGGAGCGGCACATTTCGCCTGTGGTACCCGCCTGCGCGAGACATTGGTTACTAAAAAACCAATTTCACAACGGCCGGGACGTGCTCTTTCGCTTGGCGAACAGGCGACGACCACTCCGGGCAGGGCTGCTGTTATGAGCTGGACGGTACCGGCGCGATAGCGTAGCGGTAGGCGGAGAAGAATGTAAAAGGGAGAGGGGTATAATTAGTATGGCCACACTGGGTTTTAGTTCACAGTCTGGCAACACTGGGAGTTGCTCAGTCTGGCAACACTGCAGTATGTCAACACTGGCAGAGCAGACGACCGGTACGACTCACGAAATCCTACTGGCCCGCCGCACGTGGTCGGCGTGCGCTCGGTAGCGTACGCGACCGCGGGGTGGGGTCCGCGCGGTTTTGAACTATGTGAACCGCGGTTAAATGAGGGATACGTATTTATTTTCCCTATTAAAACCCCACAACGCACACGCACGCACTCACACACGCACACACGCAAAAGAAAGAGTACGCAGCACTCGGGCTTTTGGCGAGTATCACGTGTTACGTTCGTGTTGGCACGGTACGCGTTCAAGTACGCGATCTAGACTGACCTCCTTTTTCCCAACTTTCTCTGAAGGGTTGCCATTTCGGCTTTAGCACTAGCACAGCAAGCTCACAACACCGACAGAGACAACCGACACGATCGATCATGCAAAAATTTTGTCGGTGACGAAAATGCGCTGTGAACGCTCTATCCATGCACACATATACCTCTGAAAACATATGAAAACATATACCTCTGTGGGATCGCGTTTTACAGATTCACATTATTTGCTGCCACTTCTCGCCACAGACACAACATGCCGTCGCCTAGACGTGTTCATTGCTGATGGCCAAGGAGATAGCTGGAAGAAACGCGGCACATAAAAAGCGAGACGACCGGTGGCACCTCCGGGGAGCGCGGCGCTGCTTACCCGCTAAATAATGGCAAAGTCACCAAGGTACTTACGTGTCGTAATAGATAAGCAGGGCGCCAACATGTTCCCCTTTGTCACAGACATTGGCGACAGAGGAACAGTCCGCCTTCTTCAAAGTAGATTCTGTAAAGACGTTCGTCTGTTAGCGCGATTTTGACAGAATCGAAAGTCACGCCATCGCCACAGATTCCGTCTGATAGTCTCTGGTGCCCTTAGAGAATGTAAAAATTAAGTTCTCAGCCTCCAAGACGCGATTAGTCCCCACGAAACAGCGCGAATTTCGGCACAAGCTACGAACACCCATTCCTTCATACGCGACGAGGTATGCGTAGTCCTTTTCGATTAGATTGGATTGGATTGGATGTGGGCAGGGACATCGCAAAACAACACGTTCCGGGCAGCGTTTACAACTACAATGCAGTAGCCGCTGCGCGAACGCCGTACAAACAGCTCAATATGGCATCGAGAAGCGCCTGTGCGAGTTTTTAGGTTTGTCTCATTCGGGGCGGCGCCATCAAAGCAAGATTACGATCAAGCACGGAAACTAAAATCGTGTATACATTCCTCGGACTTCTGCATGAATACTATACCCTTCCACACAACGTGTAAGTGTTCCTGAGATAAAAGGACAGAAGTTCTAGAAAAGATTTAGTAGTAATACCACATTTTTTATGGAACAAGAATTTTTCGTTGTCATCTTTGACACAATTCTGAGCGTACTGCACAACAGGAGAGCATGCAGAATTCATCATTGCCATCTGAGATACAAATCTGAATGCACTGAACGACAGGAGAATATGCAAAATTCTCAAGAGTGAATGGTGGCGACAGGCGAGACTGTTCAGGGACATACTTCGGACAAGATGCCGAGTAGGGAAGCCCCGCCATAACCAGCGTTTTTTTCATGAGTGGTGTGGGACAACCGATCAGCTCGGGGAATTCCTACGGAGCGTTGTTTGCCCAACTCTTTCCAAAGCTACAAGAGGACCAACGGGAGTATGGGAAACCTTCTAGCCCTTTGGGACGTCGTTATAGGTTTCAAGCAGGAAAGGATCTGGCGCCTTAGTGCCTTGGGTCTATAGATGCTTATGCGTTTATAGATTGACTTGCCTGATTAGAATAAAATTCAGTTGTAAGTTCAGCGCAGTACTTGTCTCTTCTTGCATGTCCTGCTGTCTAGCGCTGTTGAAAAAAAATGGCTGAGGCTTAACTTGGTTAAGCCTGGAGAATGCGAAGCATCATCGTGTCGCGTAATTTGGAGGCGCACAACCACAGCGACGGCGCGAGGTGGGCCCCCGTTTCTCTACTGTCGTGACGTCATCGTGTCACGTGGTGTGACGTCATGTATCACGTGATTTGGAGGCGCATAACCACGGTGAAGGGCTGAAGTGGTAGCTAAAGTAGTATGCTTCGCATAAAAGCTCGTTATGGATTACCAACACGCCCATTCTGCAGTTCTACAAAGTCATGCTTCGGTGCTGGCTGTCAGCGACGCTGCAATCAATGGTGCTACAAAACACGCATATGCATAAGGATGTGTCGATATGAATAGTCATTCAGGCTCTCGGTCTTGGACAAGCCGAAGTGTCCAGAGACCCTTAAACTGTTCGCGTTTTCGCTTTCATTGACTTCTGTAAGCGTCAAATGTTACATGGGCAGAAAAATAAAATCATGAAAAGCATCACAACTTCTTAGTTGATGGTAATTGAGCAATAGCAACAGTTTATTCTTAGTTTTTTTTTCAAAGGCGGTAATGAACCCCGTTAAGTTTCCCATCCAGGAGATAATACTTCTGCGTTTTCACACTCACTATTTCAGTTATCCTGTTCGCGTTGCCTCTGATGTTGACGGTTCAGTAGTGGGCAAACGTCAGAGGTCCCCTCTCGTGTTCCGAATCTTGCCACTCTGCATGTGGACGTCATCATGGAGGGTGGTCACCTACCCGTAGTTCAAGGTTTCATGTCTATTTTTATGTCGCGACGCATCGAAGTGTGTAATTGTGAGTCAGTAAAGCACTGATTTCGATGCAATATAACTTCCGTTAGAACCACTAATTTGTGCCTTTAGTGGAATCAGTCAATCAATGTGGCATACTTTTTTCGGGGTGTAACATTCACTTTCGTCAAAGCTGCCAAAAGACAGCTTTTGCTATGGGCACCCGGCCATCATGTACTGCGTGATGGTGAAATAAACATTATTATTGTTACTACGTTAATTTCCCGTTTATTATGAAGGTGCCTGCACATCATGCCACATCACAAACAAGCCACATCATGCGTTTGCATGACGCCTGACCAAAGACAAGGCCAACGACGACGGATAGAAAGCGATGCTTGGACAAATCGGTTAAGAAATAACCCAGTTCTAAGGTTAACCCAAGCGAAACGCAAGGCGGCCGTGTATGTGCAATGCCAGTCACCGTGAAAGAGCCCGAGGGGGTCGAAATGAATCCGCAGCTCTCGTCTATGGCGTCCCTTATAGTCATGCCCATGTCGCTTTGGGACTTTAAACCCCAAACCACAAATACCAAACACAATACCACTTCAATATCGATACTTATGAGTTGTCCTAGACAAAGTTCCCGTCAATTTAAAACGCCTGTAGGGTTACGGTGTCAGTTATTTGCCAGCTGTCTTCGTCGTCCTTGACCTTGTCTTTGGTAGAGTTGAAAGGGAGGAGGGGAGGGGGGAAAGGCGGGCTAAACTAACTTCTGGCTTTTCCGCTTCAAGAAGCCATGGGATTAGTGACATCGAAGAGGGAAAGGGATTGGGGGTCGGGCAATCAGACCCGGAGACATGTCCGAACCTGGCGGGCGAGACACATCTCACATCATTCTGGGTCGGGGCGATCCCTCGCTGCTCTCACGTGACTCTTGTGGGGCTCTATACGGCCACTTTTAAGCCATTTAAACTATGCGCACTCTCTTCCACTCATCTAGGTGCGCGTGGGCAGCTCAGCTGCGCATGACCGAACTGTTGTTCGTCAGATGTGGCATGTGTTCGCTCCGATGAAGGCTTGATAAGGGCAGCGAAGTGGCGCGAGAAGGGGGGGGGGGGTTAAAGGGGTAACTGCGGGTGTGCTGCTAAGGCGCGGCCACGCATTCGGCGGCCAGCACGAGCCATCAGGACGCACACGGTTGGCGGGCCGGCACTCTACGAGGATTAAGAGCGAAGATGGAAGTGGCATCTGCAAGGATGTAGACATGTAGACATGTAGACGTGTGCTATTCTTGAAATGAGCTTGTTATGCACAGATTTACGCAACTGTGGAGGAAAAGGAAGAGGACAACACCGAGAACATTTGTTAAAACATTTCAACGATTAATATATTTTTCTGTTTTCAGTCATTCTACTATTTTACTTAGTTTTTTTTATCGCACATATACCTCCTTGGCATTCACCACCGTAACTTAGCCAATCCCTCCGCGTGGGTATGTGAAATGTTTACTGAGGAGAAGAAGAAGAACAACATGAACTCTGATGAGGTGTACAGCTCACTGCTGCGCGGAGCCACAGCCCAGATCCATCGGCTGGCGCTGGACCCTGTTCGAGGAGACGTTGGCATGGACCCGGACTCCAGCCCCTCAGGCAAGGGTGCAGAGCAGCAGCTTCCACCACTGGACACTGGAGGCCTGAGGCAACGGCTGGCACGTGAGAACTGGAAGGAACCCGCAGCTATGAGCAGCAGCAGCGCCTGACGGGCAGCCGCGAGGCTTCGCCTGTCAAGCGCATGGCCAGCTCGGAATACGAAGGGGAGACTGGTCTTCATCGGATCAGGAGAACATCTCAAGACGGTGGTGTTGCCAAAGGTGAGGACACCCTCAACAACATCTTTGCCATCCTTCAAAACCCGAACAGCAGGACGGAGCATCACAAGCAAGCTTTGTCAGAGCTCATGCCTCTCACCAACGTTGGCTCACCAGAGCTCTGGGATGAGAACTTCAGAAATGTGCTGCGTTGCGTCATAGAAAACCTTGAAGAGCAAGAGGTCCCTGTAAAAGTGGCTGCTCTGCGAGCTTTGGCAGAGTTGCTGAAGAGGCAGCCTCAGCACTTCCACAACTATGCTGAGTTCATCTTGGTCAAGATCTTTGGAACTCTGAAGCAATCTCAGGGAGAGGTGTGCCGTGCTGCGGAGATGTGCTCCATGGAGGCTGCTGCCGCACTGCCTCCCGAGGAGACAATGCGCTTGCTGCACTCGCTCATTCGGGAGTCAGATGATCAAGATGCGGTCATTGCTGCCATCAAGGTGATGTCCAGGCTTGCGGAGGTGCATCCGAAAAGGATAACTGTAGAGCTCTTGCCTCAGATGATGCCAGTTTTGCTGAAGGCGTACGATCACAACGAAAGTTCTGTTCGGAAGGCGGCAGTATTCTGCATGGTGACGCTGCATGGCGTGGTTGGCTCTGAATTGATGAGGCCACACTTGGCTTCCCTTACAGGATGCAAGTTGAAGCTTCTGAACTTCTATATCCAGAGAGCACAGGGCAACAGCAGCGGAAGCACACCAGGCTCCCCTTCGAACACGGCGTCTTCCTCAAGCAATCCCTGATGACATGAAACATCGCCTAACAAACCCACGCTCCCTGCTTTGCCGATTAACTACCATGGCTGTGACCCTGTGCCAGTATCACTTGCTGTGTCGGTGGAAATGAACTTTCTGTCCATGGCCTCAGGCGCCTACTTTTTTTTCTGTCTTCTTTAGCAGACTCTGGCATTTTTTGTCTTTGCTGCAGTGTGCGTCTTCTTCATGACATAGTGCTCCACTTCCAGGTCTCATTGGCTGCTTTCTTCAAAAGAGATATTGGTAAAGGTGCTCCTTTGCCGATTAACAAGTTTTACAATTTTATTGCGTGAATGTGCATAAACACGCTTATTTCAAGAAGCACGCGTCTGTCTCGTCTTTGTACGCTCGCTCGTCTTTATACATTTCGCCTGTGGTACCTGCATGCGCGAGACATTGGTTACTAAAAAACCAATTTCACAACCGCCGGGACGTGCTCTTTCGCTTGGCGAACAGGCGACGGCCACTCCGGGCAGGGATCTGCTATGAGCTGGACGGTTCCGGCGCGATAGCGCAGCGGTGGGCGGATAAAAATGTAAAAGGGAGAGGGGTATAACTAGTATGGCCACACTGGGTTTTAGTTCACAGTCTGGCAACACTGAGAGTTGCGCAGTCTGGCAACACTGTATTATGGCAACACTGGCATAGCAGACGACAGGGTACGACTCACGAAATCCTACTGGCCCGCCGTGATCGGCGTGCGCTCGGTAGCGTACGCGACCTCGGGGTGGGGTCCGCGCGGTTTTGAACTGTGTCAGCCGCGGTTAAACGGGGGTTACGTATTTATTTCCCCTATTAAAACCCCACAGCGCACACGCACGCACACACACACAGATACACGCAAAAGAAAGAGTACGCAGCACTCGGGCTTTTGGCGAGTATCACCTGTTACGTTCGCGTTGGCACGGTACGCGTTCAAGTACGCGATCTAGACTGACCCCCTTTTTCCCAACTTTCTCTGAAGGGTTGCCATTTCGGCTTCAGCGCTAGCACAGCAAGCTCACAATACCGACAGAGACAACCGACACGATCGATCATGCAAAAATTTTGTCGGAGACTAAAATGCGCTATGAACGCTCTATCCATGCACACGGCCGTATCTCTTCGAAAACATATACCTCTGTGGGATCGCGTTTTACAGATTCACATCAAGCCCAGCTTTCCGGGACAAGGGCGTTTAGTTCGGCAGACTGCCACCACGGGCCGCTTCACCGTGAACTCCTCCTCTCTCTTTTTTTTTCCCCTTTCCTGCCTCGCATAGCCGCTCGCGGGCAGACGGGAGGAAACACCGCGGGGGGGCGGTCGGGTGAACCTTTGTTCGGAATACCTTCAACATTGTGGGAGGAGGGGGAGCAGGAAGGGCTCTGCGGGGAAAGAAAAGTACCAATGCGGCGTGAAGCCTTCTCTGCGCCTGACAAACGCATGCTCAGTAGTCGGATACTGAGAAGGGCGCCTTGTGGGACAAGAAAGATGGGACAGAAAAGGCAAGATGGTTGACGGGCTTGTTGCATCGCTTGAGCGGGCGAGGATGCTTTCCGCGATTTTTTCTTACGAGTTGTAAGGTCTCCAAAAGGTGCTTGCAGGATTTTGAGGAAAGAAAAAACTATACATCCCGGTAGAAACATGACGCAGTGGTACACAGTGTGCCGTGTCTCTCCGGCGCCGTATTTTTCGCCACACACGCGCTATGCTACACATACGCACGCACACCCGCACGAACGCAAGCTGGAGCACCGAAAGCACACGTAGCGTGCGTCTGCATATCTGTGCCGTGTCATGTGGCCGATTGAGTAAATATCGCACTGGCAATATGCGCTGAATTTTGAGAAAACAACTATAATCGCAAAATCAAGGAAAAAGTACGTAAGAGAAATGTTGTTAGCCTTCTTTATGGTGACAGCGACTAAGGGATAAGTGAGCACGCTGTCTGTCTCATCGACCAAGTAAAATTATAGTAACAGAAATCAGAGAGTGAAGGAAAACGAGGAATTCGTTTCCTACACTCCGGCCATGCGATGAGGTGATATATTTTGTTTTTGTGCAATGCTGTTCACCTGTGGCCATGAATGTATTGTTCAAGCGTGTATCAATACAGGCATGCATTTCGAGGCTACACCTTCGACTTGACGCAAGAAGTCACCCGAAAAAAAAAAGTACTTCTGGAATAATTTCAAGTTTCATCGTGTTTCTAACCTCTTTTAAGTGCGCAACCATAAAAGTGTGTGGCTTTGTGAACAGCTCGACTATAACCATAAGTCACCAGTGCATGTCTCTAGGAGTCACTTGCAAGAATTAGCGCTCTACCCTGAGCGGCGGGATGCGACTGCATCATGGCAGAAAAGCAACACGAAAAGTCTAGAAACGGAGCCAACAGACAGAAACACTAAATGGATGGCCTAGGCTGTACAGTAAAACGGAGTTGTCGACATGAATGGGAACAGAGGAGAAATTAGTAGTCCGAAGAGGCGCACTTTCGCCTGGCTCCGCAAACGCCACGACAAAGCGACAGCGGGCCGGGACATCTGTCGCGGTGAAGAGGCGCCGAGATCACCTTCGCAAACAGCGACCGAGAGCTGAGAAGCGACGTTCATTTCATGCAGTAGCGTTTCCAGCATGTAGTCTAGCCAAGCCATCACCACACGCCCTTGGACACTTGGTCATAGAAGACAGAACACTAAATGATGTTCCTCTTGAAGTTTCCCTCACGCGGAAGGCGTCCGGGGCGACAGCGCGTAATGCAAGCGCAACGAAACAAATTCATAAAGGTTTCTGTAGTCACAACGCTCGATATACAGGGTGTCCCAGCTAACTTGGACCTAAATTTATAAAAAACTAAGCGTTCTTCAGAACTGAAATCGCGTGGATGTTATTGAGGTGTATCTAAAGTTAGAGTACCATTTTTTCCCTCCTCCTATTTGAATAATCAGTCGAGATAAATAAATTAACTTTTTAAATATAGCTTGAAACGTTCAGGCGTCAATAGGAAGGTTGTGGAGTTCCGCAAATATCGTCCAACCCAAGCACTTCCATCGAGATAGACCTAGCGTGGCCATTTTTTTTCGGGAAAAACGAAAGCCCGCGAATTTTAAAATATACCACGTGACAGCTCGCTCTTGCGCCCGGATGCGCCGCGATTACAGCGCTCTTATCCGTGCTTCGTTAGAAACATCACCCGCTTCGGGCCTTTCGTGCTGCCCAAGACAGGGCTTCGCGATGTGCTTGGTTCCAAGATAAGCGCCAGTGGGTACGGGCGGCGGAAAGAAAGCGCGGCTCCTGTTTTTCAGCGTAATTCACACGACGTTATCAGGCTTGTTATATGCGTCTTTGCTTGTTGGGATCTTGCTCCCAAATACAAACTCATGAGATTGTCATCGTTCTTCCGCAAGCATTCTGCTAACGTGAGTGTGCAGTTATTACCCTCAGAAACGGGAGCCGCGCTTTCTTTCAACTCCCGCCCGAACCCTCTGGCGCTTATCTTGGAACCAAGCACATAGCGAAGCCCTGCCTTTCGGCAGCACAAAAGGGCCGAAGCGGGTGATGTTTCTTACAAAGCACTGATGAGAGCGCTGTAATCGCGGCGCATCCGGGCGCACGGAGCGCTCTGTCACGTGGTATTTTTTAAACTCCGCGGGCTTTCGTTTTTCCTTAATAAAAACGGCCACGCTAAGTCTATCTCGTCGGAAGTGCCTGGGTTGGATCTTATTCGTGGAGCTCCACAACCTTCCTATTGACGCCTGAACGTTTCAAGCTATATTTAAAAAGTTAATTTATTTATCGCGACTAATTATTCAAATAGGAGAACCGAAAAAATGGTACTGTAACTTTAGATAAACATCAACAATATCCACGCGATTTCAGTTCTGAAGAACGCTTAGTTTTTTTATAAACCTTGGTCCAAGTTAGCTGGGACACCCTGTATATACATTGCTACAAAACACGGCACACTACCCATGCATTAATGCAATGTGGTAGTCCAGGTGTAGCACGGATTGGAACAGTTTCTAATGCAAGAGCATTATACTCCTGCCATACTGGAGCGTTTAGTGCCACTTTCAACAAGTGACATTTGCTTAAAGTGTCATTTGCGCACTGTCACACGATGAGCTTTAGTGACACTCGCTGCAGAACGCACTTTCCTCGCTGTGAGTTTGGTGGGCTCCCTCAACTTGGTCCGGCAAGGCGAGAGGGTAGCCTGAACAGCAGTTATCCGGCATTCAAAAATTTGCTCTGAGAATTAAAAATCTCCATCTTATTTTCATGATTGCGCATTTTAATGAAAGCTTGTTTTAATTCATATGCAAATAAAGACAATGCGCACACTTGAACAGCTACTCTCGCTTTGCTGACGGCGACCCCCTTCCGCGGTAGGCCTGATGAGTCCACTGGGTGTGTGTACGCAATTTCGGTGATTGGGGAGAGCGAATTCTCAAGTTTCAGCGAACCCAAATGTACAGTGAGTGTAGTTTTGCCACAGGTGACCTGAAATCGACTGTCGCTTACATTACAGGGCGCGCATGCACTGAACGGGATGCGCCGTTGGGACTCGGACTGCCGCTCCTCCCTCTAGACACCTCCCCAGAGGCTGAAGAGGAAGCCGCCATTGCACTTGCTATCACCCGCACGGAAGCCCGGTATATTATAAGTGACTCTAAAACTGCGATTCTAAATTTTCCTCGAGGCCGAGTCCACCTCCCTGCTTTTGACATACTGGACTCGCCCGATGCACCCCCACCCCTCCAAGTGGAGCTGATATGGGTGCCTGCGCACTCTGGGAATCCCGGAAACGAGGCCGCCAACCTTTTATCCCGAGGTTCTTAAAACCAGGCTCAGGTGGCCTCGGATCGGGGATTCACGAAGGAGCGCATGCACTCATTCAGTGAGCTGACGCAGGCATACAGAGCTCACGCAAGCTCTACCCCCCGCCCCACCCCTCCCTAGATAGCAAGCGCGCAACACTCTGGCGCAGACTTCAGACACACACTCTCCCCTTACCCCAGCCCACTATCATCCCTCCTTCCCCACTCCTGCATGCGCCCTATGCTCAGAACCCTTCGCTTCTGCCCTCCACATCATTTCACTCTGCCCGGCGGACCCTTCCCCGCGGGACCTAGAGAACCTCAAGACCTGGGAGGACTGGGAGACCCTGCTGCGCTCGGAGGACCCGGCCGTGCCGACCATCGCCACCGGCCGGGCTGCCAGCGTTATGAACCTTAGGAACATAAACACTTGAGTGTAGTGGGGTCGTGCCCCGAATTCCTCTTGCAATATAGTTTTCCTCTCTCTCTAGGCCCCGCGGGTGAGGGTCCGCCAGGCAGACGGAGAGTATGTGGAGGGAAGAGGCGAAAGGTTTTGGGCACAGGGTGTAGGCAGGAGGGGGGTAGGAGGGATGATAGTGGTCAGGGGTGAGTAAGAGTGTGTTCGATGCAACGCCCGCCGCGTATATCTCCGGCAGATGCGCGTGCTGTGACGCGTTGAACTCTCTCTACGTTCGCCGCATGACCAGTACTCGCCACGAGCCGAAGAAGAGGAAGTGGCAGCATCACGTGCTAAAGAAACGTTACGATGTATTCATTATTGTCGCATACGGGTAACGAAACAGCTAATTTCGAACAATAATAGTTCGCTTAATGGAAACTGTTAAAGTAGCTTAATTCTGATTTTTGCATTTGAGCAAGGTAAGGGGGCCGCGCGCACGCAGCCCCCACTACCAAAAATTACATGCTCCATCTGCCTCGATTGAAGCAGTGGCAGGCGTCAGCGTGGGCCCAGTGCAATGCCCACGCCTCTTCCTGGAGGCTCCTCCGTCATGACCAAGGATACCTCAGCACCCGGTAAAAATGCCGACCAGCTGCAATGCCCGGCAAGCCCATTAACTGCGACCACCATATCGTTGCCAGTGAGTTCTGTGTTATAAATAAATATGAAACCCGACAACAAAGAGCTTAAGCACCAATTTCAAGCTCTTTAGCTATTAAAAGTCATTTAACGTTGGAACTTAATTTACTGCACTGCTTGCGGAGCCTCAAACAGAAATTAAGTCGTTTAAACGTACCCGAAAGACTTTAATATGTCTGCATTCTTAAAGCAGCCATGGCGCCACCATTTTTGTCTTCTTCCTCCTTTCTTTATATTTTTGCTTGGTTAATGATGGAACGGTAATAAAAGAAGGCAAAGCTGGCCCCTCTACTAATCGTACAGCCATCGCGAAAAGCGTCAGAGGCGGCTGCACCTTTTTCATGATTGGAACTATTTAATTAATTCTCATTGGTGTAGTTGACATGAGCGAAACGGAATCGGACAGATTCTTTGTTGGCATGCAGTAATCAGTAATTACAGGCTTTCCTCCATGCTTCGCTACATTGCTGAAATACGCATTCATTGCGCACGCCAAAAGCTGCCGAGCCGCACGCTGGCTGTGTTGGAAATTCTTTCATATTGATGTTCATATTTCCACGCGGTGGTGACAGTGCCGTGAATAGATGAGCAGGCTGATGCAACACTGAAATTAAATCTTTATTGAGCTGACTTGCGCCCACAAAGAATTGAACAACTCGACGACAGCAACAAGTGTGCTCCTTAGAAAAAACAGCGCTAAGACGAATGACATCGAAGAACAGAATGTCTGCCGCTCTCGGCCGCGTTCAATTCAAAGCTGAGAAAGCACTTTCGAGACACGGTGCTCAAAGCAACAACCACCACAATCTCGAACAACGTAGAATCAGTTGAGCATGGCTGCGATCATTCGAGAGAAACCTGGCCGCATCCCGAGTTTCAAACAAAGTGATAAAGGCGCGTTCCGTCAGTTTTGAACATATCAACAAACATTCCAGGCATTAGTCCCCTCTTAAAGAAGCATCGACCCGATGTTTAAAAGGAAAACTGAATATAGCCAAATTAAACATGAAAATGGAAAGACTACTGTACATCAGCGAGCGTAGTAAGAGAACAAAACTAAAACTAAAAATTCAAAAAGTATAGCGTCCATTAGCGCGCGTGATAGGGTTCCAGGCGCGCGAGAGAGACAAAACGTTTATTCACTACTCCTAGACTGTTGAGAGTCTTCTTGGGTGGAGTCTAGGACTCCTGCGGAGGCTGCGGTAGCTCGGGCCCGTTCGACCAGTGAAAGCTGATTTCCGGGCTCCTAGCTAAACACCGCTGACTCCCAGTGCTCCGGCGTGGCATTGTGTATGACTGACACTTCTGGGTTGTGTTGGCATCCCCATGTGGTGTGGTTTGTGCACCCACAACTGCACCGAGGCAGGAGGAAAGCAAGGGCTCAGGCGTTATAAAAGTGCATCGCTGGCAAGAAATAATACGACTTCGTAGACGCAGCCAGCTACCCAAGCCACAGAGCCACGGTGGCAGCGGCTATCGACTACGTTCACAAGGAGTTGGCCACCGTCACCGTAAGGCATTGTACCTCTACTGATGTACAGGCGACTGCGACTGCTTTCGCAGTAGCCGAAAGCAACACAAGAGGAGAATCCTTCGTAATCATCTCGGACTCGCAGACAGCCTGTCGGAATTTCCTGAGAGGCAGAACAGGCAAGAAAGCTATTTGCGTTCTAAGCCAAGGCGGCTGAAGCCAAGTAAAACATTCCATCATGCGGGCATCAGGACACGCAGGCCTGGCCGGGAACCACGCAGCGGACGCTATCGCTCGAGGACACACTAACGGAGCGACGGCTGATGCTTAGGGATTCGAGCCAGTTACCCAGACGTACGGCGATATACTGGAGCACCTTAGGGGATTAAGGAGGGTCTATCCCCCATTCGATAGCCAACTAACTAAACAGCAATATCTAAGTTGGAGACAGCTCCAAATAAACACATATAAATGCTTATTTATCCTAAATGATACACCCCACTACATACAGATCCGCATGACCATGGTGCAGAAAGACAGGGGCACGACATGCACCACTCCTTGGTGTGAACGGTGCCGCTGGGATGCTGCTGCTCCGTGGGGGCCAGTTCATAGTCTTCTCCAAGTCGATGAACGATCTTGTACGAGCCAAAATAGCGGCTCAAATGTTTTTCACTCAGTCCACGACGTCGAGTGGGCGTCCATACCCAGGAAGCGTGGTCGTGGCCTCACTCCCGTGGATGAGACTAAATGGTGTCATCTGGGTGGCCCCCTGCACTGCTGAGTTGTAGGCGAAGACGACGCAGGGAAGAATGGCATCCCAGGTCATGTGTTCGGCGTCGGCATACATGGTGAGCATGTTGGCGATAGTTTTGTTTAAGTGTTCTGCTATCCGATTAGTTTGCGTGTGGTACGCAGCCGTCTTCCGGTGGCTCGTTTCTCTCTGTACTGCAGGATTGCTTGGGAGCTCGGCAGCAAAGCAGTTCCTCTGTCCGGGATGGCAACTTAGCGCTCTGAAGGAGGTCATTTTCAACGAAGAACTTAGCAGCTTCTGCAGCGCTACCACGGGGCAGCGCTTATGCTTCGGCATAGCCGGTAAATTGGCCGGTTGGTATTATTATCTACTTGTTACCGGATGTCGCTGCACGGAGGGGGCCAAGGAGATCCATGCCGATCTGCTGGAAAGGTCGCTTGGTGGTCTATTTGGCTGGAGAAACCCTGCAGGTCTCGTTGACTCTGTTTGGCGGTGTTGATAACACGCTGACGTCACCTGGGATTTTAGGACCACTGCTGCTGGTAAACGCGTACATGGTCTTATACATGAGTCATATGCATAATACTTTCGCATTATCCACGTTTGGACGCTCCGGACGTAGAGAAGACTCGCCTCCAGGTACCCGAAGAAGCGCTGTAGCCCAGTCTGAGCGTTGGTGCTGTTCCAAGTCGCTGGTGCTTATCGTTCCGAAAAAGGCGCCCTTATTATCCTCTTCCGACGGCTTGTCGACAGGGACTCGCGACAGTCAATCTCCATCCGTGTGCTTGCGTCCGGATTTGTAGGAGGCACTGACGTCAAACTAATGGAGGTGCACGCTTCACCGAGACGGACGGCCGGAGGGGGACCTTCAGACTGACAAGCCAGCACAGTGCGTGGTGATCGCTGACAACCTTGAACGGCCGCCCGTACAGGTAGGGGAGGAATTTCGATGTAGCCTAGATGATGGCGGGGCACTATTCGGTCGTTGAATGGTTAGCTTCGGCCTTCGACAGGGAAGGGTTAAGCGTACGCGATTGCTTTCTGCAGCCTGTCGCTTTTATGAACGAGGACGGCGCCAACTTCTCTCGGCCTCTCTCGCCAACTTCGATTAGCCAGTAGTCGATCATGAGGTCCAACGACCAGAACGGCTATGACGGCGTGGCATGATCAGTCGAGGGTATACCGTCGATCCTTGGGAGGAGGTAGATGTCTTTCTTAGTTAGGCTGTTAGCCTTACCATGTTAATAAACTAATTTACCACTTGAACTATAGCTTGCGTTCAGGATAGTTCGTTGTATACCGATGGGAGAATTTGCGGGTGCTGCATCGGGTCGATGTTTCGAATGTTTATTGATGTTGAAAACTGCCGTCACGCGCATTCATCACTTTGTTTGAAACTCGAGATGCGACCAGGTTTATCTCGAATGATCGCAGCCATGCTCAACTGATTCCATGTTGTTCGAGATTGTGGTGGTTGCTGCTTTGAGCACCGTGTCTCGAAAGTTATTTGTCAGCTTTAAATTGAGCGCGGCCGAGAGCGGCAGACATTCTGTTCTACGATGACTGCCGAGCACGCTTGTTGCTGTCGCCGAGTTGTTCAACTCTTTGTGGGCGCATGTCAGCTTAATACAGATTTCATTTCAGTGATGCATCAGCCTGCTCGTCTGATCACGGCATTGTCACCACCGCGTGGAAATATGAACATCAATATGAAAGAATTTCTAACAAACAACCAGCGTGCGGCTGGTCATGTGCATTTATGCTTCTGGCAGTCCCCTGTACGCACTGCTGATAACTCGATACTTCCAGGCACTTTAGCAGAAAACAATTCAAGTAGATTTTAACATAAAATCGTTATCAAAGTCTACAATATGTTTTTTTTTCTGTTTTATGGCGTTCAACGTACCAAAGCGACTCACTCAGTCTATGAGGGACACCGTAGTGGAACTCTGAAGGCTCCGGATAATTTCGGCCGGCTGAGGTTCTTTAATGTGCATTCACATCGCACGGGCCCCGAACATTTCGCCTCTATAAAAATGCCACCGCCGTGGCCGAGATCAAATTCTCATCGTTCGGATGAGCAGCCGAGCGCCATAAACACTGAGCCACCGCGGCGGATTTTGCTCTATAAAAGAGGCTCGGGGTTTAAGGAATCAGAAGCTTGGCGATAAACACCACCACTTCTCGATCAAACAGTGGTCGTGCAAATACGCTCGCAACATTTAGACTGAGAGTCCATTCGGAATAGAAACATAAATGGCGCGTTCACACTTGGGCATTTCGGCGGCGACGGCCAGCGGAATCCGCCGCGTCCGAAATGCTGCCTCGTTCACACTTGCCGGCCACCACGTCTCCGCTCGTCGTCTGCTCGCGGCGTACAGAGATATGGCAAGAGGTTAACCGATGCTGACTATATGCGATAACCATGTGCACGCTTACGTACGTCAAAATGCAGCTATTAAGCCATTTCTAACACTCTCACTTTTAGAACAGAAGCGCGACGACGTTCAGCCTAGTGGCGTCATCTGGTGGTTAAGACGGGAACCATTGCTGTCAACAAACCGACGAAGCTTAAAGGGCGCAGAATCGTCGCTCTAAAGAAAAAACTAATGCAAATTCATTAATCGTACGTTTTCTTATGGGTTAGATGAGACGAGGCGACAGACCGGTGGCCCATTTATGGGTGGCAAGAATTAAATCGCAACAAGACGGCACAAAGCCAAAAAACGACAGGACAGACGCTAACTTGCATTGGCCATTTATGGCCAATGAACGCGCTGAAGAAGGCAATAACAAGGACGAATCCAGTCTGAAGCGAGGCATCATTAGCATCATCCATCGAAGGGCGCCGCCACATTTGTCGCCACGGGAATGCAACTTCGTACTCGCCGTCCTATTGGCCGATGAGAATCGGCGGAATTTTTTTCCGGCGGCAGAATTCGGTCCTGGACCGATCGGGCTTTCCGCGGAATCTCTGCCGCGGCAGCGTATTCCGCTTGCACGCGACTTTGCACGCTGGTAGGTCGGCTGCTCCTCCGCCGGCCCCACCTCCAAGGGCAGAGCTTCCTGTCCCGTCGGAGCTGCGCGGCTTATTGGCCGCGGCCACGGTATCTGCCTGACGTCTGAAAGAATCTAACCAATAGCTATCTCTCAACTTGTATACGCTGGTGCGAGACGGTCGAGGGTGCTACCATGAAGCAGTCGCCGGGAAGTGCTCGCCAAATTTCGCACGTGATTATGGGTCCTCTGTTGCGTGTAGAAGTGTATTATTTGGCTCAGGTGTTTATGACAACACAATGCAGTGATTAGGCGAGTTGATATGCTCTCCTCGGAACATGTTTCGAACCCCTTTAAGAAGCGCTTTTATAATGCGCGTAGCGTACACGAGCAAAAATATTCATATTGGGGAGCGAGCTCCGCTATTTTAAAATAACACCAACAGACCTGGGCAGTACAAGCGAGTTATGCCTTTTTCATTAAATAAATGCACGAGCAGTTCGTGTGTTCTGCGCGAAACGAAATCAGAAAGACAGACTGGAGATTTCGACTGAGTACGTCTGGACTGAATTACGGTTAGTTGTCTAGCCTTTTAGTTCATTTCACAGCTGCCCGTTTCAGAACTGTTATTCTTTTTAATCCTAGGAGAATTTGATTTTAGCGGTTGTTGCAGCACCGCCAAACCCGGCACTACATCAGTGTTTGCCTGACCATGCTTGACAGAGCCGCATCAGTGCAGTCTCAAGCTACTGTTTTTTTCTTCATGGTGGGAAAGATTAAGTAGGTTGCTGGCAATATTTTGACGCAAATGCACGCTGCAAAGATGCCAGTATATTTACGCGTGGTAAAAGTGGATGTGCAAGAAAATATCAGGAATTGATTCACATTAATACACAGCTGTCACCCCACCGCGTTTCTAATAAAAAAAAGCATTTTCTTGAGTGCGGCAGCATGCGTAATTGGCAGTGAATACGGTCTGCGATGTTTAAATCTCCCGCGCCCCGCGTGAGCGCAGGAGAGGAGAACAGCGGAGAAGGAAACCTCGTCCATGTCGGCCAACGTGACGTCACGTTGAGGAGCCGGGGATGCTTCGGCGCACCCGAGCGAGCTTTCACCGCGCGTTGTTTCTCGTGCTGCATGCGTTGTTCCTCGTACTGCGTGCGTTGTGACGAGCAAAGCGTGTCAGCCGACCTTGAGAATCATGTTCAAAACGAGGTACCACTCTGCGTTCGTGTCCACGAACAACTACGGCCGCGACTGTGTCGTCTTCCACTGTTTTCCGCCATAAGCTCGCAGCGCAAGCGCTTGCTGCTGTGACGAATTCAAGTCGACCAAAGCAAGCGTACTCTGCTCGAAGCACTTCCGTAAGTGCGGCTACATGCAGGGCTTGTCCCTAATGTGATCTCTGGAGATTTCTGTCGAAAAGGCGCGGCTGAACCATGACACAGTTCCTTCGATTTTCTCGCGCATGAGAGGCGTGTCACCATTCCGAAGAAGCCCCTTTTCTATAAGTAGAAACATGCTCACTTCGCCCCTGCATAAACCTTATAGAGGCTCAAGCATATGTCGTTCTCCTCAGCTTAGGTGATAGCCAGTCCACCTGAGGCATTCTCAGCAAGGCTCGGTTAGTGATTTTATACTCGGTTCGACGTGTCCAAGCAAAGCAAAGCACAATAAAGCAAAGCAAGCAAGCATCGAAGCTCTTCATATGCTGCATCTCGTTTAATCGTAGCTAAGAAATTAAAATGAAAGAGTTCGACGTTCTGATTTCGGATGCAAATTTAAGATAGAAATGAATGCCAACCAAGTTTTTGCAAAAAAACACCATGTTTTGCAACCTTATTCGGTATCTTCATCAAGTTGTGGCAGCGGGCGAGTTGCAGCTAGCTTGGCTTTTAAACACACATATACTTGGCCACCACTTCACTGAATCTAAACTGCAAATCTAAGAAGGGCGAACGTTTCCGAGGGAGCGATAAATATTTTCTGGCATCTGCTGAACGCGCCACGAGTGAAGCGGCAGCCTTGTGCGCGTATTGGGCTTGGTTTCGAGCGCACAATGATTGCGTCACTATCCTGTGGTCACATGCCTCGCAGTGCTTGGCCACTGCGCTTCGCTCATTTTGACATCAACTTTGTGCTGCTTCATCGTTTCCTTGAATACTTTCTTGCCCCAACCTACAACGCCGGGCACTCAGAACAGGATTTTTTTTCTACACAGCGCTTTGGGCCTTTTCTTTAGGATGACGCTCTTTCGGGCGAGCCAGGAGGCGTCCGGTGGTGGTAATTGACTTGAGTATTGTTCGCACCCCTTCCTTTCCGAGAATACGAGCCGAGGTTGTACTGGCATCTTTTACGCATGGTCTGCATACGCGTGTTTCACGCTGACGTGTGCTTGTGCTAGGGGTAGAATTTTTTTGCTTCTGTCTTTTTTGGTTTCAGGTGATAAGTGGAATGATCAAACTGTAGTATACTTTTCTTTGGAGGTCAGTAAAAAAATATTCGCCATATTCGCTTTTACAACACTACGGAAAGCTGCGATCTGCACTCAACGCAGCGCCGGATTCGCATCGGCAGCTTCTCCAGTCCTCAAAGTGTCGTCACGACCTCTCTTGTCCAATCACGGGCGGCGGCGCGCCGCACGGTGTGCTACGCGGCACAGGCCGCATACTTCTGCTAAAAAAGGCAATGCGTGTTTGTTTTTGCCTTATTTGGATGCGATATTCCAGTATACAGCATGAAAAACTAAAGGACGCCGCTGCCAGCCTGATTAAAAAAAAAAAGTGCTTCAGTCTCCCTTCAAATTAATGATTGGTCGTTCGGGAAAGCTGAAAGACCGATATCGCAAGCAGCTGCGCTACGACATCACCACCGCGATGAACCCTGGGAGTTGTGGCACTCCGGCCAGGTGCCGTTGTTTCCGTTGCCACGCGGTCCTTCGTTGTCCGCATATAGGTTTTATAGGACACGCGGCTTCATCTAAACGCCGCCAAATGCTGTGGCAGGTACAGCGAGCAGACGTCAGCGGGTTTCGCGTTTATTGGAAAAGAAAAATGGTCCACAAAAGGAGCAAGCTGGTCAGAGGGGCAGCTAGCGAAGCTGTGTTCAGCACATTTATTTTCTTCTACTGGAGGTAAATCAGTGTAAGTTGGCACAGCATAAGTTGTGCTGAAGGCGCTTAAATTGTGTTCAAGTTCGTGGGCTGCTTCACCTTGGCGCTACTTCATGAGCCGTGTTTGCAGCATTCTGCCCGGTGTAGGGTGGTGATGGAAGAAGTCAGTGAAGCTTTAGTGCCATATTCAAGCTTACACGGGACGTGCGGCCGAGCTATAAGACTCTTTACCTCAGAGCTCATATACACTTACGGAGGCCACGTTCGGCGACCCACCAGCCACGGTGACTCAGTTGCTTTGACGTTCTGTTGCTGATCCCAAGGTCGCGGGATCGAATCCCGGTCGTGGCGGCAGCATATCGGTGGAGGCGAAATGCAAGAACGCCCATGTGATGTGCGTTGTCTGCGCACGTTAAGGAACCTCGGTGGTCTAAAGTAACCTGCAGCTCTCTACTATGGCGTCCCTTATAGACCATATGTGTGTCGCCTTGAGACGTTAAACATTGTTATCATTATTATATTTCAGCGACACATATTTCTTGCACAGAATCAAACCGCTACGCCAGACCTAAACGAGCAGGGGAAACTCCCCGTCATGAGGAGCAAAACCGCAAAACAGGACGGGACAGAGGCAGGCGACCACAGCGGTTTTGCTCCTCATTATATCCTATCAACTGGCCTACAACCACGCCCTTCTAAGAAACTCCCCGTGTTCATCGCCAACTAAATAAAAATAATAAAAGTAGAGGCATCAGACTTCAGTTTCTTAAAATACGTTTATTACCGCTCCTGCAATCCATGAAGTCCAAGATGATATGAGCTAAGCGAAGCGAAGGACATGACGATGCAAGTTCAATGCAGCAAAAATTTTAAACTACTTTCTTTCGTGACTGCATGTCTTTGCATGCTACTTCATTTGTCACCCGATACCTTTCGGTTCGAAGTTGCCGGCAGCTGGCCGTAACATCAAAGTACGTTTGCCTTTTAGTGCAAAAACACTACATAACAAGGTCCCAACCAAGAATTTTGCGTGATGCCTCGGAGTAACTCCGGCAAGCTCAGGTTTCTTCGGAGGAGCGCCGAGCAAGCTGCAGTCAATGGGCAGAAGCTTAGGGTGAGTTCGGAGAAGCGTCGCGTCAGCTGTAGCCAACGGGAGGGTGACCTTGAGGGTGACTTGGCCAAACCTAGTATAGCAAAGGCCCATGCAGGAATAAAATAAATACTGCCATGACCGGGTTTCGAATCCACGGCGGCGCTGCACGAGAGCACTGTGCTATCACCGATCACGCCTCTTGTTAAACTGCAACGCACTATCGCGCTGTGCACTGCACATTGCCGTCAACTGCCGCCTGTAGCGCGAACAGATCAGATCAGCTTAACCTCGATCAGAGCTTAACCTGAGTCTAATATCGTCGCCAGACGTGCCGACGACCCAGCAAAGAATAACAATGAGCCAACAAGGCTAAACACATGCTTTCGCACGTCTACTCGGTTTAAATACAATAAAACCCTACCACCCTTTTGTCTCCTCTATTCTTTGTCATTTTCTTCCACTGCAGGGTAGGAAACAAAATACCCCCAGCTCTCTTTACTTATCCTACCTATTCTTCCTCGTCCATGTCTACCCTTTGGTGCTGCGGAGAGCACGCTGTTCACTTTCGTCTTGCCTTTTCAGGGCGCACGTTTCACTGTTACTGCGAGACTGTTTATCCGCCAGCTTTTTACTAGCTGTACACTGTTAACTATAAATTCGTTTTCTTTCAGTTAGATTTTGCGAGATGCCGTCGAGGAAATGGCACATTAGATATCAATCGTCGAACACAAAATATGTAGACTGCTTTTTTCTTCAATTCTTTTTTATTCACGCAAACGTTGGTCGTCTGTGCGATGTACGGTAGGCAGAATTGCATCCGTTAATTTGTGTATCTGCTGCTGTGTATCTGCGCCACGCGCGTGCACGTGGCGAATTACTGATCGATAAATACTGCCATGGGGGTGATCAGTGTATGTCTCGCATCTGCGTAATGTGTCGCAGAGATGGTTCTGTGACATGCATTCGCGCTTGCAGCCTTTTTGAATGAGTTGCAGCATGCATGGGCTCAGGGATGATTTGGTTTATGGTTTGTTTAATGGGGTTTAACGTCTCAAAGCGACTAAGGTCATGAGAGACGCCGTAGTGGAGGGCTCCGGAAATTTCGACCACCTGGGGTTCTTTAACGTGCACTGACATCGCACAGTACACGGGCCTCTAGAATTTCTCCTCCAAAGAAATTCAACCGCCGCGGCCGGGATCTACCGCATGACCGACTACAGCGAAATCACGAAGGCCTACCGCCTGGCTCGCAGGACTCTCCCACCCCCGCACCCGAGGCTGAGTCGAGCGGAGGCGGTACTACTGAGACAGCTCCAGACCGGATCGCTACCGAGCCCGGGACTGATGCATCGCATGTACCCCGAGACCTACCCGACCGATACGTGTAGAGTCTGCCGGAGGGAGCCGGCAGATCAGACGCACATCTTGTGGGACTGCATCAGAAATCCAAAGGAAGCAAGATCAGGAACAATCCCGCCGCGGCTGGAGGCAGCAGCGAAGAGCAACGACCATGACCAACAGCTATGGGCCGTCCAGCAGGTCCTCGGGGCGCTCGAAAGGCAGGGACCCAGCGAGCCGGCAACGGCGAGCGGAGACCCGCGCCGAGTAACGGCAGCCTCGTAGACGACGTAGGCCCTCGTCGGGGCGCGCGAGCGCCCGCTGCAGGCACAAATAAAGTTTACTCCAATCCAATCCAATTTCGGGTCAGCAGCCGAGCACCATAACCACTGAGCCACCGCGGCGGCCTATGTGCTCCGGGATGAGTAAAATGGTGTATTGTTATTTTCGTATACCATGAAGGGAGTTATATGCGACTGTGGGTCGATGGTCGGTGGCGACACCACTACAGCTCGTCTTTCTGAGGGCGTTGGCCGAACGAAGTGGAAGCGCCCGAGAAAGACTGACCGTCGTTTCATCAGGAGGACAGGTTTTTGTCAAGGTCCTCCTAGACGGGCCATCTTATTAAAAGTCGTCCAGCTTTTTGGGGGCATTTCTTTTTCACTCTGCCTCACTTTCACGTTATGACTCCCACTGTCCAGTCTTTCATGCAGAATTTGGACACCTTAGAGCATTGGCAATGTTGAGCTTCATAAATGCTGCAGCAGCACTCCTCTTCAATGCGTCTGAAGAACGGCTTACTCCACAATGATATTCTTGGAATGGAAGCTAGGGAAGCTTTGTTCAGCATATGACCGCTTTCGTAGCGCAATATCGATCTTGTCGGTCGGCGCCTTCTTGTGGAAGGCGCGCAGATGCGCGCACAATGATACAGGGGTCGAGTGACTTGAGTCGAGTGTCTTGTTCGAGCTCACGCCGTAACATTGGTGGATGTGTTTCACGATTTACATGAAATATACTGCATACAGAGCAGCTGACTGTGCCGAGTGCAGAATCGAGAAAACCCACCGCTCGAGGGCAGGGGCCTGCGTCCAAAACTGAGAGCCATGCTTCTAGACGCACTCAGTGAGCAAGGCAGCCTTACAGGCGGCAGCAGTCCTGATTGAGCGAGTCTTGAGAACCCTTTTTTCCACCTCGGCTGAAGGCGCGCGTGAGACCGTTCAGGGCCATCTTGCTCAGCTTGACCGTGGGGCACTCGCACAGAAGGTACATCAGGTACGCGAACATGGAGATATGCACTGTGTGGCCCAGGTAGTCCCGCACCTGCAGAGAACGAATCATTAGGAGCCACAATGGCCACAAGTGTTAGGCTTTCCACTAACGATTACTATCATTGTAATGAGTGTTTCTCTATCACCTTTGGTTCAACAAGCTGAGATGTTCGACAGCTGTCTACAATGGCCATTTTACTGACCCTATATAAATACACACGCTCGGACACACACGTGTACAGAAGCATGCACACAAAACCACCGCCAAACCAATGAGATATAAAGACATATAAAAGTGCATAGAGTGCCACGGCGAGACAGATGGATACTCGCGGAGTGTATTTCACACGAGTGATCGAAAACGAACTACAACGCCTAACTAGCTGGGAAAAAGAAGATACCAACCATGGACCATTGCGTGTGACCGAATGCCGCAGTGTGACCAGCCTCGTAGAGATAACGAGCATCTGCACCAGGTACCCGCAGTACGTTAGCCGACTCAGAGGCACAAAGACGTCCAGCGAGAGCAGCCGGTTCACGAGCGCTGCACATAAAAGCGTAGTTCCGTCACGCGACTGTTGTTCAGACAATCTGCGCGTAATGTACACGCCGATCGAGGCCTAGAAAATGGATTTGAACAGAGACGCACCGGCCTGTCCGGTGGCGCAGACGAACACGACCCAGCAGACGGCCGTCGCCCAGACAAGCCTGTGCAGGCCGGCGTATGTGGAGGCCCAGGCTTGCACGTACGCTCCGCGGTGGTTCCAGTCGAAGACAAAGTACACCACTGCGAGACCCCCAGCTACGCTTAGCAGCCAGCACACGGCGTACGTGACCTGGGGAACGAAGAACGTCGTTTGTAGGCCTCCGTGCATGCGGTCATGGCAGGCAAAAATGATGGTGGTTCATCGAAGCCGTTTTTGCCACAGCTTCACGCGACTTCGACGGACGTGAAAACACCGGTACTGCGCTTCTCAGTGTTTTATTTTTCGAATTCTATTCAACATTCATCGCCTGTTAAGGGCCCCTTAATGATGTATATTATTTTAGGACGGAGCATGAGCAAACATGCGACGATACAGTACATTGCATCCTCAAGGCAAATAACCAAAGTATTTTATGCGTTCCGAAGATGTCCCCCGCACAGCAAGCGAAGAGTTTAAAATAAATATTGGTACAGGTGCGGGAATGTAACTATACAGAACAAGCACGTTTTATGTATTTTGCTCCAAAACTATAAAGACAGACCAAGTGCGTACCTTTCCAAACCTGACATGGCTGTACCTGTGAAAGCAGAAAGCCACAAGGACTCCGGCCACGAAGCAGGTCAGGTGGCCTGTCGGCCACAAATACATGGCTGCATGGCCTTTGAAGAAGAGACTGCAAAAAAATTCATAACAGTCACCTATCGATGAAAGGAGAAACGTGTGAGCCGTAGCTTCATTTGTGCCGTACATAGGTTAACGGGCTGCTGCCGATTTCAAGAAAAGGTACGGAACTACACATAAATAACCTTTGATCGAACCGCCAGAAGTTTCCGACGGAGGCTGTTTAAAGAGGTGGCGCTGGCAGGACGTGTTCACAAGTAATCAAAAAATACTATTCGATAATTACGAAGTACCAACTCGCAAGTGTTTTCTAGCTAATGATGATAATAATACGCGCGTCCGAAGCAGCAAAAACCCCCATTAAACTGAAACTCAAACGCATGCACTATCTGCAGTTAAGACTGACTAGCAGTCTGAATTGCTGTCTGTACTATGAGTGATTTAGCCGACAGCTTCCCGTAGAAACTACACATCGCAATATAGAGTGAAAAATGGGGCATGGTTATCTACACTTCATAGTCTTATCTCTATGACTAAAAAACTTGCCCGCGTGGGCCAAATTGTAGCTCACCTAAAGATAATTTAGCTGTTAACTATTTGGCCTCTTGTGCATATGGTACGCCGGGACTACGGAGCAATGCTTCCACTTATTTTCCGTTGTACTCCCCGCAGTATAAACCATGAACTGGGGCACTTGTCTCAAGAAAATGTGACATGCTAATGAGATTACATTTCAGCCTTTAAATCAGTTTGTTCCATAGGCGAGTTTACTACAAAATGCAATCTGGAGCAGCTCCATACCGTGCCATATGCGGAACATTAAAACAATGTGCTTCGGATTTATTTGAATCCTAAATTCGTAGACTGGGGGGGCCAGTCTGTAAGAATTAATATCTGAAAGACGAACTCAGCTTTAAAACAACACGTATAAAGGCGAGGACAGGACTGTCTCCTCCTTTTCTACGTGTTGTTTCAATGATATACGTTCATCGTGGAAATATTATTTGAATGAAGTAGGGTTCACCGCCGCGGGTGGAAACCTCAACGAGCCAGCGTTCTTGTAATGAGGTCCAGCATCTGTAGACAGGTCTGCGCTCACACAAGCCCAGTGTGACAACAGCAGCATGGTAGCAACGTGAATGTAAACCAGTGCAAGCCCGAGCTTATTATCTGCAATAAATTCCTGCTACAGCCGGAGTGTCTCCCTCTTAAAAAAAAAAAATGACAACATAACAACTTCTGACGATCATGCGTGGGCCACACTCAGACCTTCTAGTATGAGAATTAGCAATACAAAACGCCACGGAGTCGATCGAGCACTGCGCCACTGACAGTTCAGAACTGTTGCCTCCACGTAGTCAACAAAAACTGCCCTCAAAATCTTTATATTGAAACCGCGGTTGCGAGTGATTTGACAATAGCCATGCAGTTGTGTATTCAGTAGAAGGCCCCGTTGGCCAAATATCACCCCATTTCAGATGCCCAACCGTCATAAGCCTAAGGGCTCGCACAACAGCCAAGTTGTTGACAGAAGTGGCTCAAGTTGCGGTCGACAGCGCACCCGCATTAGTCTGAAATAGAGCGTTAGTTGTCACCACTTTGATGAGATCGTACTCTGGCGAACTTGCTGCGCACTTCTCCCCAGGTAAAGCATAGAAAAACACTCATGTGAAGGTCGAAGTAACGTGGCCAGACGAGATCCCGTGACGCGTTTCGCGTGACATAAATGGCTTCCGGCCGCGCGGTACGATTTGTGCCGCAGAACATTTTTCCCGCAGCTCCTATGACCCATCCGTCCCTATCGCCGCGCTCACGGAAATGGTATTGCTGCTACATCGAGTAACTCGGACCGAGAAGAGCTCGTGCGGCGAACTTTAGACCGTTGTAAGCCTAATCAATATTACGATGCTTAGAAGTTCTTGGAAGTTCATGCAGCTGGAATAAAAAGATGCCGCGAAGAAACAAAGCCACTCTAGGTTTTAGAATGACTATAGACATGCATCTAATTTTAGCTGCATGTTTTCTTGCCTGTAATAATTCCTCCGCGCGGTATTCGCCTAAGACCGCTAAGTAATTTATAACTGAAATTCCTCCATCACGCTGTTTCGGTTTCGTCGACCGAACGGTGGCTGTGACGTGTAAGGTGCTTTTAGGCCACGTGGGCATGCGTGAAAAAAAAAAAAAACGCAATATAACGTACCACTCAACAGCTGATACGGCGGTCGTTGTCATTCCGGCTCTGCAAGCAGCGTGGCTTAAGCGTAGTAGTGAGTTAAAACTACGTATCTGTGACTATATCGCAGTTTTTCATGCCTCAAGTTTTGAACACCTTATACGTCCCAACCATCGGTCGGTTGATGAAACCGAAACATCATAAAGAATTAATTAAATTATACATTATTTAGTGGTCGTAGGGGAATACTGCGGGGTGATCCATGTATATTAATGCCCCAAACATCATTTGAAAGAAGAAAACACGCAAGCCAGAAATTAGTGTAATACTCCTTTGAAGTCTGTAGCGCAACGGACGGGATACCTACCGAGAGAAGGCCAGCGTAGCAGGGGGCGCAGAAAGTTAGGTGGGCGGATGAGATTAAGAAGTTTGCGGGGAGAGGGTGGCCGCAATTGGCACAGGACAGGGGTAATTAGAGAGATATGGGAGAGGGCTTTGTCCTGCAGTAGACTTAGTCAGGCTGCTGCTGATGATGATACTCATTTAATTTGCTTTTTACTGTGAAGTTAAACGCCCAGAAGAAGCAGTCAGCTAACACAGAGCTCGTTGCAGGCAATGTACGCAGTATCACATGGTATCACCGCGGCAACCGGAAACGCAAAGGTCGGACACGTGCGAACAGCTGGCGTCTCAGCCGCGTACAGTTTGCACGTCGGTGCGCGACGGCTCACCCCTGCTACCCGTACTAAGTCTCACGTGCGTCCTGCCAGGTGAATGAACCGTGCCACTCACTCAATGTCAGATATGTGCGTGTACGGCAGGGGCTCGAAGGCGTTGAGGTAGTGCTGGACGCCCACGGCGACGCAGGCGCCCACTGCGACGACGACCAGGCAGACCACTCCGGCGACGGGCTTCCTGCGATCAGCAGAAGCGAACGCATTGCTCATGAAGCCAGAGAGGCAGGGAGAAAGTATCTTTTGCTTATCCCGAGTTTGTACACAAGATCTGGCTAGACCTCTGTGCCTCATGTCAGCGTTAATGTGGGGTAAACAGGCGCTGCTTGACGCCTTCGGGACGGCAAGTCAAGCGTCCAAGCAGAGAGGAAGAGAAGCCAAAGAACCGATATCAGCAGAGTACAAAAAGAACACAAGCAACCAGGCTCCTTCTTTCACATTTTTTCACGATATTACGAAGACGCCCCTTCGTACGCGCCCCTTCGCGATACCCAAGCTTCCGTCATTTTCGGACTCATGTTTTGTTTTCTTTCGAGATTTTCTTTTTGACACACACCTTGCTCCAACTACAGTATTTAAATTATTTCCAACCTGTGCGCTGTAGCCATATTGCTCACAGGACAGCTGTGTGCACCGGGCGCTACCAATTCCAACGCGCTCGCGGCAGATGCGCGCAGCGGCAGCTTATATAGCGAATTAAACAACGCACAGGGAGCGCTTGACAGCGCCAGGTGAAAAAAGCAGTCCAGGTTGGAAGTGTCTCTGAAACCCTCTTTCGCTGCGGTCGCTTTTACTCGTTGTCTCAGTTTGTGCTAGCGCATCGGGTCAGGACCCCGACCGACGCTCATTTCTAATTCCAACAGCGGTGCAAGCAGAACTGAGATGTGAGTAGACGCCACGCGATATTATGCGCACAGGCGTGCACCTATGACGTTTGGTTTATTGGGTTTCGGGTCAGCAGCCGAGCACCATATATAACCACTGCGTCAACGCAGCGGCTGTCGCACAGAATAGAACAGGAATATTAGTGCAATTATTCGGCTACTTTAAGCCATTGACAGTTTCGGTCGCAGGGAAAAACACATTCGAAAGAAACATTTTGTATTACAGTTTACTTCTTCCTGAGGTTGCGATACCGCGTAAAGCAAAACCATGTCGCACAGCATTCCGGCGGCATCCTTTTAATGCTGGAATGCGCTTGACTTTACTTTCGGAGGCAAATGCGTAATTAACTTTCCGGTAGACATAGCAGCTAGCGCTCCTAGCGGCTCCTACATTAAGCACAAGTACTGTTTTAAACGGGGGCTAGCTCGTTTTATTGAATAACTGACGGGAAAATCCAGCAACTGTCGCGAAGGAAGCTGTTCATAGACCTGAGCTGGCGTATTTATGTGGGCCGCCGAATTTATTTTCCCACTGAAGACAAAAATAGTGGAAGCGTGTGAAAGTACTCGAAACTGCGCTCCCTTTTTAATGACCAACACAGATGCTGTGAGAAACACTATCCAAGAAACCTATGGAATGCCACATGCAAAGTGAGCCATAGGTTAAAAAAAAGTGTGAAAGCAGTGTGAATGAACCTGAAGCAGTATAGTTGAATGAAATCGTCACGTAAAAGAGAACATGAGTATATAAGCCATTACTAATTATTTGACGAGCTGGAATTGACTCGAACACTTTTAATTAAGGAGTTGTACAGCGCCGAAATAAATCTGAAATGGCGCAAGTTTCTGAAAATATAACTTTTACTTACATCGATTTTTTTTTCTTTTTGGCTTCTACACTGTGACAGAAGTCCTCGAAGGCGACCAAGATTTGGCCCATTGAGCTTGCTGATATAGCGACTGCGGCTTATTACGGCTGTGCGGCCCCGGCCTGGCCAATATATAGCCAGTGCGGGAGCGTTGCCAAGGGCAGGATGCTTAGAAGCCACGCCCCTATAAGGTTCTACCGTGCTAAAAATTATGGCATTTGTGGTTTATTTTGACACTATAAATCAGTGACGCTTTTCTTGCACTTTCAGCGGTTTAAGAGTAGGGGTGTGCGAATATCAAATTTTTCGAATACGAATCGAATACGAATACTTGGTTCCGAATATCGAATCGAATATCGAATAATCAAGGACAGATGCATTTAACCACTACAAAACATTATTTGAGCACCCAAGAACATCACAGTTCAACTATCACTGATCAAATGAACACAAAAGATGTGTGTGGCTGCACAAAAAGTATCAAACAATCGAGCATTATTCATAGAAGAGTGGAAATATCAGAGAAGATGGCTAGTACACAGCATTGATTAAGGCATGCTTGCCATAAGTACAAAAGCGCGTTGCTGGGATGAACATAAAAGGTGTCGTGAAAGAAAACCGGCTGCTCCACACGGTCAGGCAGAAGTAGTTAGTTTTCTTCTAGCTGAAGCGACTTCTCCAGCCACAAAAATGCTCTCTCACTTGGCACTGAACTGGCACGTATTGCGAGGTATTTAGTGCAGAGCTGACTATTCCAGCTTCGCAGGCATTGCCACAAAGAAGCTCACCAGCGTAGTCAGCTACTGCATGGCCCAACGTTACGCATTGCTCTGGGCGCCGCTATATTGTTATGTCTCTTTTGATAGGACTTGCGAACCGAAATGAACGCCGGTGCTCGCAATAGAATATTCGGCTGGGTACGAATATTCGCGTCGGATCGAATATTCGAAACAACACGAATACTTAGATTTCGAATCGAATACGAATACTAAAAATATACTATTCGAATTATATTCGAAAATTTCGAATATTCGCACACCCCTATTTAAGAGCCTTAGTACACAGTTGGCAGCAGTGGCAGCGGGCACAGCACTTGCGCTGTATACCTGACCCATTCACTCTGCACATCGCAGGTTGTTTGGATTCCTGATAGCGAAGCATCACCGTATCACGGAACTATCCCACGGAACGCCGACTGTGTCTGCCCGTGGCCAGCGGTAGCTCTCAACCGTCCTGCGGCGCTGCCAGCCGGCAGCTGAAACGCCCATTGGCCCTTGCAGTGGGTGGCATCTTGGACTACCGCTATATAACCGGAAAATCTACCGTCAACGCTTCTTGGCAGCAGTGGCAGCGGGCACAGCACTTGCGCTGTATACCTGACCCATTCACTCTGCACATCGCAGGTTTGTGACCTTATATTTACTCTGTCTGTTTTAGTGCACCTTCGCCACTGCCGCTGCTGCTGCTGCTGCTGCTGCTGCTGCTGCTGCTGCCTGATTGTGCTTCCCTGTTACTTTCTGTGCATAGCCTTTAGCAGCCTCCCCGCACATCAAACTCTTGACAGTGTTGTGTGAAACTTTCTTACCTGCTGTAGACCTCTAATATGTCGAAGGCTGCTATTGCAGAGTTAAGGCTTGAATTCGAGGAAAACCTCGCACAGTGTAAACAGGAAATGGAAGATAAAATAGCGGAGCTTAAAGCAACAGTGGAATTCCTCAGTGAAAAGTACGAGGAAAGTAAAACATTGCTGGAGTCTACGCAAGCAGAAAACGAAAAACTGCGAGAAGAAAATCAATCCCTGAACACAAAGCATGAGGCCTTCGAAACGAAACTGGAAACTGATGAGGACAGGCTGACTCAGTGTGAGCAATACTCCCGAAATTGCAACTTAGAGATCAAAGGTGTCCCTGTTCGACAAAGGGAAAATCTTGCAGACATTCTCGGCAAGATTGGCGAAAAGGCCGGCGAGCCAATCGATGCATCAGACATCGAAATTGTGCACCGTGTGCCAGTTGCCAAAAAGTCTAGCCATGAAAACATTGTTGTCCAGTTTGTACACCGCAAGAAACGTGACGCAGTCTTGGAAAAGGCTCGTAAAGCTAACATTGTGGGAACTGACCTTGGTCTAGACACTTCTGACACCGTCTATGTCAATGAGCATCTGTGTCCTCAGCTGAAAAGGCTCCTCGGAAGCGCGGTGGCGCGAAAACGCGAGGTTGGATGGAAATTTGTTTGGGTTCGAAACGGCCGCATTTTTGCACGAAAAGCTGAAAACTCGCCATTGCTTAAAATTTTTCGTATGTCTGACCTGTCCAAGATCATTTAAACAACTTCCGGGTGCCACAAAGCGTTTTCAGAGTTCAGTCTTATCAGTCATGGAAACATTTCTGCGCGATTATGCTGCCGTGTTTTCGGAATTTTCTTGTTACCCTTGTTATCATGGTCTCGTGACGGGAAGGCCACTTCTTGTTCGAAGAGCAGATACAGTTATCACTCCCAAAGTTGCATGCGCAAGCCCGTCCGGCAACGTCACTCTTTTGATTCATGAATACCATTCAGCCCATCCTAATCATTCAGGCTTTCACTCAATAGAAGCCATTTTTGGCAACCTGAATACGCCCCCCAAAATTGATCACAGGATGAAAAGTGTTCGTGTGCCCGATATTCCTACCACCGTATATCTGTTGTTTCTCGCGGCAACAAAACGTGCATTATTCCTAAGCCCGCCATGATTGAACCACATGACGTTGTTTTTCCCCAGGTAGGGGGGAACTTTGTTTTTTTCCATTGTAATGTACAATCAGCAAGGAATAAGCACGATGACATATCGCAATTTCTTAATGAATTCTCTTTTAAATTTCAGATTGTAATGTTAACTGAAACTTGGTTTACAACTGAATATGATGTCTTGACCCTACCTGGGTACACTACCTATTATTTAAATAGGCAAAGCAAACGCGGTGGAGGAGTACTACAACTAGTGGAAGCCGGCTTGCCCGCAAGCTTACTATCAGATTTTTCAATCTCAAATGAAAATTATGAGGCACTTTCTGTCGTTTGTGGCTGCAATATGTTTACAGTTATATACCGCCCACCTTCTGGAAATCTAGACGCCTTTTACCAGTTCCTGGAAAACATGTTCTCTTTTGTCAATAGCAACCAATTAAAACTAGTTATAGGTGGTGACCTAAATATTAATCTCCTTAAACATAGTACGGCATCACAGGATTTCACATTACTCCTTGAGTCACACGACTTCAAGAACTTCATTACAGATCCAACACGCATCACAGTAGAATCAGAATCACTAGTAGATATGTTCATCACCCAAAGTTACATAGACGATATAAAATTGCGACTAGTATAAGCGACCACTTGCCAATATATATGTTTTGGAATGCTAATACTCAGAATAAAAGAAAAGCTATTCTAGAAACGTTCACAGTTGAGGACATATCTCCTAATGCGCTTGATAATTTTCGGACTCAAATTTCCTTAACAAACTGGGACGCCGTGTTCGAATCTCGCCAAGCAAATGAGGCATACGATATTTTCCTCGATATTTTCAAACACGTTTACAGGGATTGCTTCAAAATTAAAAATGTTAAAAAACCTAAAAAAGTACGGAAGCCTTGGATTACGGCCGAATGCCTTGCTATGATCCGTAAGAAGACGTCCATGTATGCGCAATTCATAAAAAATAGGAACCCAGCAGACCTCGCTAACTTTAAAAAGTACAGAAATTTCGTGACGCGCTTTCTTCGAAATGCAAAACAGGCTTATTTTAACAGCTTACTTGGCAGGGCAAATAATCGCACCAATGAGCTATGGCGCGCTCTAAATACCATCATGAACCGCAATAAATCGAGAAATGACGATATTCAAGTAACACAAAACGGAAAAACTCTCGAGGGCTTTCAACTCGCAGACGCATTTAACTCCTATTTTGTTAACTTAGTAAAAAGTGGTCATGATGAACGTGTGACGAGCTACTTGCGTAATCGTAACAAACATACCGTTTTTTTTTATCCAACATCTGAGAATGAAATACGTTCGGTCTTTACATCACTAAGCAATAGCAACACAAGAGATATTGATGGTCTTAGAATTACACCGATTAAGTTTGTCTTAGACTGCATTTTGCCTGTGCTCAATCACATATACAACTTATGTTTGTCATCAGGTGTATTTCCCGATAGCATGAAACGTGCTAAAGTGACTGTTATTTATAAATCAGGCGATAAAAATGCATTTTCAAACTATCGCCCCATATCTGTCCTTCCCGTTCTCTCAAAACCGCTTGAGAAGTTAGTATTGCTGAGGCTGGACTCATTCTGCAATAAGCATTCATTAATTTCCCCTTTCCAGTTTGGCTTCCGAAAAGGTATGTCCACAGAGTTAGCCTTACTAACACAAAAAGAAATCATCCTTAATTCATTTTTGGATAAGAAATTTTATAATGGGCATTTTCATAGATTTCACAAAAGCATTCGACAGTTTAAATCACCAAACGCTTATAGCAAAATTAGAATTTTATGGGTTTCGAGGCATTGCCTTGGAATTTCTCAAATCATATCTTTCAAACCGAAAACAGTGCGTTGCTATAAATAACAATTTTTCTTCTCTTATGAACTTGAATGCAGGCGTTCCTCAGGGCAGCATATTGGGGCCACAGCTTTTTAACTTGTATATAAATGATATAGGGAATATAGCCGAGGAATCACAACTTATTGTTTATGCCGATGACACAAGTATTTTTGTTCAGTCAGATAATCCCAGTGATTTGTGCAATAACGTAAATTTGACACTACAAAACCTATACGAATGGAGCAATAGAAATTCCCTGCAGATCAACAGTGCAAAAACCAAAGCTGTCCTGTTTACACCCTATCAAAAGCCAATTATCTACAACTTTAACATTCATATCTGCAATAATCCTATTGAAGTGGTTTCAGAAGCAAAGACACTTGGTGTGACATTTCATCAGCACTTATCATGGAACTCACACGTGCAGCATATATTAACCAATCTTGCCAAAATATCAGGAGTACTCTGGAGGCTTCGTTATATTTTACCACTGAAATTTAAGCTATTAATATATAACGCGTTGTTCTATGCTCAACTAAATTACTGCGGACTTGTATGGGGCACAACATCAAAAGAAAACATAAATAAGATTTTTTCTCTGCAGAAGAAAGCCCTTCGTCACGTAGTCAACATTCCAAGTGAAAGCCCATTACATAATACCTATTATGAATACAAAATTATACCTTCTCCAACATTATATGACTTTAACCTGTCGATGAGATATAAACATAGCTTAAAAACTAATAACAATGCATTTTTGTCTTTATGTAGTTTAAAAAGCCTTCCTGACAGGGGGTATGCATTTCGGAATAAAGGAACATGGCACGTGCCATTCACCAGGCTAACACACGGGCTAGATAGCGTCGAAAATCGCCTTCCGAGATTATTGAACAAATTATTAATGATGGAAATCGACCTGCAAACAGCCACTACATGTAATATAAAACTTCATTTCATCAACCAGTTTCATGGCGTTTAACAGTGTCAACCATCTTCATAACCAAAAACAGAGCTTTTGTAACACGTCATTTCATCCCAGAGTACTGTAGTTGTGTCCATTTGTCTTTACTATTTCTTTTCCCTTATATTCAGGCGAGTTTGTTTATTAACATTGTCATTTTTCAGGTCTGCTATCACGCGAGTGTTTGTTGCATTTTGTTGTATTTTTTATATTGTAAAAGACTGCATTTGTAACATTATTCATTTCCTGCGCGAAAATCACATGTGCTGTAAATTGTTCTCTTTTAGACACTCAACATTTCATCCATAACTGCTGCACAAACTGCCATGTAAAGGGGGTGGGGACCCAGTCAAGCTTGCCTCAGAGCAGCTTTTTGTCCCCACTCCCTGCATTTTTATTTGTACTAGAAATGCAAAATAAAGATTGATTGATTGATTGATTGATTGATTGATTGATATTTAAGTTATTGAATTCAAATCAGCCTAAAGTGTCAAATACTCCTGCTTGCTCTAAACGAATGCCAAGAATACTGCGTTTCGCTATTGCCATTTAATCATTGATTTGCAATGCTAGAATTATTTGTTTTTTTTCTTCTTAAACTATTGTCGTGCGCTACGGAGAACACACTGAAAATACGCGAGAGGTTCAAATATGGCGCACTTAACTTTTCAGTTATGTACAATATTTGGTTTGGTTTATTAGGGTTTAACGTCCCAAAGCGACTCAGGCTATGAGAGACGCCGTAGTGAAGGGTTCCGGAAATTTCGACCACCCGGGGTTCTTTATCGCGCACTGACATCGCACAGCATACGAGCCTCTAGAGTTTCGCCTCTCTCGAAATTCGGCCGCCGCGGCCGCGGGCTCGAACCCGCGTCTTTCGGGTCAGCAGCCGAGCGCCGTAACCACTGAGCCACCGCTGCGGGTTGTACAATATTTGCGGTCTGATCCGTGATATGCCTTGATTATCCCATAGCAGCAATGCTTGCGCGCTGTTGGATGTTTCATCTCGTGCATACAGAACGAACAAGACGAGGAAGGTTGTCACTAAATAAAACTTTAAGTGCTCTTTTCGTTACGTCACTTGTGAGCTCCCAGAGATAACGTGGCGTGCACAAGGTGTCTATACTTAGAATCCTCGTCTGTTGGCGTTTCGGCGCAAGCATTTGTTTTTAATTTCATTTACTTTCCAACAGTGCCACGCATTCCAGCCTACTGGTGTGGTCGGTCTGGCGGGTGCAAGGAACGAGGACGGTAGGGTTGGCACAAGCACATTTATAGGCAATTAATGCACGCAACGAGCCAACCAGACACACAAAAAATGTCACAAACGAAGAAAACGAACGCGGAAACCGCAAGCGCATGTCAGAGGGCAGTCAAGAGCGCGTTCGAGGTAGGCTACCAACGCGTGCTCGAACACAACAGGGAAAGCATCCCAAATAAAGACACTCTGCGCGTTCAGAAATATTAAACGTTTCAAAAGAGTCGCTCTTTGTCATCTCCTGAAGCTGTTGTGCATTCATAAGTGGATAAAATTTATCTCTTTGTCTTTTATATACAATTTTTTTCTTTCCTCATTGTGCTTCACTGTGTAAGAAGTTAGCGCCTGTTTTTAGCAATGGTGTTGTTGCTTATGTAGCAGTATTTGCAAGCTTATTACATTAGCAAGTGCCGTTTGCTTAAGTTTCTGCTATGTGCGTGCCAGATGAAAGTAGTATCGTCTGCTCGCGTCGGCGCCAATGGCCTCAGCGTGCCATGTGGACAGACGGAAGGACAAAAATCTGAAGACAAACAATGTTTTAGGCAGCCAGCAGCAGTCGCTGCCGTCGCTTGTGGATGACAAATAAGGCCGTTTCATTGAATGCGAACGGTCACCGAATATGCTTCTGCGTAAACTGATCCAAAATGAGGTAGTCGTCTCATCGAAGAAAGCAGGGACGATTACCGAGAAGCGCCGGTCCTACGCGATATGTCAGCAACCAGGCTACCAAGTGTTTCCCAGGCGTGCAGTCGCATCGGCGCTTCCTACAGAGTTGTCGCATTTTGTAAATAAGCAAGGGAACAACCGTTACAAAAATGAGATTAATTAAGATAACTAATGCGCAGGTCGCGTATTATGCCATGCAAACGAGCACTAGCAGTTTGCATACGGCGATGTAAACAAGAGTACTGGAATGCAGTCGTACTCATCGGTGCATCCCTGGGCAAATTGCGCGCTTATGCGGTAAATATTCAGTCATGTACTATGGTCTTCAAGCACTCATTTAGCGTGTACACAAAGCATTTGCTAAAAAAGAAGAAAAAAAAAGCGAACAACGCACATGAAAATATTACATCTCCGAATGATTGTCTTTGGCTTCGTCATTGACAAGCCGCAATTAAACTATACTTGTTTTTTTCGGCCTGTTACTGCTTTTTTTTGTTCTAACCTACTTTCCTTTCCGTTAAGTCCCTTCTCCTTGTGACCACGCTTGCTTTAGCCGTTTTAATTGTATAAGCACTGAAGTCGTTTCCATAGGGCGAGTGAACTTTTATTGGTTCAGTGAATTTTTTTTTCTGCCTTACAACAAGCTAATTCCATGTGCTCTATCTACTATCGAAGAGTGGAATTTCATTAATCAGGGCATATTATGTACTGTATTTTTTTTTTTTCAAAGCAATGCCACTGTACCGCTTTCTAGTGCTCGGGGGCGTGCGGCTCTGTCAAGCTCTCATTTATGACAACTTTTACTGCCGGCCTCCACTGTTCTGTAACCTGTGAGACGCGAAAAAAAAGCACTATTGTTATTAAAATCAATGTCCACACAACCAAAGCACTCCGGCGTTGCTGTAGGGGGATGGGGGGGGGGGGGGGAAGCGATGGCGACGGCTGTTGTTCAGTGCGGGTAGTGCAGGCTGTGTTCGAGCTTCGGAGTGATCCCTAAATCTTGAATGAATTCGCGCAGCTTCGTTGACTGGAATGTATCTCAGCCGAATGCTATTATAAATTTTGTGTAGCAGCATTATGCTAGTTTTATTTGTGTGCATCTTTTTTACAAGATAAATATTCCTCGTTCCACCAAAGAGGAAGAGATGAAGGCCCAATGAACGAAATCTCTTGTGGGAAGTGCCTGACGACGTGGACTGGTGGAACGAAAAGCTGAAAAATAAAATCAGCGCAAGAACTACTTTCGGAACTTCTTGAGGGAGCGCACGGAGCTACCGGTCATCCAGATTGCACCGACCACGAAAGTACCCTGAGAACACGACCAAAATTTCAGTCCAAGTTTTAAGTACCAACTCCACGGGCCCTTCCTGGGCGTACGCCAGAACCAATGTGCGCATGCGCACTGCAGGAGACGCCAGCGAACCTCGGCGAGGCGCCGATATCTGTCCGTGCTAGATATCAGCGCACGGCCGCTCGCGTACGCGTCGGAAGCCGGGTCCGGTTTGCAACAATCGGAGGACTGCGGGAGTCTCGGTGACTCTTTTCTTCATGGCTTGAGCCTCCTTCAGGTTCCCCGAACTTTTCTTCGCGGTTTAATTGGTCCTTTCAGCGCCTCAACCCCTTCTCTTCACGGCTTGAAATTCTTTCCCTCGACTCGAGAGGGGTAACGAGCCAGCACCAGAGACATGGAGATGCATGGCCCTTTTCGACGCCAGTTCCGGCGTACGCCAAGAGCGCCGACGCTGAGCGCGTGCGCCCAGGATGTGTCGTTTGGGCTTTACACTGTTGCAATCCACTTCTCAGCTTACCCAAACACAAACACTGGACGAAATTCCGAGACCTGCCTCATTCTTCGCGGAAACGAAATAGGGCACAAGTGAGTGCAGGTATGACTCACAACAACACAAGGCGCCGCCACGCTCCTTCAAGAGCCCCTTCTCCTCCCTCCTGCAACCGGTTGCCCCCGCACCACGTAACAATTGTGGCGTAGAATGCCCAAGACTCGTTCCTTCCTTTCTCATGCGCATCTAGAGCCGCCTCTGTGTGCTGCGCATTTCCATAACTGCTGAGGTAGGAACCAAAAAAGAAAACGTCCACTTCGAATAGACCTCTCCTGGCAGACGTCATCGGCGCACGTGTCTCTGGTGTGGCGGGCAAATCATGGGGCTTCTGACCGGGAAGGGCAGCAGGTGCTACTCAGTCCCTCTTCATACCAAGGCGTCTCTAATCGGGAGAAGAAAGGCGGGGGGAAAATGATCGACACATACAAAACCAGTTTAGAAGCAAAAGAGGGCGATTTTTCCCACAGGGACTTGTCCCTTTGACGTCATGCTTTTTGTCCAGGAGAGTTTCCTTTTTTTTATTGCCCATCCTAACATATGTTTCCAGTTTTCATTCTTTTAAGGTGGCGGTTCCACTGCCGCCATCTTGCGAGTAGTTCATATTCTGCCACCAGGCTACGACACTGATCCATCACTGAGAAAGTGTCTACCCGTCTTGCCACCAGCGACCCGAGACTGGTTTTGGTTGAGATGTTGAGATACGTGTCCGGTCCTTTCTTGACCCGTGCACCCGTGCTGCGTGAAGGCTTTTCTTTTGTTGCTGCGCCTGCCTTCAGAGGATTACAAACGAACCATGGCAAGACCGGCTGCTAGTCCCCGTCGTGCGTGGGGGGAGGTGTTGGCTGGGGTGGTTCCGCATGCTTCTTTCTCTGCCTGTCCCTCACCAAAGCCAAAGAGAGTGGGGATTCCTTTATTCGGTCTATGGTTCCGGAAGGGTGAAGGGAAAAAGTTGGAGAGCCGGGGCAAAGAGGATACCGTCTTTGTCCAAACGGCGTCAGAGGTGGGGTGATCCTTGTTCGGGATAAGGATGCCAGCACGGGAACAGAGGACCGTTTCCTTCTCTCTCTTGTTTAGCCTTGGCTAAATAGCCGCAGAAAGCTGTACCGTCGATGTTACTATCTGGAGGGCCTCCTTTGAGGGAATGTGCCGTTTCGTTCTTGAGTTTTACCCGACTACAGACTTTCCTGTTTTCAATGTCGTGACATATATTAGTGGGAGCAAAGAAAAAGAAAAAAATAATGCTGCCCAGCCCGCATCGCAAAAGGCACAACGTCGACACAGTGGAAACTTGGGAGAGTTAGTGATAATTGTCGACATAATTGCACAGAGCAAATTAGTAAGTGAGCGAAAAGAGGAAGCGGACGCCAAAAATAAGGAAGGTGTGAAATAAAGAAAATTAATTATGTTTATGTCCCATGTATATATTTCTAGCGTTTTTTGTTTTGTTTTTTTCAGTGAACCTTATAGTTGAAATCGGTGCCTTTCTTGTGTCCTTCTTTCTGCCCTCGTCTTTTGCGCGTTCAATCACTTCGTCACTGATGATGCATAGTAATATTAGTAGTAGTCGGAACACTCCTGGTCTAGAGTGTAACCTGCTAACTATAGCGCTGAAAAAAAATATTTTTTTATCAAATGATATTGCATCTATGATAAGAAAACTATAACAAAGATAGCTATACAATTTAGTCAACGCTAAGCGTATGCCTGTCCAACCTTATAAACTATGGTTGGTAAAGAAAAAGGCAGAGAAAAGTGGGCAATTGTCAATTTCTGTTTACCCTTGAGATGAATCGACATTGCGCAAGAGACGTGAAATTGCTATTGAGAGGGTTAGCACCGCAGGGTGTCGGAATGTGTTTACCTCAGAAGCAAATATTCGTCGTACATGCGGCGGCACCTTGCAACCAATTCCGATCAACTTCGACGGAATTTTGCCAAGGCTCACAAAAATGCAGTATACAGATGCATACCATTCACGAGGGGGACGCGAGACTTTTATAGACATTGTACGAAGAAGAACGGGGGGGGGGGGGGGGGGGGGGGGGCGAGGTGTGCAGAAATGCTGCCAAAAAAAAGGGGTCGGCTACAAAGCGATAGTTGTGTAGGCACTTAGGGCGACCCCCTCTCTCGTTTGGACCCTCAACTGCTTGCTCTTATTCATTTTAGACGTACGTCTTTCTTGTATCCAGTTTGCATCATTAGGTTGCTTATTCCCTCCAGAATTTTCCATCGCGTGTTGAAATGTATATCCTTCTTGCCTTGCGTCGATTTGCCTCGATTTGGTTGGATCAAAGATTGAAAAAGTGCGCCCGCGTATGTGTGTGTGTGTATGCGTGCGTGTCCACGCGCGCGTACCTGGAAACTGTAGGAACAGCTGCTATTTTCACACCGTCTATTGTCAGGAAACTGTAGCCTCGTTTACATGAACCCGACTTCGGCGGGTCGAGCCAGGAGATCGAGTTGAGCAAGGTCAGCCCAACTTGACTGCATGTTTACATGAACTCGATTTTAGCGAGTCGCGACCGGTTCAACAGCAGCGGCACCAAGCGTCGAACGGCGCAGCGGGAAAGGGCAGTGGTAGCCGGGAAGATTGCGGCATGCACGGCTGCCTCGCAGGCGCTACGGCGCAAGCGAATAACAGGTTCGCATTTATCACCTCTCCTTCCACTAACCCGACTCAGACCGGTTTACGTGCTATCTGCTGTTGGGGTCGAGTGAGTCAACCCACCCCCTGCAGCGGAGTTGACTGGATTCGCTCCCTCGACTCCCGGACCCGACTCGTTTACATGAACCCAGTAACCGGTTTTCAGCTCAAATCCTCCACTCAACCCGTCATGTAAACACCGCTTATAACGTGCTTGTAATCATTTTCCGAGAATTCCTTTTCCTGCGGCGCTAGTCTACCCCGCCTGCAGGAGGGGCGCGCAGCAAG
The DNA here is from genome assembly GCF_055824585.1 of Amblyomma mixtum. Taxonomy (NCBI): domain Eukaryota; kingdom Metazoa; phylum Arthropoda; class Arachnida; order Ixodida; family Ixodidae; genus Amblyomma; species Amblyomma mixtum. The sequence continues at coordinate 184,180,241 of NC_143014.1, forward strand.
GGGAGGGGGCGGTCCTTTGTGCCAGTTCCGGAAGAGGGGACCTCACAGCACTATAGTCGGTTACAACTAAAGAACGAAGCAGCACATGCAACTCAGAGGGAGCCCTCCAGCCAGTCACGTCGATTTCTGTGGCTGTGCATGCAGCCAAGCCTGCGAAAGAGAAGGAAGGAGACGGCGTTTTGTCCCCGTGTAGCCGAGAGTGGATGTCCTTGGTTCGGGATAAGGCTAAAAGAATAATAACGCAAAAAGAAAGGAAAAGATTTTGCTGCCCCGGCATCCGCCATCGTCTCTAGGAGCACCTGAGCTGGAGCAGGGGAAAAGACAGGGAGAAAGGCGAAGGTACTAGTAGGTGTGGTGCCCCCGTTTATTGTCTCAGCTGCACTGGCCACTAAAGGGGGAGCGGGGGGGAGAGGGCTGGGCTGCTCACCTTTCGCATAGATCCGCGCGAGAGCGTCTTTTTCGCAAAAGCGCTGAATGTTACAGGTGGGGACATATTCGGCAACAGACGGTCGTGGCAGCTTCAGTCTCCACTGCTGTCGCGGCGCACCTGTGGAGACCGAACAGAAAACTGTTCGGTCGACGCGCTTGGCTGGGGGCGGTCTCCTTTGATGGGCATGTGCTGCTTCGTTCTTGAGTTGTACCCGACTTATATACCACATGGATTCATTTCAGCGGTGGAACATGGCGCCCTCTGAACCACGGCATTCGTTTGAAAGAAGTGCGAGTCTAGTTCAGGAAAACTGCACCTGCTCCATGGTTAGTGCTGAAATAGTGCAGCTGCAGCCGCCATGGAAGCAGATGATGGTTTGCGGGTTGTGATAAACGGCGGAGACTCAAGTAACTTTCACTCGTCGACAAGCTAGAACACTGCTCGAGTTCTCCAAAGAAACGGATCGAGGCTGGTTCATGGCAACATGTTATTGTGATGTGCTGTTTGCACATTTCTTCATGAGATACGAGAGGTTGGCTGCCGCTGATGTAGGCTGTAAACAGCTGGCTGCAATTCATTGGCATAGCAAAGGCTAGCGACGACCAGGCCTGCACTCGACCATCCGTTTTGGAAGCAGACAGTGCCAAACTGCGCTCAAAGTGCCGGAACTAGCGGTACACACCCGCCGCACCGCCGCTGCCGCAGAACTTTGCCGAACTGGTGCATTGAGTGCAGGCGAATCGAGCGCTCTCCAACTTCCCCTCCACAGCGCTAGCCGGAACAACGAACAACCGGCAGCACGAAGCGAAAGCCTGTCTCTTCCCTTTCCTGTCGCTTTAGTAATGCCTGTCCTCGAAAAATAATACGACGCCCAGAATGCGTTTCGTAGCGTCAGGCGAAAAAAATTGGCAGTGGCTTAGCTCTGCTATGCCTGGATATACGTAGCGTAAAGTGCTCCGGTGTTTCGGCCGCACGTTTCGCCTTGGCTGCTCGACGGCGAACTGCCAGGCGACAACCTCGGGATCGGAAGAATTTACATTTTCCAGTCTTCTGCGCCATTTGGCAGCGGCTCGACTCTCCTTAGCTTACCAGAGCTTACATGTTGAGCGCGACCGTCATTTCTCCGCGCACCCTCCTCGCGCATGCGCAGTAGCGCGCGGCGCAACTGTCGTAAACACGAGGTCACGCGTCGGAGAGGAGCGCACGCCGGCGGCGCCGGCAGCGAGAAGCTCGCACCGGCTGTGGCGAGGAGGCGACGCACCTGCGGACCTGCGCCTCTCGTGACGTCACGCGGTTCTCGCGCATGCGCATAACAGGCGGCGCACACTCGCGCAAAACTCGGCTCTGACCCGCGTAGTGTGGCTTTACTAGCTTTACGCTACAAAACAATCCAGCAAAGCAATATGGCGCAAATCTGCTTGGAAGTTCGACACACACTACATAGGGCAAAATCGAGGGAAACGTGCAAACATCGTAGAGGTATCGTTCCCTCTCGTGAACACCTCCTGATTGTAAATGTTTAGCAGCGCCACACTCGTTATTTTTTTGAACTGTGATTATTTAGTACACGTGCATGTGTGTAGATGGCGCTACTTACTTCATTTATCTACATTTATCGCATGTCGCTGCGTTATTGCTATTATTGTTTGTATTCTGTGGACTTTGTTCTTGGCAATTGTTACAAGTTGATTAAAAGAATGAGAGACCGACATTTTAAGAGTATATTTGCCAGAAAAAAAGAAGCCGCGGAACGTTTCAAGAGCTTGTGTCCTTCATGACGGGAACAAAAAATGTAGCTAAAATCAACTAGACATTGCGCATTCCCCAAAAGCCGTAGAGCAAAGGCGATGCTTAGCCGCGTAGAGCGAAGTAATAAGTTTCTTCACGCAAAATCTCAAAACTGCCACGCGCTGGTTACCTGAACAGTATTGCATTCCGTTTTTAACTATTTCGAAAAAACGCTAACTTTGATCAGGAATAACTTTTAAACTAAACAAGGCAGACGGATGAAATTTTCAGAATGGAAGGGCGATTAGACGATCTCAAACTGTACAAAAAGGCGCCGCAGTGCAATGCATATCCCAAAAGTTATTGCAGATTACATTGTTCTGTTTTCTATGCTTTTCAAACATGCATGGCTAATAAACTAATCTATACACGTACTTCTAAATGCTTAAATATGTTCATTAGCATCCGATCTCAAAGTATCTCGAAAGATATTTCTCTAGGTGCAAGAGGTTTTTCACAATTTTGCATTTCCTGAGACAAGTTGAGCTCAACTGCCAGTTTTCATCTTTGCGTTTTCATTTACAGTTGAAACAAATTTGCAGCTACCGTTAAACAAAATGCGTCTTTTGAAAGCAGAGAAAAGTAGCTTTTCGGAGATATCTGAACCATATTTATGAAGCGAACGAGCGAGGTACAGTCGACGTACAAATTTCACCAAAAATGGTTCCCGCTCACCGTCAGAGTGGGACCGCCACCTTAAGATTCTTAACATAGTATTTGTATTGGCTTGGGCAAGACTGTTTAGTTGCTCCGTTTCTTCCCCTTCGACATCCTTTGACCTGGCTTTTCGCGATCAATTTTTTATTCGTTTTCATTGCATTTTGAACAGGAAGATGAATCGTAAAAGAAAGCTGTGAGCGATAACGCAACTAATCTCCTACACTGGTAATATAGAATAATTTGTTTTTTAAAATGATTACACCCCAGCTTCAAGGGTACAGATGCAAACGTTCCTCAAAGGAGACCCTCAAGCAAATGGCGTCAGCCGATTGACATGACTTCGCGGCTAATCCTGTTCATCTGCGGTTAAGCCTTTTGCACCTTCCAGCCCCCTGCATTGTAACTGTTGGAGGTGCGGTGGGATTAACCGCGGCACCATGACAATCGGCTGCTGCCATTCGCTAGAGGGTCTGCTTTGTCGGGCATTTGCCGCTTAATTTTGAGCTCTATCCGACTGTATGCAATCTCCCGACAGGCAGCGTAGCGATATGCTACATCCGTTATACATACCATTTATATCTGCCATTTGTAAACTGATTTCTTGCAGAGGCCCATATAAGAGCGCTTTTTCGAAGGACAGAAGTCGACAAAATTAAATTCACCACTTTCTTCGCAACAATTAAACGAAGTTGGTGGTATCTCGTGGTACAAGAGAACTTTGGTGACTCAAAAGCGCAGCCTCATTTCTGCAGTGACACCCCACAGATAGGATCCTGGCTATACGTCATGCATGCATATGACAGAAGTTTGAATGAAAGAGCACCAAAAAAAAGTCGCCTATAGTTCTTTAAAATAATGTACGAATGCTTATAATACGTGAAATTGTTCATTGATACTAATATATTTTCGAGGTCTTGAAACGAAAACTCTTTATTAAAATCGGTTGACAAAAGAAAGGTTCTGAACACAGGTTAGAACCCCAAGTCCAAACCCCAGTCACCTTATTCCGACAATGCTACAAATTACTAATTTGTAAGCAGATAGAAGCGACAGTTGACCTTCTAACCGGAGGCCATCTGCTTCTAGACTTATAATTCTCTATTATTTCCGACGACATGTAATAAGCTGAACAGGTACAGAACGTCTCCGAGTAAAGCTCCATCAAACTTCTTACACCAGCATTATGAGAATAAACACAAACACTTCCATCCGACATTACTTTTTGATGCCTGCCGTTTGGTTGCCGCTACTCTCTTCCAAAGCAACATGAATATCCAAATTCAAACTAGCTAGCTGTCATACCCTATTCTACCATATTCACAGACGCAAATAAACTTTTTGAATAATAGCTCAGGGCTGACAATTCGCGAAGTATTATGAACACCCACCAATACTTTTTGTAGCTACGTTAATTTTCATTCTTTGTTTAAAACTCCGGTTCATACACTAGGTTCGAACTCTCGCACGTGTTCTTTTCTATAAGGCATACGTCTCCTGACAAAAATATAATCATCAAAATGGACGGAAATTCATCGCTTCGAACTATTTCTGCAGCGTAACTACCAACCAGGCGCCATCTTTCATATGTTCGGCATTACCAGGTTTCAGATATAAAGACCTCGGGAAGCTTCTGGATCAAAGCTATGAGAGGTCGACGCACACCATTTTAATTAGCATATGTTAGGGTACCTAAAACCCCGGGTCATTTTGGATAGCTATCTGTGTTACGGCGCTATACAGTTCTAAAGTTTGAAAAATTGGCAAAATGTGGCCCTCTCCGATAGGCAGCATCGTATAATATTCAAACGCGCTGGACCTCTTGTGTATTAAAAGCACAGAACTGAATCTTCGGCACAATCCTCATCTAAGTCTACACTATACAAATCCCCGGGTCATTTTTTGTAGGTGCTTTTGTTCACCTTTTACGATTTTTTTTGTACCACTTCCCATTCAGTTAAGCGCCATGTCGCCGCCACTGCCGACAGATGGCGCAAGTAGTATATGTCCCAGAAAGATGGCCATGCCGCCTTATTTGCTGCCACTTCTCGCCACAGACGTGTTCATTGCTGATGGCCAAGGAGATAGCTGGAAGAAACGCGGCACATAAAAAGCGAGACGACCGGTGGCACCTCCGGGGATCGCGGCGCTGCTTACCCGCTAAATAATGGCAAAGTCACCAATGTACTTACCTGTCGTAATATATAAGCACGGCGCCAACACGTTCCCCTTTGTCACAGACATTGGCGACAGAGGAACAGTCCGCCTTCTTCAAAGTAGATTCTGTAAAGACGTTTGTCTGCTAGCGCGATTTTGACAGAATCGAAAGTCACGCCATCGCCACAGATTCCGTCTGATAGTCTCTGGTGCCCCTAGAGAATGTAAAAATTAAGTTCTCAGCCTCCAAGACGCGATTAGACCCCACGAAACAGCGCGAATTTCGGCACAAGCTACGAACACCCATTCCTTCATACGCGACGAGGTATGCGTAGACCTTTTGGATTAGATTGGATTGGATTGGATGTGGGCAGGCACATCGAAAAACACCACGTTCCGGGCAGCGTTCACAACTACAATGCAGTAGCCGCTGCTCCAACGCCGTACGAACAGCTCAATATGGCATCGAGAAGCGCCTGTGCGAGTTTTTAGGTTTGTCTCATTCGGGGCGCCGCCAGCAAAGCAAGATTGCGATCAAGCACGGAAACTAAAATCGTGTATACATTCCTCGGACTTCTGCATGAATACTATACCCTTCCACACAACGTGTAAGTGTTCCTGAGATAAAAGGACAGAAGTTCTAGAAAGGACTTAGTATAATACCACATTTTTTATGGAACAATAATTTTTCGTTGTCATCTTTGACACAATTCTGAGCGTACTGCACAACAGGAGAGCATGCAGAATTCATCACTGCCATCTGTGATACAAATCTGAATGCACTGAACGACAGGAGAATATGCAAGATTCTCAAGAGTGAATGGTGGCGACAGGCGAGACTGTTCACGGACATACCTCGGACAAGATGCCGAGGAGGGAACCCACGCCATAACCAGCGTTTTTTTCATGAGTGGTGTGCGACAACCGATCAGCTCGGGGAATTCCTACGGAGCGTCGTTCGCCCAACTCTTTCCATAGCTACAAGAGGACCACCGGGAGTATAGGAAACCTTCTAGCCCTTGGGGACGTCGTTATAGGTTTCAAGCAGGAAAGGATCTGGCGCCTGAATGCCTTGTGTCTATAGATGCTTATGCGTTTATAGATTGACTTTCTTACTTCAAATAAACTTCAGTTGTAAGTTCAGCGCAGTACTTGTCTCTTCTTGCATGTCCTTCTGTCTAGCGCTGTTGAAAAAAGCTCGTTATGGATTACCAACTCGCCCATTCTGCAGTTCTTCCAAATCATGCTTCGGCGCTGGCTGTCGGCGACGCTGCAATCAATGGTGCTACAAAAGACGTATATGCATAAGGATGTGTCGATATGAATAGTCATTCAGGCTTTCGGTCTTGGACAAGCCGAAGTGTCCAGAGCCCCTTAAACTGTTCGCGTTTTCGCTTTCATTCACTTCTGTAAGCGTCAAATGGAATACGAGCTAAACAATAAAATCATGAAAAGCATCACAAGTTCTTAGTTGATGGCAATTGAGCAATAGCAACAGTTTATTCTCAGTTTTTTTTCTTCAAAGGTGGTAATGAACCCCATTTAGTTTCCCATCCAGGAGATAATACTTCTGCGTTTTCACACTCACTATTTCAGTTATCCTGTTCGCGTTGCCTCTGATGTTGACGGTTCAGTAGTGGGCAAACGTCAGAGGTCCCCTCTCATGTTCCGAATCTTGCCACTCTGCATGTGGCCGTCATCATGGAGGGTGGTCACCTACCCGTAGTTCAAGGTTTCATGTCTATTTTTATGTCGCGACGGATCGAAGTGTGTAATTGTGAGTCAGTAAAGCACTGATTTCGATGCAATATAACTTCCGTTAGAACCACTAATTTGTGCCTTTAGTGGAATCACTCAATCAATGTGGCTTACTTTTTTCGGGCTGTAACATTCACATTCGCCAAAGCTGCCAAAAGACAGCTTTTGCTATGGGCACCCGGCCATCATGTACTGCGTGGTGGTGAAATAAACATTATTATTGTTACTACGTTAATTTCCCGTTTATTATGAAGGTGCCTGCACATCATGCCACATCACAAACAAGCCACATCATGTGTTTGCATGACGCCTGACCAAAGACAAGGCCAAAGACGACGGATAGAAAGCGATGCTTGGACAAATCGGTTAAGAAATAACCCAGTTCTAAGGTTAACCCAAGCGAAACGCAAGGCGCCCGTGTATGTGCAATGCCAGTGACCGTGAAAGAGCCCCTGGGGGTCGAAATGAATCCGCAGCTCTCGTCTTTGGCGTCCCTTATAGTCATGCCCATGTCGCTTTGGGACTTTAAACCCCAAACCACAAATACCAAACACAATACCAATTCAATACCGATACTTATGAGTTGTCCTAGACAAAGTTCCCGTCAATTTAAAACGGCTGTAGGGTTACGGTGTCAGTTATTTGCCATCTGTCTTCGTCGTCCTTGACCTTGTCTTTGGTTGAGCTGAAAGGGAGGAGGGGAGGGGGGAAAGGGAGGCTCAACTAACTTCTGGCTTTTCCGCTTCAAGCAGCCATGGGATTAGTGACATCGAAGAGGGAAAGGGATTGGGGGTCGGGTAATCAGACCCGGAGACATGTCCGAACCTGGCGGGCGAGACACATCTCACATCATTCTGGGTCCGGGCGATCCCTCGCTGCTCTCACGTGACTCTTGTGGGGCTCTATACGGCCACTTTTAAGCCATTTAAACTATGCGCACTCTCTTCCACTCATCTAGGTGCGCGTGGGCAGCTCAGCTGCGCATGACCGAACTGTTCGTCAGATGTGGCATGTGTTCGCTCCATTGAAGGCTTGATAAGGGCAGCGAAGTGGCGCGAGGGGGGGGGGGGTTAAGGGGGTAACTGCGGGTGCGCTGTTAAGGCGCGGCCACGCATTCGGCGGCCAGCACGAGCCATCAAGACGCACACGGTTGGCGGGCCGGCACTCTACGAGGATTAAGAGCGAAGATGGAAGTGGCATCTGCAAGGATGTAGACATGTAGACATGTAGACGTGTGCTATTCTTGAAATGAGCTTGTTATGCACAGATTCACGCAACTGTGGAGGAAGAGGAAGAGGACAACACCGAGAACATTTGTTAAAAAATTTCAACAATTAATATATTTTTCTATTTTCAGTCATTCTACTATTTTACTTAGTTTTTTTATCGCACATATACCTCCTTGGCATTCACCACCGTAACTTGGCCAATCCCTCCGCGTGGGTACGTGAAATGTTTACTGAGGAGAAGAAGAAGAAGAACATGAACCCTGATGAGGTGTACAGCTCACTGCTGCGCCGAACCACAGCCCAGATCCATCGGCTGGCGCTGGACCCTGTTCGAGGAGACGTTGGCATGGACCCGGACTCCAGCCCCTCAGGCAAGGGTGCAGAGCAGCAGCTTCCACCACTGGACACTGGAGGCCTGAGGCAACGGCTGGCACCTGAGAACTGGAAGGAACCCTGCAGCTATGAGCAGCAGCAGCGCCTGACGGGCAGCAGCGAGGCTTCGCCTGCCAAGCGCATGGCCAGCTCGGAATACGAAGGGGAGACTGGTCTTCATCGGATCAGGAGAACATCTGTAGACGGTGGTGTTGCCAAAAGTGAAGACACCCTCAACAACATCTTTGCCATCCTTCAAAACCCTAACAGCAGGACGGAGCATCGCAAGCAAGCTTTGTCAGAACTAATGCCTCTCACCAAGGATGGCTCACCAGAGCTCTGGGATGAGAACTTCAGAAATGTGCTGCGTTGCCTCATAGAAAACCTTGAAGAGCAAGAGGTCCCTGTAAAAGTGGCTGCTCTGCGAGCTTTGGCAGAGTTCCTGAAGAGGCAGCCTCAGCACTTCCACAACTATGCTGAGTTCATCTTGGTAAAGATCTTTGGAACTCTGAAGAAATCTCAGGGGGAGGTGTGCCGTGCTGCGGAGATGTGCTCCATGGAGGCTGCTGCCGCACTGCCTCCCGAGGAGACAATGCGCTTGCTGCACTCGCTCATTCGGTAGTCAGATGATCAAGATGCGGTCATTGCTGCCATCAAGGTGGTGTCCAGGCTTGCGGAGGTGCATCCGAAAAGGATAACTGTAGAGCTCTTGCCTCAGATGATGCCAGTTTTGCTGAAGGCGTAGGATCACAACGAAAGTTCTGTTCGGAAGGCGGCAGTATTCTGCATGGCGACGCTGCATGGCGTGGTTGGCTCTGAATTGATGAGGCCACACTTGGCTTCCCTTACAGGATGGAAGTTGAAGCTTCGGAAGTTCTATATCCAGAGAGCACAGGGCAACAGCAGCGGAAGCACACCAGGCTCCCCTTCGAATACGGCGTCTTCCTCAAGCAATCCCTGATAACATGAAACATCGCCTAGCAAACCCACGCTCCCTGCTTTGCTGATTAACTACCATGGCTGCGACCCTGTGCAAGTATCACTTGCTGTGTCGGTGGAAATGAACTTTCGGTCCATGGCCTCAGGCGCCTACTTTTTTTCTGTCTTCTTTAGCAGACTCTGGCATTTTTTTTGTGTCTTTGCTGCAGTGTGCGTTTGCTTCATGACATAGTGCTCCACTTCCAGGTCTCATTGGCTGCTTTCTTCAAAAGAGATATTAGTAAAGGTGCTCCTTTGCCGATTAACAAGTTTTGCAATTTTATTGCGTGAATATGCATAAACACGCTTATTTCAAAAAGCACGCGTCTTTCTCGTCTTTATACGCTCGCTGGGGCCACGGAGCGGCACATTTCGCCTGTGGTACCCGCCTGCGCGAGACGTTGGTTACTAAAAAACCAATTTCACAACTGCCGGGACGTGCTCTTTCGCTTGGCGAACAGGCGACGACCACTCCGGGCAGGGCTGCTGTTATGAGCTGGACGGTTCCGGCGCGATAGCGTAGCGGTAGGCGGAGAAGAATGTAAAAGGGAGAGGGGTATAATCAGTATGGCCGAACTGGGTTTTAGTTCACAGTCTGGCAACACTGGGAGTTGCTCAGTCTGGCAACACTGCAGTATGTCAACACTGGCATAGCAGACGACCGGTACGACTCACGAAATCCTACTGGCCCGCCGCACGTGGTCGGCGTGCGCTCGGTAGTGTACGCGACCGCGGGGTGGGGTCCCCGCGGTTTTGAACTGTGTCAACCGCGGTCAAATGGGGGATACGTATTTATTTTCCCTATTAAAACCCCACAACGCACACGCACGCACTCACACGCACTCACACACACGCACTCACGCAAAAGAAAGAGTACGCAGCACTCGGGCTTTTGGCGAGTATCACCTGTTACGTTCGCGTTGGCACGGTACGCGTTCAAGTACGCGATCTAGACTGACCTCCTTTTCCCCAACTTTCTCTGAAGGGTTGCCATTTCGGCTTTAGCGCTAGGACAGCAAGCTCACAAGAGCGACGGAGACAACCGACACGATCGATCATGCAAAAATTTTGTCGGAGACGAAAATGCGCTGTGAACGCTCTATCCATGCACACGGCCGTATCTCTTCGAAAACATATACCTCTGTGGGATCGTGTTTTACAGATTCACATTATTTGCTGCCACTTATCGCCAGAGACACAACATGCCGTCGCCTAGACGTGTTCATTGCTGATGGCCAAGGAGATAGCTGGAAGAAACGCGGCACATAAAATGCGAGACGACCGGTGGCACCTCCGGGGAGCGCGGCGCTGCTTACCCGCTAAATAAAGGCAAAGTCACCAAGGTACTTACCTGTCGTAATAGATAAGCACGGCACCAACATGTTCCCCTTTGTCACAGACATTGGCGAAAGAGGAACAGTCCGCCTTCTTCAAAGTAGATTCTGTACAGACGTTCGTCTGTTAGCGCGATTTTGACAGAATCGAAAGTCACGCCATCGCCACAGATTCCGTCTGATAGTCTCTGGTGCCCTTAGAGAATGTAAAATTAAGTTCTCAGCCTCCAAGACGCGATTAGTCCCCACGAAACAGCGCGAATTTCGGCACAAGCTACGAACACCCATTCCTTCATACGCGACGAGGTATGCGTAGTCCTTTTGGATTAGATTGGATTGGATTGGATGTGGGCAGGGACATCGCTAAACACCACGTTCCGGGCAGCGTTCACAACTACAATGCAGTAGCCGCCGCGCGAACGCCATACGAACGGCCCAATATGGCATCGAGAAGCGCCTGTGCGAGTTTTTAGGTTTGTCTCATTCGGGGCGGCGCCATCAAAGCAAGATTACGATCAAGCACGGAAACTAAAATCGTGTATACATTCCTCGGACTTCTGCATGAATACTATACCCTTCCACACAACGTGTCAGTGTTCCTGAGATAAAAGGACAGAAGTTCTAGAAAGGACTTAGTAGTAATACCACATTTTTTATGGAAAGAGAATTTTTCGTTGTGATCTTTGACACAATTCTGAGCGTACTGCACAACAGGAGAGCATGCAGAATTCATCATTGCCATCTGTGATACAAATCTGAATGCACTGAACGACAGGAGAATATGCAAAATTCTCAAGAGTGAATGGTGGCGAAAGGCGAGACTGTTCAGGGACATACCTCGGACAAGATGCCGGGGAGGGAAGCCCCGCCATAACCAGCGTTTTTTTCATGAGTGGTGTGCGACAACCGATCAGCTCGGGGAATTCCTAGGGAGCGTCGTTTGCCCAACTCTTTCCAAAGCTACAAGAGGACCACCGGGAGTATAGGAAACCTTCTAGCCCTTGGGGACGTCGTTATAGGTTTCAAGCAGGAAAGGATCTGGCGCCTTAGTGCCTTGTGTCTATAGATGCTTATGCGTTTATAGATTGACTTGCCTGATTCAAATAAAATTCAGTTGTAAGTTCAGCGCAGTACTTGTCTCTTCTTGCATGTCCTGCTGTCTAGCGCTGTTGAAAAAAATGGCTGAGGCTTAACTTGGTTAAGCCTGGAGAATGCGAAGCATCATCGTGTCGCGTAATTTGGAGGCGCACAACCACAGCGACGGCGCGAGGTGGGCCCCCGTTTCTCCACTGCCGTGACGTCATCGTGTCACGTAGTGTGGCATCATCGTGTCACGTCATTTGGAGGCGCACAACCACAGCGACGGCGCGAGGTGGGCCCCCGTTTCTCCACTGTCGTGACGTCATCGTGTCACGTGGTGTGACGTCATGTATCACGTGATTTGGTGGCGCACAACCACAGCGACGGCGCGAAGTGGGCCCCATTTCTCCACTGTCGTGACGTCATCGTGTCATGTGGTGTGACGTCATGTATCACGTGATGTGGAGGCGCACAAGCACAGCGACGGCGCGAGGTGGGCCCCCGTTTCTCTACTGTCGTGACGTCATCGTGTCACGTGGTGTGACGTCATGTATCTCGTGATTTGGAGGCGCATAACCACGGTGAAGGGCTGAAGTGGTAGCTAAAATAGTATGCTTCGCATAAAAGCTCGTTATGGATTACCAACACGCCCATTCTGCAGTTCTTCCAACTCATGCTTCGGTGCTGGCTGTCGGCGACGCTGCAATCAATAGTGCTACAAAACACGTATATGCATAAGGATGTGTCGATATGAAGAGTCATTCAGGCTTTCGGTCTTGGACAAGCCGAAGTGTCCAGAGCCCCTTAAACTGTTCGCGTTTTCGCTTTCATTGACTTCTGTAAGCGTCAAATGGAACACGAGCTGAACAATAAAATCATGAAAAGCATCACAAGTTCTTAGTTGATGGCAATTGAGCAATAGCAACAGTTTATTCTCAGTTTTTTTTCTTCAAAGGTGGTAATGAACCCCGTTTAGTTTCCCATCCAGGAGATAATACTTCTGCGTTTTCACACTCACTATTTCAGTTATCCTGTTCGCGATGTTGACGGTTCAGTAGTGGGCAAACGTCAGAGGTCCCCTCTCGTGTTCCGAATCTTGCCACTCTGCATGTGGACGTCATCATGGAGGGTGGTCACCTACCCGTAGTTCAAGGTTTCATGTCTATTTTTATGTCGCGACGCATCGAAGTGTGTAATTGTGAGTCAGTAAAGCACTGATTTCGATGCAATATAACTTCCGTTAGAACCACTAATTTGTGCCTTTAGTGGAATCACTCAATCAATGTGGCTTACTTTTTTCGGGCTGTAACATTCACTTTCGTCAAAGCTGCCAAAAGACAGCTTTTGCTATGGGCACCCGGCCATCATGCACTGCGTGGTGGTGAAATAAACATTATTATTGTTACTACGTTAATTCCCCGTTTATTATGAAGGTGCCTGCACATCATGCCACATCACAAACAAGCCACATCATGCGCTTGCATGACGCCTGACCAAAGACAAGGCCAACGACGACGGATAGAAAGCGATGCTTGGACAAATCGGTTAAGAAATAACCCAGTTCTAAGGTTAACCCAAGCGAAACGCAAGACGCCCGTGTATGTGCAATGCCAGTCACCGTGAAAGAGCCCGAGGGGGTCGAAATGAATCCGCAGCTCTCGTCTTTGGCGTCCCTTATAGTCAAGCCCATGTCGCTTTGGGACTTTAAACCCCAAACCACAAATACCAAACACAATACCAGTTCAATATCGATACTTATGAGTTGTCCTAGACAAAGTTCCCGTCAATTTAAAACGCCTGTAGGGTTACGGTGTCAGTTATTTGCCAGCTGTCTTCGTCGTCCTTGACCTTGTCTTTGGTTGAGTTGAAAGGGAGGAGGGGAGGGGGGAAAGGCGGGCTCAACTAACTTCTGGCTTTTCCGCTTCAAGCAGCCACGGGATTAGTGACATCGAAGAGGGAAAGGGATTGGGGGCCGGGTAATCAGACCCGGAGACATGTCCGAACCTGGCGGTCGAGACACATCTCACATCATTCTGGGTCGGGGCGTCCCTCGCTGCTCTCACGTGACTCTTGTGGGGCTCTATACGGCCACTTTTAAGCCATTTAAACTATGCGCACTCTCTTCCACTCATCTAGGTGCGCGTGGGCAGCTCAACTGCGCATGACCGAACTGTTGTTCGTCAGATGTGGCATGTGTTCGCTCCGATGAAGGCTTGATAAGGGCAGCGAAGTGGCGCGATGGGGGGGGGGGGGGGGTTAAAGGGGTAACTGCGGGTGCGCTGTTAAAGGCCGATTCACACGACAGACCGTTCGTCCGCGGCCCGCGCAGTACGTGTGCATACGTCAGCACTTTGAGAGGCGCGCTAGATGCATGGATGGATGGCGGCCGACAGCGCGCCTCTCAAAGTGCTGACGTATGCACACGTACTGCGCGGGCCGCGGACGAACGGTCCGTCGTGTGAATCGGCCTTAAGGCGCGGCCACGCATTCGGCGGCCAACACGAGCCATCAGGACGCACACGGTTGGCGGGCCGGCACTCTACGAGGATTAAGAGCGAAGATGGAAGTGGCATCTGCAAGGATGTAGACATGTAGACATGTAGACGTGTGCTATTCTTGAAATGAGCTTGTTATGCACAGATTCACGCAACTGTGGAGGAAGAGGAAGAGGACAACACCGAGAACATTTGTTAAAAAATTTCAACAATGAATATATTTTTCTATTTTCAGTCATTCTACTATTTTACTTAGTTTTTTTATCGCACATATACCTCCTTGGCATTCACCACCGTAACTTGGCCAATCCCTCCGCGTGGGTATGTGAAATGTTTACTGAGGAGAAGAAGAAGAAGAACATGAACCCTGATGAGGGGTACAGCTCACTGCTGCGCCGAACCACAGCCCAGATCCATCGGCTGGCGCTGGACCCTGTTCGAGGAGACGTTGGCATGGACCCGGACTCCAGCCCCTCAGGCAAGGGTGCAGAGCAGCAGCTTCCACCACTGGACACTGGAGGCCTGAGGCAACGGCTGGCACCTGAGAACTGGAAGGAACCCTGCAGCTATGAGCAGCAGCAGCGCCTGACGGGCAGCAGCGAGGCTTCGCCTGCCAAGCGCATGGCCAGGTCGGAATACGAAGGGGAGACTGGTCTTCATCGGATCAGGAGAACATCTGTAGACGGTGGTGTTGCCAAAAGTGAAGACACCCTCAACAACATCTTTGCAATCCTTCAAAACCCTAACAGCAGGACGGAGCATCGCAAGCAAGCTTTGTCAGAACTAATGCCTCTCACCAAGGATGGCTCACCAGAGCTCTGGGATGAGAACTTCAGAAATGTGCTGCGTTGACTCATAGAAAACCTTGAAGAGCAAGAGGTCCCTGTAAAAGTGGCTGCTCTGCGAGCTTTGCAGAGTTGCTGAAGAGGCAGCCTCAGCACTTCCACAACTAGGCTGAGTTCATCTTGGTCAAGATCTTTGGAACTCTGAAGCAAGCTCAGGGAGAGGTGTGCCGTGCTGCGGATATGTGCTCCATGGAGGCTGCTGCCGCACTGCCTCCCGAGGAGACAATGCGCTTGCTGCACTCGCTCATTCGGTAGTCAGATGATCAAGATGCGGTCATTGTTGCCATCAAGGTGATGTCCAGGCTTGCGGAGGTGCATCCGAAAAGGATAACTGTAGAGCTCTTGCCTCAGATGATGCCAGTTTTGCTGAAGGCGTTCGATCACAACGAAAGTTCTGTTCGGAAGGCGGCAGTATTCTGCATGGTGACGCTGCATGGCGTGGTTGGCTCTGAATTGATGAGGCCACACTTGGCTTCCCTTACAGGATGGAAGTTGAAGCTTCGGAAGTTCTATATCCAGAGAGCACAGGGCAACAGCAGCGGAAGCACACCAGGCTCCCCTTCGAATACGGCGTCTTCCTCAAGCAATCCCTGATGACATGAAACATCGCCTAGCAAACCCACGCTCCCTGCTTTGCTGATTAACTACCGTGGCTGTGACCCTGTGCCAGTATCACTTGCTGTGTCGGTGGAAATGAACTTTCGGTCCATGGCCTCAGGCGCCTACTTTTTTTCTGTCTTCTTAAGCATACTCTGGCATTTTTTTTGTGTCTTTGCTGCAGTGTGCGTTTGCTTCATGACATAGTGCTCCACTTCCAGGTCTCATTGGCTGCTTTCTTCAAAAGAGATATTAGTAAAGGTGCTCCTTTGCCGATTAACAAGTTTTGCAATTTTATTGCGTGAATCTGCATAAACACGCTTATTTCAAGAAGCACGCGTCTTTCTCGTCTTTATACGCTCGCTGGGGCCACGGAGCGGCACATTTCGCCTGTGGTACCCGCCTGCGCGAGACGTTGGTTACTAAAAAACCAATTTCACAACTGCCGGGACGTGCTCTTTCGCTCGGCGAACAGGCGACGACCACTCCGGGCAGGGCTGCTGTTATGAGCTAGACGGTTCCGGCGCGATAGCGTAGCGGTAGGCGGAGAAGAATGTAAAAGGGAGAGGGGTATATTTAGTATGGCCGCACTGGGTTTGAGTTCACAGTCTGGCAACACTGGGAGTTGCTCAGTCTGGCAACACTGCAGTATGTCAACACTGGCATAGCAGACGACCGGTACGACTCACGAAATCCTACTGTCCCGCCGCACGTGGTCGGCGTGCGCTCGGTAGCGTACGCGACCGCGGGGTGGGGTCTGCGCGGTTTTGAACTGTGTCAACCGCGGTTAAATGGGGGATAAGTATTTATTTTCCCTATTAAAACCCCACAACGCACACGCACGCACTCACACACACGCACACACGCAAAAGAAAGAGTACGCAGCACTCGGGCTTTTGGCGAGTATCACCTGTTACGTTCGTGTTGGCGCGGTACGCGTTCAAGTACGCGATCTAGACTGACCTCCTTTTTCCCAACTTTCTCTGAAGGGTTTGCCATTTCGGCTTTAGCGCTAGCACAGCAAGATCACAACACCGACAGAGACAACCGACACGATCGATCATGCAAAAATTTTGTCGGAGACGAAAATGCGCTGTGAACGCTCTATCCATGCACACATATACCTCTGAAAACATATGAAAACATATACCTCTGTGGGATCGCGTTTTACAGATTCACATTATTTGCTGCCACTTCTGGCCACAGATACAACATGCCGTCGCCTAGACGTGTTCATTGCTAATGGCCAAGGAGATAGCTGGAAGAAACGCGGCACATACAAAGCGAGACGACCGGTGGCACCTCCGGGGAGCGCGGCGCTGCTTACCCGCTAAATAATGGCAAAGTCACCAAGGTACTTACCTGTCGTAATAGATAAGCACGGCGCCAACATGTTCCCCTTTGTCACAGACATTGGCGAAAGAGGAACAGTCCGCCTTCTTCAAAGTAGATTCTGTAAAGACTTTCGTCTGTTGGCGCGATTTTGACAGAATCGAAAGTCACGCCATCGCCACAGATTCCGTCTGATAGTCTTTGGTGCCCTTAGAGAATGTAAAAATTAAGTTCTCAGCCTCCAAGACGCGATTAGTCTCCACGAAACAGCGCGAATTTCGGCACAAGCTACGAACACCCATTCCTTCATACGCGACGAGTATGCGTAGTCCTTTTGGATTAGATTGGATTGGATTGGATGTGGGCAGGGACATCGCAAAACACCACGTTCCGGGCAGCGTTCACAACTACAATGCAGTAGCCGCTGCGCGAACGCCGTACGAACGGCCCAATATGGCATCGAGAAGCGCCTGTGGGAGTTTTTAGGTTTGTCTCATTCGGGGCGGCGCCATCAAAGCAAGATTACGATCAAGCACGGAAACTAAAATCGTGTATACATTCCTCGGACTTCTGCATGAATACTATACCCTTCCACACAACGTGTAAGTGTTCCTGAGATGAAAGGACAGAAGTTCTAGAAAGGACTTTGTAGTAATACCACATTTTTTATGGAGAGAGAATTTTTCGTTGTGATCTTTGACACAATTCTGAGCGTACTGCACAACAGGAGAGCATGCAGAATTCATCATTGCCATCTGTGATACAAATCTGAATGCACTGAACGACAGGAGAATATGCAAAATTCTCAAGAGTGAATGGTGGCGAAAGGCGAGACTGTTCAGGGATATACCTCGGACAAGATGCCGAGGAGGGAAGCCCCGCCATAACCAGCGTTTTTTTCATGAGTGGTGTGCGACAACCGATCAGCTCGGGGAATTCCTAGGGAGCGTCGTTTGCCCAACTCTTTCCAAAGCTACAAGAGGACCACCGGGAGTATAGGAAACCTTCTAGCCCTTGGGGACGTCGTTATAGGTTTCAAGCAGGAAAGGATCTGGCGCCTTAGTGCCTTGTGTCTATAGATGCTTATGCGTTTATAGATTGACTTGCCTGATTCAAATAAAATTCAGTTGTAAGTTCAGCGCAGTACTTGTCTCTTCTTGCATGTCCTGCTGTCTAGCGCTGTTGAAAAAAATGGCTGAGGCTTAACTTGGTTAAGCCTGGAGAATGCGAAGCATCATCGTGTCGCGTAATTTGGAGGCGCACAACCACAGCGACGGCGCGAGGTGGGCCCCCGTTTCTCCACTGCCGTGACGTCATCGTGTCACGTAGTGTGGCATCATCGTGTCACGTGATTTGGAGGCGCACAACCACAGCGACGGCGCGAGGTGGGCCCCCGTTTCTCCACTGTCGTGACGTCATCGTGTCACGTGGTGTGACGTCATGTATCACGTGATTTGGAGGCGCACAACCACAGCGACGGCGCGAAGTGGGCCCCGTTTCTCCACTGTCGTGACGTCATCGTGTCACGTGGTGTGACGTCATGTATCACGTGATGTGGAGGCGCACAACCACAGCGACGGCGCGAGGTGGGCCCCCGTTTCTCTACTGTCGTGACGTCATCGTGTCACGTGGTGTGACGTCATGTATCACGTGATTTGGAGGCGCATAACCACGGTGAAGGGCTGAAGTGGTAGCTAAAGTAGTATGCTTCGCATAAAAGCTCGTTATGGATTACCAACACGCCCATTCTGCAGTTCTTCCAAGTCATGCTTCGGTGCTGGCTGTCGGCGACGCTGCAATCAATAGTGCTACACAACACGTATATGCATAAGGATGTGGCGATATGAATAGTCATTCAGGCTTTCGGTCTTGGACAAGCCGAAGCCCCTTAAACTGTTCGCGTTTTCGCTTTCATTGACTTCTGTAAGCGTCAAATGGAACACGAGCTGAACAATAAAATCATGAAAAGCATCACAAGTTCTTAGTTGATGGCAATTGAGCAATAGCAACAGTTTATTCTCAGTTTTTTTTCTTCAAAGGTGGTAATGAACCCCGTT
Source organism: Amblyomma mixtum (assembly GCF_055824585.1). NCBI lineage: Eukaryota > Metazoa > Arthropoda > Arachnida > Ixodida > Ixodidae > Amblyomma > Amblyomma mixtum. Next base: position 184,199,350 of record NC_143014.1, read on the forward strand.
TAGTTTCCCATCCAGGAGGTAATACTTCTGCGTTTTCACACTCACTATTTCAGTTATCCTGTTCGCGTTGCCTCTGATGTTGACGGTTCAGTAGTGGGCAAACGTCAGAGGTCCCCTCTCGTGTTCCGCATCTTGCCACTCTGCATGTGGACGTCATCATGGAGGGTGGTCACCTACCCGTAGTTCAAGGTTTCATGTCTATTTTTATGTCGCGACGCATCGAAGTGTGTAATTGTGAGTCAGTAAAGCACTGATTTCGATGCAATATAACTTCCGTTAGTACCACTAATTTGTGCCTTCAGTGGAAACACTCAATCAATGTGGCTTACTTTTTTCGGGCTGTAACATTCACTTCCGTCAAAGCTGCCAAAAGACAGCTTTTGGTATGGGCACCCGGCCATCATGCACTGCGTGGTGGTGAAATAAACATTATTATTGTTACTACGTTAATTCCCCGTATATTATGAAGGTGCCTGCACATCATGCGACATCACAAACAAGCCACATCATGCGCTTGCATGACGCCTGACCAAAGACAAGGCCAACGACGACGGATAGAAAGCGATGCTTGGACAAATCGGTTAAGAAATAACCCAGTTTTAAGGTTAACCCAAGAGAAACGCAAGACGGCCGTGTATGTGCAATGCCAGTCACCGTGAAAGAGCCCCAGAGGGTCGAAATGAATCCGCAGCTCTCGTCTTTGGCGTCCCTTATAGTCATGCCCATGTCGCTTTGGGAGTTTAAACCCAAACCACAAATACCAAACACAATACCAGTTCAATACCGATACTTATGAGTTGTCCTAGACAAAGTTCCCGTCAATTTAAAACGCCTGTAGGGTTACGGTGTCAGTTATTTGCCAGCTGTCTTCGTCGTCCTTGACCTTGTCTTTGGTTGAGTTGAAAGGGAGGAGGGGAGGGGGGAAAGGCGGGCTCAACTAACTTCTGGCTTTTCCGCTTCAAGCAGCCATGGGATTAGTGACATCGAAGAGGGAAAGGGATTGGGGGCCGGGTAATCAGACCCGGAGACATGTCCGAACCTGGCGGTCGAGACACATCTCACATCATTCTAGGTCGGGGCGATCCCTCGCTGCTCTCACGTGACTCTTGTGGGGCTCTATACGGCCACTTTTAAGCCATTTAAACTATGCGCACTCTCTTCCACTCACCTAGGTGCACGTGGGCAGCTCAGCTGCGCAGGACCGAGCTGTTGTTCGTCAGATGTGGCATGTGTTCGCTCCGATGAAGGCTTGATAAGGGCAGCGAAGTGGCGCGAGGGGGGGGGGGGGGGGGTTAAAGGGGTAACTGCGGGTGCGCTGTTAACGCGCGTCCACGCATTCGGCGGCCAGCACGAGCCATCAGGACGCACACGGTTGGCGGGCCGGCACTCTACGAGGATTAAGAGCGAAGATGGAAGTGGCATCTGCAAGGATGTAGACATGTAGACATGTAGACGTGTGCTATTCTTGAAATGAGCTTGTTATGCACAGATTCACGCAACTGTGGAGGAAGAGGAAGAGGACAACACCGAGAACATTTGTTAAAAAATTTCAACAATTAATATATTTTTCTATTTTCAGTCATTCTACTATTTTACTTAGTTTTTTTATCGCACATATACCTCCTTGGCATTCACCACCGTAACTTGGCCAATCCCTCCGCGTGGGTATGTGAAATGTTTACTGAGGAGAAGAAGAAGAAGAACATGAACCCTGATGAGGTGTACAGCTCACTGCTGCGCCGAACCACAGCCCAGATCCATCGGCTGGCGCTGGACCCTGTTCGAGGAGACGTTGGCATGAACCCGGACTCCAGCCCCTCAGGCAAGGGTGCAGAGCAGCAGCTTCCACCACTGGACACTGGAGGCCTGAGGCAACGGCTGGCACCTGAGAACTGGAAGGAACCCTGCAGCTATGAGCAGCAGCAGCGCCTGACGGGCAGCAGCGAGGCTTCGCCTGCCAAGCGCATGGCCAGCTCGGAATACGAAGGGGAGACTGGTCTTCATCGGATCAGGAGAACATCTGTAGACGGTGGTGTTGCCAAAAGTAAAGACACCCTCAACAACATCTTTGCCATCCTTCAAAACCCTAACAGCAGGACGGAGCATCGCAAGCAAGCTCTGTCAGAGCTCATGCCTCTCACCAAGGATGGCTCACCAGAGCTCTGGGATGAGAACTTCAGAAATGTGCTGCGTTGCCTCATAGAAAACTTTGAAGAGCAAGAGGTCCCTGTAAAAGTAGCTGCTCTGCGAGCTTTGGCAGAGTTGCTGAAGAGGCAGCCTCAGCACTTTCACAACTATGCTGAGTTCATCTTGGTCAAGATCTTTGGAACTCTGAAGCAATCTCAGGGAGAGGTGTGGCGTGCTGCGCAGATGTGTTCCATGGAGGCTGCAGTCGCACTGCCTCCCGAGGAGACAATGCGCTTGCTGCACTGGCTCATTCGGGAGTCAGATGATCAAGATGCGGTCATTGCTGCCATCAAGGTGATGTCCAGGCTTGCGGAGGTGCATCCGAAAAGGATAACTGTAGAGCTCTTGCCTCAGATGATGCCAGTTTTGCTGAAGGCGTAGGATCACAACGAAAGTTCTGTTCGGAAGGCGGCAGTATTCTGCATGGTGACGCTGCATGGCGTGGTTGGCTCTGAATTGATGAGGCCACACTTGGCTTCCCTTACAGGATGGAAGTTGAAGCTTCTGAAGTTCTATATCCAGAGAGCACAGGGCAACAGCAGCGGAAGCACACCAGGCTCCCCTTCGAATACGGCGTCTTCCTCAAGCAATCCCTGATGACATGAAACATCGCCTAACAAACCCACGCTCCCTGCTTTGCTGATTAACTACCATGGCTGTGACCCTGTGCCAGTATCACTTGCTGTGTCGGTGGAAATGAACTTTCGGTCCATGGCCTCAGGCGCCTACTCTTTTTCTGTCTTCTTTAGCAGACTCTGGCACTTTTTTTGTGTCTTTGCTGCAGTGTGCGTTTGCTTCATGACATAGTGCTCCACTTCCAGGTCTCATTGGCTGCTTTCATCAAAAGAGATATTAGTAAAGGTGCTCCTTTGCCGATTAACAAGTTTTGCAATTTTATTGCGTGAATCTGCATAAACACGCTTATTTCAAGAAGCACGCGTCTTTCTCGTCTTTATACGCTCGCTGGGGCCACGGAGCGGCACATTTCGCCTGTGGTACCTGCCTGCGCGAGACATTGGTTACTAAAAAACCAATTTCACAACCGCCGGGACGTGCTCTTTCGCTTGGCGAACAGGCGACGACCACTCCGGGCAGGGCTGCTGTTATGAGCTGGACGGTTCCGGCGCGATAGCGTAGCGGTAGGCGGAGAAGAATGTAAAAGGGAGAGGGGTATAATTAGTAAGGCCACACTGGGTTTTAGTTCACAGTCTGGCAACAGTGGGAGTTGCTCAATCTGGCAACACTGCAGTATGTCAACACTGGCATAGCAGACGACTGGTACGACTCACGAAATCCTACTGGCCCGCCGCACGTGGTCGGCGTGCGCTCGGTAGCGTACGCGACCGCGGGGTGGGGTCTGCGCGGTTTTGAACTGTGTCAACCGCGGTTAAATGGGGGATACGTATTTATTTTCCCTATTAAAACCCCACAACGCACACGCACGCACTCACACACACGCACACACGCAAAAGAAAGAGTACGCAGCACTCGGGCTTTTGGCGAGTATCACCTGTTACGTTCGTGTTGGCGCGGTACGCGTTCAAGTACGCGATCTAGACTGACCTCCTTTTTCCCAACTTTCTCTGAAGGGTTGCCATTTCGGCTTTAGCGCTAGCACAGCAAGATCACAACACCGAGAGAGACAACCGACACGATCGATCATGCAAAAATTTTGTCGGAGACGAAAATGCGCTGTGAACGCTCTATCCATGCACACATATACCTCTGAAAACATATGAAAACATATACCTCTGTGGGATCGCGTTTTACAGATTCACATTATTTGCTGCCACTTCTGGCCACAGATACATCATGCCGTCGCCTAGACGTGTTCATTGCTAATGGCCAAGGAGATAGCTGGAAGAAACGCGGCACATAAAAAGCGAGACGACCGGTGGCACCTCCGGGGAGCGCGGCGCTGCTTACCCGCTAAATAATGGCAAAGTCACCAAGGTACTTATAAGCACGGCGCCAACATGTTCCCCTTTGTCACAGACATTGGCGAAAGAGGAACAGTCGGCCTTCTTCAAAGTAGATTCTGTAAAGACTTTCGTCTGTTAGCGCGATTTTGACAGAATCGAAAGTCACGCCATCGCCACAGATTCCGTCTGATAGTCTTTGGTGCCCTTAGAGAATGTAAAATTAAGCTCTCAGCCTCCAAGACGCGATTAGTCCCCACGAAACAGCGCGAATTTCGGCACAAGCTACGAACACCCATTCCTTCATACGCGACGAGTATGCGTAGTCCTTTTGGATTAGATTGGATTGGATTGGATATGGGCAGGGACATCGCAAAACACCACGTTCCGGGCAGCGTTCACAACTACAATGCAGTAGCCGCTGCGCGAACGCCGTACGAAAGGCCCAATATGGCATCGAGAAGCGCCTGTGCGAGTTTTTAGGTTTGTCTCATTCGGGGCGGCGCCATCAAAGCAAGATTACGATCAAGCACGGAAACTAAAATCGTGTATACATTCCTCGGAGTTCTGCATGAATACTATACCCTTCCACACAACGTGTAACTGTTCCTGAGATAAAAGGACAGAAGTTCTAGAAAGGACTTTGTAGTAATACCACATTTTTTATGGAAAGAAAATTTTTCGTTGTGATCTTTGACACAATTCTGAGCGTACTGCACAACAGGAGAGCATGCAGAATTCATCATTGCCATCTGTGATACATATCTGAATGCACTGAACGACAGGAGACTATGCAAAATTCTCAAGAGTGAATGGTGGCGAAAGGCGAGACTGTTCATGGACATACCTCGGACAAGATGCCGAGGAGGGAAGCCCCGCCATAACCAGCGTTTTCTTCATGAGTGGTGTGCGACAACCGGTCAGCTCGGGGAATTCCTAGGGAGCGTCGTTTGCCCAACTCTTTCCAAAGCTACAAGAGGACCACCGGGAGTATAGGAAACCTTCTAGCCCTTGGGGACGTCGTTATAGGTTTCAAGCAGGAAAGGATCTGGCGCCTTAGTGCCTTGTGTCTATAGATGCTTATGCGTTTATAGATTGACTTGCCTGATTCAAATAAAATTCAGTTGTAAGTTCAGCGCAGTACTTGTCTCTTCTTGCATATCCTGCTGTCTAGCGCTGTTGAAAAAAATGGCTGAGGCTTAACTTGGTTAAGCCTGGAGAATGCGAAGCATCATCGTGTCGCGTAATTTGGAGGCGCACAACCACAGCGACGGCGCGAGGTGGGCCCCCGTTTCTCCACTGCCCTGACGTCATCGTGTCACGTAGTGTGGCATCATCGTGTCACGTGATTTGGAGGGGCACAACCACAGCGACGGCGCGAGGTGGGCCCCCGTTTCTCCACTGTCGTGACGTCATCGTGTCACGTGGTGTGACGTCATGTATCACGTGATTTGGAGGCGCACAACCACAGCGACGGCGCGAAGTGGGCCCCGTTTCTCCACTGTCGTGACGTCATCGTGTCACGTGGTGTGACGTCATGTATCACGTGATGTGGAGGCGCACAACCACAGCGACGGCGCGAGGTGGGCCCCCGTTTCTCTACTGTCGTGACGTCATCGTGTCACGTGGTGTGACGTCATGTATCACGTGATTTGGAGGCGCATAACCACGGTGAAGGGCTGAAGTGGTAGCTAAAGTAGTATGCTTCGCATAAAAGCTCGTTATGGATTACCAACACGCCCATTCTGCAGTTCTTCCAAGTCATGCTTCGGTGCTGGCTGTCAGCGAAGCTGCAATCAATGGTGCTACAAAACACGCTTATGCATAAGGATGTGTCGATATGAATAGTGATTCAGGCTCTCGGTCTTGGACAAGCCGAAGTGTCCAGAGACCCTTAAACTGTTCGCGTTTTCGCTTTCATTTACTTCTGTAAGCGTCAAATGGAAGACGAGCAGAACAATAAAATCATGAAAAGCATCACAACTTCTTAGTTGATGGCAATTGAGCAATAGCAACAGTTTATTCTCAGTTTTTTTTTTCAAAGGTGGTAATGAACCCCGTTTAGTTTCCCATCCAGGAGATAATACTTCTACGTTTTCATACTCACTATTTCAGTTATCTTGTTCGCGTTGCCTCTGATGTTGACGGTTCAGTAGTGGGCAAACGTTAGAGGTCCCCTCTCGTGTTCCGAATCTTGCCACTCTGCATGTGGACGTCATCATGGAGGGTGGTCACCTACCCGTAGTTCAAGGTTTCATGTCGATTTTTATGTCGCGACGCATCGATGTGTGTAATTGTGAGTCAGTAAAGCACTGATTTCGATGCAATATAACTTCCGTTAGTACCACTAATTTGTGCCTTTAGTGGAAACACTCAATCAATGTGGCTTACTTTTTTCGGGCTTTAACATTCACTTTCGTCAAAGCTGCCAAAAGACAGCTTTTGCTATGGGCACCCGGCCATCATGCACTGCGTGGTGGTGAAATAAACATTATTATTGTTACTACGTTAATTCCCCGTTTATTATGAAGGTGCCTGCACATCATGGCACATCACAAACAAGCCACATCATGCGCTTGCATGACGCCTGACCAAAGACAAGGCCAACGACGACGGATAGAAAGCGATGCTTGGACAAATCGGTTAAGAAATAACCCAGTTCTAAGGTTAACCCAAGCGAAACGCAAGACGCCCGTGTATGTGCAATGCCAGTCACCGTGAAAGAGCCCCAGAGGGTCGAAATGAATCCGCAGCTCTCGTCTTTGGCGTCCCTTATAGTCATGCCCATGTCGCTTTGGGAGTTTAAACCCAAACCACAAATACCAAACACAATACCAGTTCAACACCGATACTTATGAGTTGTCCTAGACAAAGTTCCCGTCAATTTAAAACGCCTGTAGGGTTACGGTGTCTGTTATTTGCCAGCTGTCTTCGTCGTCCTTGACCTTGTCTTTGGTTGAGTTGAAAGGGAGGAGGGGAGGGGGGAAAGGCGGGCTCAACTAACTTCTGGCTTTTCCGCTTCAAGCAGCCATGGGATTAGTGACATCGAAGAGGGAAAGGGATTGGGGGTCGGGTAATCAGACCCGGAGACATGTCCGAACCTGGCGGTCGAGACACATCTCACATCATTCTAGGTAGGGGCGATCCCTCGCTGCTCTCACGTGACTCTTGTGGGGCTCTATACGGCCACTTTTAAGCCATTTAAACTATGCGCACTCTCTTCCACTCATCTAGGTGCGCGTGGGCAGCTCAGCTGCGCATGACCAAACTGTTGTTCGTCAGATGTGGCTCGTGTTCGCTCCGATGAAGGCTTGACAAGGGCAGCGAAGTGGCGCGAGGGGGGGGGGGGGTTAAAGGGGTAACTGCGGGTGCGCTGTTAAGGCGCGGCCACGCATTCGGCGGCCAGCACGAGCCATCAGAACGCACTCGGTTGGCGGGCCGGCACTCTACGAGGATTAAGAGCGAAGATGGAAGTGGCATCTGCAAGGATGTAGACATGTAGACGTGTGCTATTCTTGAAATGAGCTTGTTATGCACAGATTCACGCAACTGTGGAGGAAGAGGAAGAGGACAACACCGAGAAAATTTGTTAAAAAATTTCAACAATTAATATATTTTTCTATTTTCAGTCATTCTACTGTTTTACTTAGTTTTTTTTTATTGCACATATACCTCCTTGGCATTCACCACCGTAACTTGGCCAATCCCTCAGCGTGGGTATGTGCCATGTTTACTGAGGAGGAGAAGAAGAAGAAGAACATGAACCCTGATGAGGTGCGCCGAACCACAGCCCAGATCCATCGGCTGGCGCTGAACCCTGTTCGAGGAGACGTTGGCATGGACCCGGACTCCAGCCCCTCAGGCAAGGGTGCAGAGCAGCAGCTTCCACCACTGGACACTGGAGGCCTGAGGCAACGGCTGGCACCTGAGAACTGGAAGGAACCCTGCAGCTATGAGCAGCAGCAGCGCCTGACGGGCAGCAGCGAGGCTTCGCCTGCCAAGCGCATGGCCAGCTCGGAATACGAAGGGGAGACTGGTCTTCATCGGATCAGGAGAACATCTGTAGACGGTGGTGTTGCCAAAAGTGAAGACACCCTCAACAACATCTTTGCCATCCTTCAAAACCCTAACAGCAGGACGGAGCATCGCAAGGATGCTCTGTCAGAGCTCATGCCTCTCACCAAGGATGGCTCACCAGAGCTCTGGGATGAGAACTTCAGAAATGTGCTGCGTTGCCTCATAGAAAACTTTGAAGAGCAAGAGGTCCCTGTAAAAGTAGCTGCTCTGCGAGCTTTGGAAGAGTTGCTGAAGAGGCAGCCTCAGCACTTCCACAACTATGCTGAGTTAATCTTGGTCAAGATCTTTGGAACTCTGAAGCAATCTCAGGGAGAGGTGTGCCGTCCTGCGGAGATGTGCTCCATGGAGGCTGCTGCCGCACTGCCTCCCGAGGAGACAATGCGCTTGCTGCACTCGCTCATTCGGGAGTCAGATGATCAAGATGCGGTCATTGCTGCCATCAAGGTGATGTCCAGGCTTGCGGAGGTGCATCCGAAAAGGATAACTGTAGAGCTCTTGCCTCAGATGATGCCAGTTTTGCTGAAGGCGTACGATCACAACGAAAGTTCTGTTCGGAAGGCGGCAGTATTCTGCATGGTGACGCTGCATGGCGTGGTTGGCTCTGAATTGATGAGGCCACACTTGGCTTCCCTTACAGGATGGAAGTTGAAGCTTCTGAAGTTCTATATCCAGAGAGCACAGGGCAACAGCAGCGGAAGCACACCAGGCTCCCTTTCGAATACGGCGTCTTACTCAAACAATCCCTGATGACATGAAACATCGCCTAACAAACCCACGCTCCCTGCTTTGCTGATTAACTACCATGGCTGTGACCCTGTGCCAGTATCACTTGCTGTGTCTGTGGAAATGAACTTTCGGTCCATGGCCTCAGGCGCCTACTTTTTTTCTGTCTTCTTTAGCAGACTCTGGCATTTTTTTTGTGTCTTTGCTGCAGTGTGCGTTTGCTTCATGACATAGTGCTCCACTTCCAGGTCTCATTGGCTGCTTTCTTCAAAAGAGATATTAGTAAAGGTGCTCCTTTGCCGATTAACAAGTTTTGCAATTTTATTGCGTGAATCTGCATAAACACGCTTATTTCAAGAAGCACGCGTCTTTCTCGTCTTTATACGCTCGCTGGGGCCACGGAGCGGCACATTTCGCCTGTGGTACCTGCCTCCGCGAGACATTGGTTACTAAAAAAAACAACTTCACAACCGCCGGGACGTGCTCTTTCGCTTGGCGAACAGGCGACGACCACTCCGGGCAGGGCTGCTGTTATGAGCTGGACGGCTCCGGCGCGATAGCGTAGCGGTAGGCGGAGAAGAATGTAAAAGGGAGAGAGTATAATTAGTATGGCCACACTGGGTTTTAGTTCACAGTCTGGAAACAGTGGGAGTTGCTCAATCTGGCAACACTGCAGTATGTCAACACTGGCATAGCAGACGACTGGTACGACTCACGAAATCCTACTGGCCCGCTGCACGTGGTCGGCGTGCGCTCGGTATCGTACGCGACCGCGGGGTGGGGTCTGCGCGGTTTTGAACTGTGTCAACCGCGGTTAAATGGGGGATACGTATTTATTTTCGCTATTAAAACCCCACAACGCACACGCACGCACTCACACACACGCACACACGCAAAAGAAAGAGTACGCAGCACTCGGGCTTTTGGCGAGTATCATCTGTTACGTTCACGTTGGCACGGTACGCGTTCAAGTACGCGATCTAGACTGACCTCCTTTTTCCCAACTTTCTCTGAAGGGTTGCCATTTCGGCTTTAGCACTAGCACAGCAAGCTCACAACACCGACAGAGACAACCGACACGATCGATCATGCAAAAATTTTGTCGGAGACCAAAATGCGCTGTGAACGCTCTATCCATGCACACGGCCGTATCTCTTCGAAAACATATACCTCTGTGGGATCGCGTTTTACAGATTCACATTATTTGCTGCCACTTATCGCCAAAGACACAACATGCCGTCGCCTAGACGTGTTCATTGCTGATGGCTAAGGAGATAGCTGGAAGAAACGCGGCACATAAAAAGCGAGACGACCGGTGGCACCTCCGGGGAGCGCGGCGCTGCTTACCCGTTAAATAATGGCAAAATCACCAATGTACTTACCTGTCGTTATAGATAAGCACGGCGCCAACATGTTCCCCTTTGTCACAGACATTGGCGAAAGAGGAACAGTCCGCCTTCTTCAAAATAGATTCTGTAAAAACGTTCGTCTTTTAGCGCGATTTTGACAGAATCGAAAGTCACGCCATCGCCACAGATTCCGTCTGATAGTCTCTGGTGCCCTTAGAGAATGTAAAAATTAAGTTCTCAGCCTCCAAGACGCGATTAGTCCCCACGAAACAGCGCGAATTTCGGCACAAGCTACGAACACCCATTCCTTCATACGCGACGAGGTATGCGTAGTCCTTTTGGATTAGATTGGATTGGATTGGATGTGGGCAGGGACATGGCAAAACACCACGTTCCGGGCAGCGTTCACAACTACAATGGAGTAGCCGCCGCGCGAACGCCGTACGAACGGCCCAATATGGCATCGAGAAGCGCTTGTGCGAGTTTTTAGGTTTGTCTCATTCGGGGCGGCGCCATCAAAGCAAGATTAGGATCAAGCACGGAAACTAAAATCGTGTATACATTCCTCGGACTTCTGCATGAATACTACACCCTTCCACACAACATGTCAGTGTTCATGAGATAAAAGGACAGAAGTTCTAGAAAGGACTTAGTAGTAATACCACATTTTTTATGGAAAGAGAATTTTTCGTTGTGATCTTTGACACAATTCTGAGCGTACTGCACAACAGGAGAGCATGCAGAATTCATCATTGCCATCTGTGATACAAATCTGAATGCACTGAACGACAGGAGAATATGCAAAATTCTCAAGAGTGAATGGTGGCGAAAGGCGAGACTGTTCAGGGACATACCTCGGACAAGATGCCGAGGAGAGAAGCCCCGCCATAACCAGCGTTTTTTTCATGAGTGGTGTGCGACAACCGACCAGCTCGGGGAATTCCTAGGGAGCGTCGTTTGCCAAACTCTTTCCAAAGCTACAAGAGGACCACCGGGAGTTTAGGAAACCTTCTAGCCCTTGGGGACGTCGTTATAGGTTTCAAGCAGGAAAGGATCTGGCGCCTTAGTGCCTTGTGTCTATAGATGCTTATGCGTTTATAGATTGACTTGCCTGATTCAAATAAAATTCAGTTGTAAGTTCAGCGCAGTACTTGTCTCTTCTTGCATGTCCTGCTGTCTAGCGCTGTTGAAAAAAATGGCTGAGGCTTAACTTGGTTAAGCCTGGAGAATGCGAAGCATCATCGTGTCGCGTAATTTGGAGGCGCACAACCACAGCGACGGCGCGAGGTGGGCCCCCGTTTCTCCACTGCCGTGACGTCATCGTGTCACGTAGTGTGGCATCATCGTGTCACGTGATTTGGAGGCGCACAACCACAGCGACGGCGCGACGTGGGCCCCCGTTTCTCCACTGTCGTGACGTCATCGTGTCACGTGGTGTGACGTCATGTATCACGTGATTTGGAGGCGCACAACCACAGCGACGGCGCGAAGTGGGCCCCCGTTTCTCCACTGTCGTGACGTCATCGTGTCATGTGGTGTGACGTCATGTATCACGTGATTTGGAGGCGCACAACCACAGCGACGGCGCGGTGGGCCCCCGTTTCTCTACTGTCGTGACTTCATCGTGTCACGTGGTGTGACGTCATGTATCACGTGATTTGGAGGCGCATAACCACGGTGAAGGGCTGAAGTGGTAGCTAAAGTAGTGTGCTTGGCATAAAAGCTCGTTATGGATTACCAACACGCCCATTCTGCAGTTCTTCCAAGTCATGCTTCGGTGCTGGCTGTCGGCGACGCTGCAATCAATGGTGCTACAAAACGCGTATATGCATAAGGATGTGTCGATATGAATAGTCATTCAGGCTTTCGGTCTTGGACAAGCCGAAGTGTCCAGAGCCCCTTAAACTGTTCGAGTTTTCGCTTTCATTGACTTCTGTAAGCGTCAAATGGAACACGAGGTGAACAATAAAATCATGAAAAGCATCACAAGTTCTTAGTTGATGGCAATTGAGCAATAGCAACAGTTTATTCTCAGTTTTTTTTCTTCAAAGGTGGTAATGAACCCCGTTTAGTTTCCCATCCAGGAGATAATGCTTCTGCGTTTTCACACTCACGATTTCAGTTATCCTGTTCGCGTGTCCTCTGATGTTGACGGTTCAGTAGTGGGCAAACGTCAGAGGTCCCCTCTCGTGTTCCGAATCTTGCCACTCTGCATGTGGACGTCATCATGGAGGGTGGTCACCTACCCGTAGTTCAAGGTTTCATGTCTATTTTTATGTCGCGATGCATCGAAGTGTGTAATTGTGAGTCAGTAAAGCACTGATTTCGATGCAAGATAACTTCCGTTAGAACCACTAATTTGTGCCTTTAGTGGAATCACTCAATCAATGTGGCTTACTTTTTTCGGGCTTTAACATTCACTTTCGTCAAAGCTGCCATAAGACAGCTTTTGCTATGGGCACCCGGCCATCATCCCTTAGCAAAAACTAATACGTTTGGAATATACGGAGGTCTATTTAAAATGTATTTTAAACATATTTTGTATTCATGAATGCACTAAAAATATGTAGGAAATACGTTTCTGAAATTTCATGCTTGGTATTCGAAATATATTTTTAGAATGTGCCAAAAATACCTCACTTAAAGCATACTTCGAGCACTTTTCAAATACATGAAAAAATATGCATGCAGTTTTAGCATCTTGTCAGTGTATTAAAAGTGTATTTTCGGAAATATGAAATTAATTCATCGAAAGTATACTTCAATTCTAGAAAACGGGCAGCCCTTGTAAACGTATATGTATGCAGTTTTAGCATCTTGTCAATGTATTAAAAGTGAACTTTCGTCAATATGAAATTAATTCATCCGAAATATATTTCAATCCTAACAAACGGGCAGTCCTTTTAAACGTCTTTGCACACTTCTAGCTGCCATGAACAGTCGAGTGCTCGAAATCGTGTTTCGGGAAATGGAATTTGCGTGTCGTCAATGTATTTGAAGTGTACTTCCGTAAATACGTAATTAATTCGTCCAAAGAACACTGAAATTCTAGCAAATTGGCAGTCCGCATTAGCACATTTGCAGCGCACTACAAGCTGTCGTTGAACAATCTAATGCTCAAAATCGAGTTTCGGGACATCGCATTTTGGTGCTGGCCATCTATTTAAAGTGTACTTTCGTAAATACGCAATTAATCCGTCTGAAGTATATTTAAATTCTACCAAATGGGTTGTCCGCGTACACTTCAAGCTACCGTGGAACAATCTAGGGCTCGAAATGACGTTTCAGCGAAGAGTGAAAACTTTCCCTTTCTTGTCATCCTTTCGTTTATGGTAACTTCTAGCAGGAAGGTGATCACCGCTTATACCCCTGCTACACGGGCGCTTCGAATGCCTTCCAGCCGAATGTCATCTAACGATGCTACATGTGTTCTGTCTAAGGGAGTGCTTGAAGATAATATTACGCCAATGAATATTAACCGCGTCAGCATGAAATTTCCCCGGGAGTGCGCCGATGAGGACGACTGCACTCATACTGTTGTTTACATCGCTTGTTTACATAACATAAAACGCAATCTGCGCTTTGGTTCTAATAAACAATCTGTTTTCTTTTTTACTGGTTGTACTCGTGATTGTTTACGCAGTGCTACAATGTGTGGGAAGCGATGATGCGATCGCACGCCTGAGAAAGCCGGGTTGTTGGCATCGCGCAGGACTGGCGCTTCTCGCTTCTTGTCCCGGCTTTCTCCGACATGACCAGTACTTTTTTTTAAACTACTTTATCCAGAAGTATGTATGGCGACTGTTCGCTTTAACTTAAACGGCCTAACTTGTTATCCACAAGCTAGCGACGGCGACGACTGCTGCTGGCCGTAAAGCACGGCTCGGCAGTCTGGGTCACACCGGCGATTCCCGTTCATCGTACGCGTGCCCTGCGATGTAAGCAATAGTTGATTTCAGGTCACTGCTGCCAAAACTACACCTGGTGACCATTTGCATTCGCTAAAGCTTGTGATTCGCTCTTCACAACCGCCGAAATCACAGATCCAACCCTGCGAACTCGCTGGGCCTAGTCGTCGCGGAAGGGAACAGAGCCGTCGTCGATTGAAACTGATTTGGCAAGCTCTTATCGCTGGTGAGTGTTCAGGTATGCACACGTGAAATATAGCCGTTCGTTTCGCTCATTTAGAAGCGCGAGCATGCACACACCGCCGCCTCATCACCGTGCTCTCGCTCAGCCGCCGACAAGGCTGACCGTCCGCCGACCGGATTCGTCGGTGTCGTTGGCCTGAAAAACGTGTCCCTCTAGAATCATATTATAGTAAACTAGATATTTCACTATAATTACATGCTGTTGTTCAGCGTGATATATACTGTCGTTGTCGGACTAGTGTGACCGCCGTCGTCGTCGTCGCTGTACACTGAAAACGAGCTGAGGCTTTCGAATGCGTTTCGAAAGTGTCGTGCAGCACCGCGGCAGTCCATCGAGTCCGAATGTCATTCCTATTCTCGAATGCCATTCCACTCAATGTCATTCGAACATTTCCGTGTGAGAACGTGATAGCATTATACCAGCAAAAGCGCCTTGGGTACTTCTGGGTCCGAATAAGCCAGCGGAAAGGACCCCGTGTGGCGGGGCAGACCGGCTCCCTTACACGCCCATGTATCTGTTGGTTGACAGTTCGACTCCTGACCTGTGCCTGACGCAAGTTTCCACTAGCAATTCCGTTCTCAATTAATCCCAGATTCGAACGCGACCAGTAGGGTACTTCTGCGATAATTTGGAAGCCCACAGTATTTGCGCAAAAAAAGGTATCACCGTGCAAAATAGTGCGTCGCTTTCGCTGGGTATATATACGGCAAGCCAAGTATAGCGCTTGTCGTAGGATTTGTTGTTTGCTGTGTCGCTTTCGTCTTGGTATGCTGTATGCAGGTATCTGCCGTTCCCATTCAATCACGTGACCTTATAATATCAGACTCCTGTTGATTAATGATAAATACCCGTGTACGATTTGTTCTCCAGTTGATGAATTAACCCATGTCATTCCATGGAGCCGCCCAGTAGACTTTTTTTTAAGCCCGAGTAAACACATTTTTAATCTATTAAAGGTATATTTTTAGTATATTTCTAATGTATATTTTTATTATATTTTTAATGCATTATAAATATGCTAAGCGGGCAAAAATGTACTTTTCACGTATTTTTAAGAACGTTTAAAATATTATTCCTAGTATACTTAGAAAGCATTCGTATTGCAGTTTAAGCATAGGGACAAAAAAATGCGAAATAAATATGAAATTAATACAATACGTTTGAAATGCATTTTTAGCACATCCTCTTTTCGCTAAGGGATGTACTGCGTGGTGGTGAAATAAACATTATTATTGTTACTACGTTAATTTCCCGTTTATTTTGAAGGTGCCTGCACATCATGCCACATCACAAACAAGCCACATCATGCGTTTGCATGACGCCTGACCAAAGACAAGGCCAACGACGACGGATAGAAAGCGATGCTTGGACAAATCGGTTAAGAAATAACCCAGTTCTAAGGTTAACCCAAGCGAAACGCAAGGCGGCCGCGTATGTGCAATGCCAGTCACCGTGAAAGAGCCCGAGGGGGTCGAAATGAATCCGCAGCTCTCGTCTTTGGCGTCCCTTATAGTCATGGCCATGTCGCTTTGGGACTTTAAACCCCAAACCACAAATACCAAACACAATACCAGTTCAATATCGATACTTATGAGTTGTCCTAGACAAAGTTCCCGTCAATTTAAAACGCCTGTAGGGTTACGGTGTCAGTTATTTGCCAGCTGTCTTCGTCGTCCTTGACCTTGTCTTTGGTTGAGTTGAAAGGGAGGAGGGGAGGGGGGAAAGGCGGGCTCAACTAACTTCTGGCTTTTCCGCTTCAAGCAGCCATGGGATTAGTGACATCGAAGAGGGAAAGGGATTGGGGGTCGGGTAATCAGACCCGGAGACATGTCCGAACCTGGCGGTCGAGACACATCTCACATCATTCTGGGTCGGGGCGATCCCTCGCTGCTCTCACGTGACTCTTGTGGGGCTCTATACGGCCACTTTTAAGCCATTTAAACTATGCGCACTCTCTTCCACTCATCTAGGTGCGCGTGGGCAGCTCAGCTGCGCATGACCGAACTGTTGTTCGTCAGATGTGGCATGTGTTCGCTCCGATGAAGGCTTGATAAGGGCAGCGAAGTGGCGCGATGGGGGGGGGGGGGGGGGGGTTAAAGGGGTAACTGCGGGTGCGCTGTTAAGGCGCGGCCACGCATTCGGCGGCCAGCACGAGCCATCAGGACGCACACGGTTGGCGGGCCGGCACTCTACGAGGATTAAGAGCGAAGATGGAAGTGGCATCTGCAAGGATGTAGACATGTAGACATGTAGACGTGTGCTATTCTTGAAATGAGCTTGTTATGCACAGATTCACGCAACTGTGGAGGAAGAGGAAGAGGACAACACCGAGAACATTTGTTAAAAAATTTCAACAATTGATATATTTTTCTATTTTCAGTCATTCTACAGTTTTTTTATCGCACATATACCTCCTTGGCATTCACCACCGTAACTTGGCCAATCCCTCCGCATGGGTATGTGAAATGTTTACTGAGGAGAAGAAGAAGAAGAACATGAACCCTGATGAGGTGTACAGCTCACTGCTGCGCCGAACCACAGCCCAGATCCATCGGCTGGCGCTGGACCCTGTTCGAGGAGACGTTGGCATGGACCCGGACTCCAGCCCCTCAGGCAAGGGTGCAGAGCAGCAGCTTCCACCACTGGACACTGGAGGCCTGAGGCAACGGCTGGCACCTGAGAACTGGACGGAACCCTGCAGCTATGAGCAGCAGCAGCGCCTGACGGGCAGCAGCGAGGCTTCGCCTGCCAAGCGCATGGCCAGCTCGGAATACGAAGGGGAGACTGGTCTTGATCGGATCAGGAGAACATCTGTAGACGGTGGTGTTGCCAAAAGTGAAGACACCCTCAACAACATCTTTGCCATCCTTCAAAACCCTAACAGCAGGACGGAGCATCGCAAGCAAGCTTTGTGAGAGCTCATGCCTCTCACCAAGGATGGCTCACCAGAGCTCTGGGATGAGAACTTCAGAAATGTGCTGCGTTGCCTCATAGAAAACCTTGAAGAGCAAGAGGTCCCTGTAAAAGTGGCTGCTCTGCGAGCTTTGGCAGAGTTGCTGAAGAGGCAGCCTCAGCACTTCCACAACTATGCTGAGTTCATCTTAGTCAAGATCTTTGGAACTCTGAAGCAATCTCAGGGAGAGGTGTGCCGTGCTGCGGAGATGTGTTCGATGGAGGCTGCTGCCGCACTGCCTCCCGAGGAGACAATGCGCTTGCTGCACTCGCTCATCCGGTAGTCAGATGATCAAGATGCGGTCATTGCTGCCATCAAGGTGATGTCCAGGCTTGCGGAGGTGCATCCGAAAAGGATAACTGTAGAGCTCTTGGCTCAGATGATGCCAGTTTTGCTGAAGGCGTACGATCACAACGAAAGTTCTGTTCGGAAGGCGGCAGTATTCTGCATGGTGACGCTGCATGGCGTGGTTGGCTCTGAATTGATGAGGCCACACTTGGCTTCCCTTACAGGATGGAAGTTGGAGCTTCTGGAGTTCTATATCCAGAGAGCACAGGGCAACAGCAGCGGAAGCACACCAGGCTCCCCTTCGAACACGGCGTCTTCCTCAAGCAATCCCTGATGACATGAAACATCGCCTAGCAAACCCACGCTCCCTGCTTTGCCGATTAACTACCATGGCTGTGACCCTGTGCCAGTATCACTTGCTGTGTCGGTGGAAATGAACTTTCGGTCCATGGCCTCAGGCGCCTACTTTTTTTTTCTGTCTTCTTTAGCAGACTCTGACATTTTTTTTTGTCTTTGCTGCAGTGTGCATCTTCTTCATGACATAGTGCTCCACTTCCAGGTCTCATTGGCTGCTTTCTTCAAAAGAGATATTGGTAAAGGTGCTCCTTTGCCGATTAACAAGTTTTACAATTTTATTGCGTGAATGTGCATAAACACGCTTATTTCAAGAAGCACGCGTCTGTCTCGTCTTTATACGCTCGCTGGGGCCACGCAGCGGCACATTTCTCCTGTGGTACCTGCCTGCGCGAGACATTGGTTACTAAAAAACCAATTTCACAACCGCCGGGACGTGCTCTTTCGCTTGGCGAACAGGCGACGACCACTCCGGGCAGGGCTGCTGCTATGAGCTGGACGGTTCCGGCGCGATAGCGCAGCGGTGGGCGGATAAAAATGTAAAAGGGAGAGGGGTATAACTAGTATGGCCACACTGGGTTTTAGTTTACAGTCTGGCAACACTGAGAGTTGCGCAGTCTGGCAACACTGTATTATGGCAACACTGGCATAGCAGACGACGGGTACGACTCACGAAATCCTACTGGCCCGCCGTGGTCGGCGTGCGCTCGGTAGCGTACGCGCCCTCGGGGTGGGGTCCGCGCGGTTTTGAACTGTGTCAGCCGCGGTTAAACGGGGGTTACGTATTTATTTCCCCTATTAAAACCCCACAGCGCACACGCACGCACACACACACAGGTACACGCAAAAGAAAGAGTACTCAGCACTCGGGCTTTTGGCGAGTATCACCTGTTACGTTCGCGTTGGCACGGTACGCGTTCAAGTACGCGATCTAGACTGACCCCCTTTTTCCCAACTTTCTCTGAAGGGTTGCCATTTCGGCTTCAGCGCTAGCACAGCAAGCTCCCAATACCGACAGAGACAACCGACACGATCGATCATGCAAAAATTTTGTCGGAGACGAAAATGCGCTATGAACGCTCTATCCATGCACACGGCCGTATCTCTTCGAAAACATATACCTCTGTGGGATCGCGTTTTACAGATTCACATCAAGCCCAGCTTTCCGGGACAAGGGCGTTTAGTTCGGCAGACTGCCACCACGGGCCGCTTCACCCTGAACTCCTCCTCTCTCTTTTCTTTTCCCCTTTCCTGCCTCACGTAGCCGTTCGCGGGCAGACGGGAGGAAACACCGCGGGGGGGGGGGGGGGGGGGGGGGTTGGGCGGTCGGGTGAACCTTTGTTCGGAATACCTTCAACATTGTGGGAGGAGGGGGAGCAGGAAGGGCTCTGCGGGGAAAGAAAAGTACCAATGCGGCGTGAAGCCTTCTCTGCGCCTGACAAACGCATGCTCAGTAGTCGGATACTGAGAAGGGCGCCTTGTGGGACAAGAAAGATGGGACAGAAAAGGCAAGATGGTTGACGGGCGTGTTGCATCGCTTGAGGGGGCGAGGATGCTTTCCGCGATTTTTTCTTACGAGTTGTAAGGTCTCCAAAAGGTGCTTGCAGGATTTTGAGAAAAGAAAAAACTATACATCCCGGTAGAAACATGACGCAGTGGTACACAGTGTGCCGTGTCTCTCCGGCGCCGTATTTTTCGCCACACACGCGCTATGCTACACATACGCACGCACACCCGCACGAACGCAAGCTGGAGCACCGAAAGCACACGTAGCGTGCGTCTGCATATCTGTGCCGTGTCATGTGGCCGATTGAGTAAATATCGCACTGGCAATATGCGCTGAATGTTGAGAAAACAACTATAATCGCAAAATCAAGAAACAAGTATGTAAGAGAAATGTTGTTAGCCTTCTTTATGGTGACCGCGACTAAGGGATAAGTGAGCACGCTGTCTGCCTCATCGACCAAGTAAAATTATAGCAACAGAAATCAGAGAGTGAAGGAAAACGAGGAATTCGTTTCCTACACTCCGGCCATGCGATGAGGTGATATATTTTGTTTTTGTGCAATGCTGTTCACCTGTGGCCATGAATGTGTTGTTCAAGCGTGTTCAATACAGGCATGCATTTCGAGGCTACACCTTCGACTTGACGCAAGAAGTCACCCGAAAAAAAAAAAGTAGTTCTGGAATAATTTCAAGTTTCATCGCGTTTCTAACCTCTTTTAAGTGCGCAACCATAAAAGTGTGTGGCTTTGTGAACAGCTCGACTATAACCATAATTCACCAGCGCATGTCTCTAGGAGTCACTTGCAAGAAATAGCGCTCTACCCTGAGCGGCGGGAAGCGACTGCATCATGGCAGAAAAGCAACACGAAAAGTCTAGAAACGGAGCCAACAGACAGAAACACTAAATGGATGGCCTAGGCTGTACAGTAAAACGGAGTTGTCGACATGAATGGGAACAGAGGAGAAATTAGTAGTCCGAAGAGGCGCACTTTCGCCTGGCTCCGCAAACGCCACGACAAAGCGACAGCGGGCCGGGACATCTGTCGGGGTGAAAAGGCGCCGAGATCACCTTCGCAAACAGCGACCGAGAGCTGAGAAGTAACGTTCATTTCATGCAGTAGCGTTTCCAGCATGTAGTCTAGCCAAGCCATCACCACACGCCCTTGGACACTTGGTCATAGAAGACAGAACACTAAATGAGGTTCCTCTTGAAGTTTCCCTCACGCGGAAGGCGTCCGGGGCGACAGCACGTAATGCAAGCGCAACGAAACAAATTCATAAAGGTTTCTGTAGTGACAACGCTCGATATACAGGGTGTCCCAGCTAACTTGCACCAAGATTTATAAAAAAAACTAAGCGTTCTTCAGAACTGAAATCGCGTGGATGTTATTGAGGTTTATCTAAAGTTAGAGTACCATTTTTTCCCTCCTCCTATTTGAATAATTAGTCGAGATAAATAAATGAACTTTTTAAATATAGCTTGAAACGTTCAGGCGTCAATAGGAAGGTTATGGAGTTCCGCAAATATCGTCCAACCCAGGCATTTCCATCGAGATAGACCTAGCGTGGCCATTTTTATTCGGGAAGAACGAAAGCCCGCGAATTTTAAAATATACCACGTGACAGCTCGCTCTGTGCGCCCGGATGCGCCGCGATTACAGCGCTCTTATCCGTGCTTCGTTAGAAACATCACCCGCTTCGGGCCTTTCGTGCTGCCCAAGACAGGGCTTCGCGATGTGCTTGGTTCCAAGATAAGCGCCAGTGGGTACGGGCAGCGCCTCCTCTATTTTTACAATGCCAGCCGCATCGCTCGCTTCGCAATGGGAGCCGTCGGTACACCTCATTTCAGTTAGTTGCCGCGCTGCGGCGCTAGCCAGATGGTGGCACTGCTTGCGTCATGCTTGCGTATGGGCACGCGGTGGTGATAGCGCTGTCCTACTCCTACTCCTGGCGTCTGTCAGGTTGTTGCTGTCTACCCCTTCTTGTGTAGCTCTCGCTTCATCCGTGGCGCGGCGCTTTTTCCAACGGCAATCGGCTGGAGCGGCAGCTGCTCGCCGTTTGCAGAGGTGGCCTGTGGTGATCGGAGCGCTCCGCCTATCCCTTGAGGATGGCGGCTGGCATACTTGATGCACTGTTTAAGCTACTTGCGCTACTTATTGCTCTTCCTTGCCAGACGAGTAAAATGCGAAAAGTTTTAAGGCTCGTTCGTTTCGTGGCACCATTGTTAACGGAAATTTTATTGCGCGAGTAAATGTGGTCCGCGAAGCTGACGAGGTGTCCTCGCAGAAGCAGCAAAATGGCACCGGATAATTATCTGCAGCAGGGCTGCTGCTTTCAGTTTTGTGTGAAGAGTGGGCAATTTTAAGCTCGTTTGTGTGGAGCGGGGGAACTTCGCGGCATAGACAGTACAAAAGAAGTTGACGTTTACGTGCATTTATTCACATATATTTACAACAATTTACAGTAATATTATATACAACTCTTTGTATTTATAGCCATTTACATTTTTAGAATTGGTGCTTGTATTAGCAGGTATTTACAGCCTTAAGAAGTTTGCATTGTAGCGCAACCACTTTTGTACGCACGAGGAGGACAAAGCATCTCGTGCGCGAGCGGAGCTCAACAACAATCAAAACACACTTAACGCCCGGGTGGAGACGCCAGTTCGTGCGCCCTCATGTGTTTGGTCGCCCTCTCTTGCGGCGCCGAACGACAACGCCGGTAGAAGAGACGCTGACGCGGCGCCGAAGAAACGCTGCCTTGCGGTTCGGCCTTTACGGTGACTGCCCCTGAACACGCGCTGAAGAGGTTTTGATTTCCGCTTTATCTGCCTCTTTTTATTCAGGCGCTTTTCTTTGTTTTGCACCGTTTTATTAGCGCCTGGTTGCAGTCAGGACCAGGCAGAACTTCTGCTGCGCCATATATTTGCGAATGAAGTTCATTTTTCGCTTCTCAAAACAATCGTATAGCTGCAGGCTGCCAATGACAGAGAATAATGTTTATCTAGTCGTCGTAACAATGACAGCTTATCTTGACAAAAGTACAGCTACGACTTGAAAGCTATTCTTGTCGGGTAGTCTTGAAAAATGCCTTGTCGTGAAGATTTGCCAAGCCTTCTTCATTTCATTCTCCAATTTTCCTTACTGAACATGATAGAATCCAAAGCCAAAATAGCATAACTTATTACTAAATACGTTTAGCATCTGATTTCATATTTTCGCCAAGCAGTTTAAGTTCCTCTCCCGGAATGTTTCAGCGTTGTAGCTTAGCTAAAAGACCGACATGATTCGGCAAAGCCGCCACAGCCTTCCGTTGCAAGGCCAACGCCGTTGCGCCGCACTGTCTGACTCCTTTTAAAACCAGCGCCTGAAGCGGCTTTGCGATGACCAGTGCTTCACGGTGAGCAGCGCCACGAACAGCGCGCTCAATGACGCGTCCATACCTGACAGGCAGCCTGATGGTCATGAAGGATGCAGAGCGCCGCCTCACGAAGAAAGATAGAAATGATAACAAAGTGGCCTCGTCCGTTTTCCGTTGTCTGGCGCCACCCAGATGGTCCTCTCCCCCACAGATGCACAGCAGGCGCGAAAGCTAGCCGACGGGGGAGAGTAGGAAAGGAGGACAGGAGAGGGTTTTGGACGGTCGGATCGGCCCTACTCGGCAGGCATTGTAAAAATAGAGGAGGCGCTGGGACGGGCGGCGGAAAGAAAGCGCGGCTCCTGTTTTTCAGCGTAATTCACACGACGTTATCAGGCTTGTTATATGCGTCTTTGCTTGTTGGGATCTTGCTCCCAAATTCAAACTCATGAGATTGTCATCGTTCTTCCGCAAGCATTCTGCTAACGTGAGTGTGCAGTTATTACCCTCAGAAACGGGAGCCGCGCTTTCTTTCAACTCCCGCCCGAACCCTCTGGCGCTTATCTTGGAACCAAGCACATCGCGAAGCCCTGCCGTCCGGCAGCACGAAAGGGCCGAAGCGGGTGATGTTTCTTACAAAGCACTGGGGAGAGCGCTGTAATCGCGGCGCATCCGGGCGCACGGAGCGCTCTGTCACGTGGTATTTTTTAAACTCCGCGGGCTTTCGTTTTTCCTTAATAAAAACGGCCACGCTAAGTCTATCTCGTTGGAAGTGCCTGGGTTGGACGTTATTCGTGGAGCTCCACAACCTTCCTATTGACGCCTGAACGTTTCAAGCTATATTTAAAAAGTTAATTTATTTATCTCGACTAATTATTCAAATAGGAGAACCGAAAAAATGGTACTGTAACTTTAGATAAACATCAACAATATCCACGCGATTTCAGTTCTGAAGAACGCTCAGTTTTTTTATAAACCTTGGTCCAAGTTAGCTGGGACACCCTGTATATACATTGCTACAAAACACGGCACACTACCCATGCATTAATGCAATGTGGTAGTCCAGGTGTAGCACGGATTGGAACAGTTTCTAATGCGAGAGCATTATACTCCTGCCATACTGGAGCGTTTAGTGCCACTTTCAACAAGTGACATTTGCTTAAAGTGTCATTTGCGCACTGTCACACGATGAGCTTTAGTGACACTCGCTGCAGAACGCACTTTCCTCGCAGTGAGTTTGGTGGGCTCCATCAACTTGGTCCGGCAAGGCGAGAGGGTAGCCTGAACAGCAGTTATCCGGCATTCAAAAATTTGCTCTGAGAATTAAAAACCTCCATCTTATTTTCATGACTGCGCATTTTAATGAAAGCTTGTTTTAATTCATATGCAAATAAAGACAATGCGCACACTTGAACAGCTACTCTCGCTTTGCTGACGGCGACCCCCTTCCGCGGTAGGCCTGATGAGTCCACTGGGTGTGTGTACGCAATTTCGATGATTGGGGAGAGCGAATTCTCAAGTTTCAGCGAACCCAAATGTACAGTGAGTGTAGTTTTGCCACAGGTGACCTGAAATCGACTGTCGCTTACATTACAGGGCGCGCATGCACTGAACGGGAAGCGCCGTTGGGACTCGGACTGCCGCTCCTCCCTCTAGACACCTCCCCAGAGGCTGCAGAGGAAGCCGCCATTGCACTTGCTATCACCCGCACGGAAGCCCGGTATATTATAAGTGACTCTAAAACTGCGATTCTAAATTTTCCTCGAGGCCGAGTCCATCTCCTTGCTTTTGACATACTGGACTCGCCCGATGCACCCCCACCCCTCCAAGTGGAGCTGATATGGGTGCCTGCGCACTCTGGGAATCCCGGAAACGAGGCCGCCAACCTTTTATCCCGAGGTTCTTAAAACCAGGCTCAGGTGGCCTCGGATCGGGGATTCACGAAGGAGCGCATGCACTCATTCAGTGAGCTGACGCAGGCATACAGAGCTCACGCAAGCTCTATCCCCCGCCTCATCCCTCCCTAGATAGCAAGCACGCAACACTCTGGCGCAGACTTCAGACGCACACTCTCCCCTTACCCCAGCCCACTATCATCCCTCCTTCCCCACTCCTGCTTGCGCCCTATGCTCAGAACCCTTCGCTTCTGCCCTCCACATCATTTCACTCTGCCCGGCGGACCCTTCCCCGCGGGACCTAGAGAACCTCAAGACCTGGGAGGACTGGGAGACCCTGCTGCGCTCGGAGGACCCGGCCGTGCCGACCATCGCCACCGGCCGGGCTGCCAGCGTTATGAACCTTAGGAACATAAACACTTGAGTGTAGTGGGGTCGTGCCCCGAATTCCTCTTACAATATAGTTTTCCTCTCTCTCTAGGCCCCGCGGGTGAGGGTCCGCCAGGCAGACGGAGAGTATGTGGAGGGAAGAGGCGAAAGGTTTTGGGCACAGGGTGTAGGCAGGAGGGGGGAAGGAGGGATGATAGTGGTCAGGGGTGAGTAAGAGTGTGTTCGATGCAACGCCCGCCGCATATATCTCCGGCAGATGCGCGTGCTGTGACTCGTTGAACTCTCTCTACGTTCGCCGCATGACCAGTACTCGCCACGAGCCGAAGAAGAGGAAGTGGCAGCATCAAGTGCTAAAGAAACGTTACGATGTATTCTTTATTGTCGCATACGGGTAACGAAACAGCTAATTTCGAACAATAATAGTTCGCTTAATGGAAACTGTTAAAATTGCTTAATTCTGATTTTTGCATTTGAACAAGGTAAGGGGGCCGCGCGCACGCAGCCCCCACTACCAAAAATTACATGCTCCATCTGCCTGGATTGAAGCAGTGGCAGGTGTCAGCGTGGGCCCAGTGCAATGCCCACGCCTCTTCCTGGAGGCTCCTCCGTCATGACCAAGGATACCTCAGCACCCGGTAAAAATGCCGACCAGCTGCAATGCCCGGAGAGCCCATTAACTGCGACCACCATATCGTTGCCAGTGAGTTCTGTGTTATAAATAAATATGAAACCCGACAACAAAGAGCTTAAGCACCAATTTCAAGCTCTTTAGCTATTAAAAGTCATTTAACGTTGGAACTTAATTTACTGCACTGCTTGCGGAGCCTCAAACAGAAATTAAGTCGTTTAAACGTACCCGAAAGACTTTAATATGTCTGCATTCTTCCAGCAGCCATGGCGCCACCATTTTTGTCTTCTTCCTCCTTTCTTTATATTTTTGCTTGGTTAAAAATGGAACGGTAATAAAAGAAGGCAAAGCTGGCCCCTCTACTAATCGTACAGCCATCGCGAAAAGCGTCAGAGGCGGCTGCACCTTTTTCATGATTGGAACTATTTAATTAATTCTCATTGGTGTAGTTGACATGAGCGAAACGGAATCGGACAGATTCTTTGTTGGCATGCAGTAATCAGTAATTACAGGCTTTCCTCCATGCTTCGCTACATTGCTGAAATACGCATTCATTGCGCACGCCAAAAGCTGCCGAGCCGCACGCTGGCTGTGTTAGAAATTCTTTCATATTGATGTTCATATTTCCACGCGGTGGTGACAGTGCCGTGAATAGATGAGCAGGCTGATGCAACACTGAAATTAAATCTTTATTGAGCTGACTTGCGCCCACAAAGAATTGAACAACTCGACGACAGCAACAAGTGTGCTCCTTAGAAAAAACAGCGCTAAGACGAAGGACATCGAAGAACAGAATGTCTGCCGCTCTCGGCCGCGTTCAATTCAAAGCTGAGAAAGCACTTTCGAGACACGGTGCTCAAAGCAACAACCACCACAATCTCGAACAACGTAGAATCAGTTGAGCATGGCTGCGATCATTCGAGAGAAACCTGGCCGCATCCCGAGTTTCAAACAAAGTGATAAAGGCGCGTTCGGTCAGTTTTGAACATATCAACAAACATTCCAGGCATTAGTCCCCTCTTAAAGAAGCATCGACCCGATGTTTAAAAGGAAAACTGAAGATAGCCAAATTAAACATGAAAATGGAAAGACTACTGTACATCAGCGAGCGTAGTAAGAGAACAAAACTAAAACTAAAAATTCAAAAAGTATAGCGTCCATTAGCGCGCGTGATAGGGTTCCAGGCGCGCGAGAGAGACAAAACGTTTATTCACTACTCCTAGACTGTTGAGAGTCTTCTTGGGTGGAGTCTAGGACTCCTGCGGAGGCTGCGGTAGCGCGGGCCCGTTCGACCAGTGAAAGCTGATTTCCGGGCTCCTAGCTAAACACCGCTGACTCCCAGTGCTCCGGCGTGGCATTGTGTATGACTGACACTTCTGGGTTGTGTTGGCATCCCCATGTGGTGTGGTTTGTGCACCCACAACTGCACCGAGGCAGGAGGAAAGCAAAGGCTCAGGCGTTATAAAAGTGCATCGCTGGCAAGAAATAATACGACTTCGTAGACGCAGCCAGCTACCCAAGCCACAGAGCCACGGTGGCAGCGGCTATCGACTACGTTCACAAGGAGTTAGCCACCGTCACCGTAAGGCATTGTACCTCTACTTATGTACAGGCGACTGCGACTGCTTTCGCAGTAGCCGAAAGCAACACAAGAGGAGAATCCTTCGTAATCATCTCGGACTCGCAGACAGCCTGTCGGAATTTCCTGAGAGGCAGAACAGGCAAGAAAGCTATTTGCGTTCTAAGCCAAGGCGGCTCAAGCCAAGTAAAACATTCCATCATGCGGGCATCAGGACACGCAGGCCTGGCCGGGAACCACGCAGCGGACGCTATCGCTCGAGGACACACTAACGGAGCGACGGCTGATGCTTAGGGATTCGAGCCAGTTACCCAGACGTACGGCGATATACTGGAGCACCTTAGGGGATTAAGGAGGGTCTATCCCCCATTCGATAGCCAACTAACTAAACAGCAATATCTAAGTTGGAGACAGCTCCAAATAAACACATATAAATGCTTATTTATCCTAAATGATACACCCCACTACATACAGATCCGCATGACCATGGTGCAGAAAGACAGGGGCACGACATGCACCACTCCTTGGTGTGAACGGTGCCGCTGCGATGCTGCTGCTCCGTGGGGGCCAGTTCATAGTCTTCTCCAAGTCGATGAACGATCTTGTACGAGCCAAAATAGCGGCTCAAATGTTTTTCACTCAGTCCACGACGTCGAGTGGGCGTCCATACCCAGGAAGCGTGGTCGTGGCCTCACTCCCGTGGATGAGACTAAATGGTGTCATCTGGGTGGCCCCCTGCACTGCTGAGTTGTAGGCGAAGACGACGCAGGGAAGAATGGCATCCCAGGTCATGTGTTCGGCGTCGGCATACATGGTGAGCATGTTGGCGATAGTTTTGTTTAAGTGTTCTGCTATCCGATTAGTTTGCCTGCGGTACGCAGCCGTCTTCCGGTGGCTCGTTTCTCTCTGTACTGCAGGATTGCTTGGGAGCTCGGCAGCAAAGCAGTTCCTCTGTCCGGGATGGCAACTTAGCGCTCTGAAGGAGGTCATTTTCAACGAAGAACTTAGCAGCTTCTGCAGCGCTACCACGGGGCAGCGCTTATGCTTCGGCATAGCCGGTAAATTGGCCGGTTGGTATTATTATCTACTTGTTACCGGATGTCGCTGCACGGAGGGGGCCAAGGAGATCCATGCCGATCTGCTGGAAAGGTCGCTTGGTGGTCTATTTGGCTGGAGAAACCCTGCAGGTCTCGTTGACTCCGTTTGGCGGTGTTGATAACACGCTGACGTCACCTGGGATTTTAGGACCACTGCTGCTGGTAAACGCGTACATGGTCTGATACATGAGTCATATGCATAATACTTTCGCATTATCCACGTTTGGACGGTCCGTACGTAGAGAAGACTCGCCTCCAGGTACCCGAAGAAGCGCTGTAGCCCAGTCTGAGCGTTGGTGCTGTTCCAAGTCGCTGGTGCTTATAGTTCCGAAAAAGGCGCCCTTATCATCCTCTTCCGACGGCTTGTCGACAGGGACTCGCGACAGTCAATCTCCATCCGTGTGCTTGCGTCCGGATTTGTAGGAGGCACTGACGTCAAACTAATGGAGGTGCACGCTTCACGAAGACGGACGGCCGGAGGGGGACCTTCAGACTGACAAGCCAGCACAGTGTGTGGTGATCGCTGACAACCTTGAACGGCCGCCCGTACAGGTAGGGGAGGAATTTCGATGTAGCCTAGATGATGGCGGGGCACTATTCGGTCGTTGAATGGTTAGCCTCGGCCTTCGACAGGGAAGGGTTAAGCGTACGCGATTGCTTTCTGCAGCCTGTCGCTTTTATGAACGAGGACGGCGCCAACTTCTCTCGGCCTCTCTCGCCAACTTAGATTAGCCAGTAGTCGATCATGAGGTCCAACGACCAGAACGACTATGACGGCGTGGCATGATCAGTCGAGGGTATACCGTCGATCCTTGGGAGGAGGTAGATGTCTTTCTTAGTTAGGCTGTTAGCCTTACCATGTTAATCAACTAATTTACCACTTGAACTATAGCTTGCGTTCAGGATAGTTCGTTGTATACCGATGGGAGAATTTGCGGGTGCTGCATCGGGTCGATGTTTCGAATGTTTATTGATGTTGAAAACTGCCGTCACGCGCATTCATCACTTTGTTTGAAACTCGAGATGCGACCAGGTTTATCTCGAATGATCGCAGCCATGCTCAACTGATTCCATGTTGTTCGAGATTGTGGTGGTTGCTGCTTTGAGCACCGTGTCTCGAAAGTTATTTGTCAGCTTTAAATTGAGCGCGGCCGAGAGCGGCAGACATTCTGTTCTACGATGACTGCCGAGCACGCTTGTTGCTGTCGCCGAGTTGTTCAACTCTTTGTGGGCGCATGTCAGCTTAATACAGATTTCATTTCAGTGATGCATCAGCCTGCTCGTCTGATCACGGCATTGTCACCACCGCGTGAAAATATGAACATCAATATGAAAGAATTTCTAACAAACAACCAGCGTGCGGCTGGTCATGTGCATTTATGCTTCTGGCAGTCCCCTGTACGCACTGCTGATAACTCGATACTTCCAGGCACTTTAGCAGAAAACCATTCAAGTAGATTTTAACATAAAATCGTTATCAAAGTCTAGAATATGTTTTTTTTTTCTGTTTTATGGCGTTCAACGTACCAAAGCGACTCACTCAGTCTATGAGGGACACCGTAGTGGAACTTGCAGGGTGTCGAACCAGAACCGAACCTGAACCCGAAACCGGAACCGAACCCGAATTTTTGCCCGGAACTGGAACCGAACCGAACCCAAATTTTTTTTGCCATCTTGGAACTGAACCCGAACCGGAACGATTCAAAGGAACCGTTCCGAACCGGTTCGGGACTCGGTTCAGCCGCACATTTTGTGCAACACGGCATACTTTTTCTTTTTTTTTTCAGACCAAATGGCATATGCCAGCGCGTAGATTTACCCAGCGAGAGCTGTCGGCGCTATGAAGTGCGAAAATGGCATCCAGTCGAAATGGCATCCAGGTCAACAACAAAACTAAAAGAAGTCTCGTGTCCAGGAAGAAAGCTAATTGGCGTTTCCGCAATGTGCTTTTGGTAATTGTAAAGTATTTTACGCCAGATTGACGTGAAATGTTGGATTTTACAGTATGCCCCTTTCAAATGCTTACGTACAGCTTTACTCGAATTGTTAGCACTGCTTTAACTCGTAAAGCACTGACTGAGAATGATTTCCTTTTTTGTGTGTGTCGAGTACCATAAATATGTGAAGCATAGGCGCAATGACCCAATCACGTTGTGCAACATTTACTCTCTGAGGCATTCCTTGTCTCAGACAGCAGATAATGGATAAGACCTCTCATGATGGCTCAGTGGCTGTGGTGCTCGGCTGCTATTGCCAAGGTCGCGTGTTTGATACCGGTGGCGAGGTCGCATTTTGATAGCGACGAAATGCAAAAATGCGTTTCTGCTGTACGATGTGACTGCACTCTGAGGAACCCCACCTGGTCTACGCTATCTGGAGTCTTCCACTACAGCGTTCCTGATAGACTCCGCGCCGCTTTGACGCGTTAGAACACACATAATACTATTATTACAAAACAAAGAAATATACATGTGTTTTCTTTTTAAAGAATCCGAATATTCTTTGTTGCACGCGACGGAAATAAGCAATGAAAGGCGGGCATGTAGCAGCGGTACGATACTTAGAAAAAAAAACAGTGATTGCACAGAGAGGCAATGCGGAAATAGATGCGCTCGCTGAGATGTGAAAAACACCTAGAAAGGTGCTACTGAAATGAAATGTTACTGCGATGAAGTGATTTTCTGTTATGTCGAATGTCGATGCATTGAAATTGTTCTGCTTATATAAAACAAATGACAATCGCTAGCGGGCAGCTTCGTCACGCTGCTCTCGAACTGCTGTATCTTGAATTCTCTGACGGGCGGCTTATATCTGCCTCTGCCGCACATGAGGGAAGCCAACAATAACCGAAACCAAGCAGCATAGGGGACGGTGGTCCATCATACGGCTCTTGAGACTAAAAAGTCACAGCAACATAAATAGATCACACGGCACACACAGTTTTTCTCCACTGGCAAAAAACGGGTACTAACCCGTGTGATTTCAATTTCCTTCTCAAGTGCACGTTCGCCGTAATTATGTCCCAGAAGAACGTAGCATCATTGCACAGAATAAAACAATGATCAATGGCCTTTGGCGCATTGCGTAGGTGTCAATTTACCGTTCATGACACAAACATTCTCCTCAGCATGAAGTAACGCCATGACAGGCAGCTCGGTGTGTGAAGTTTAGAGAAGAACGTTTTTTCAGCAGAAGAAATACATGTACATTCGCTTAACACGTTTTAAAGCACTGGTGTTAAGGAACTCCAGAAAAGGTTGGCGATACAACAGTACAGGAAAGAAATACCCTGTAAGTACATGAGTCGTCTGCCTTCTGGAGAGGCTATACAGGTAGTCTAAAGAAAAGCGCACAGTGAGGAAATTTAAGGTGTCCGCTACATCAGCGCGGCGCCGACGACTGTCTATCTTGTCGTGCTATCGGGGGTGCAACCCGGGTATAGTGCAACCGAACCATCACAGTGTTCACCAGCGCCAACCTCGTCAATAGCAGCGAACGTAATGCGTCTTCTTTTACCGAGAGTGCCACATAAAAAACGCGGTCGAACGGTGAGGGCGGAAGCTGTGCGAGAACCCTCGCTTCGGGTTCTTTGTGTCTGAGGCGAGGGGCTTAAGGTTGGTTCACATGCAAGCGAATGGGCGACTGAGCGGTGCATCCCAGCGAAAATTTCCAACTTGTTGGAACCTCGCCGCTCACCACCGCGACGACTCAAAAACAAGTTTTTGCACCGCGGCGTCAGGATTCGCTAGCGTTTTCGCGTTCTTTTGTGGAACGCTTTGCGACGGCACACGTGCAGCCTTCACAGCATTCCACCTCAGGTAGATCAGCTGCAGGTAGATGGGGTATTCTAGACCGCAGCTATTATGCGCCCGTTCCCGCGTTCTGCGTCGCAGTCGGCGTAGTCAGCGTAACCGGTTGTCCAAGTAGCAGAGCGAATTAAACGCCACCTGGAAGGTGGCTGCCACGGGAAGACCCCAAGAGTGACTAGCAGCATAATACACCACATGCCAGGTAGTGTGTGATGATTGGTTTATTGGGGTTGAACTTCCCAAAGCGACTCAGGCTAAGAGGGACGCAGCGTATGATGAGTTGCGCTTAAACTTCGCATTACCGACAATGCAACCGTCTGTCAATTTTTTGCCAGTGAGTGCCCGGATGTGTGCCCACCGAATTGTGCACGCGTGTGCATACACATGTTTAAGCGCGCACGCACGCACACACACACACACACGCGCACGCACGCACGCACGCACGCACGCACACACACACACACACACACACACACACACACACACACACACACACACACACACACACACACGCGCGCGCGCGCGCGCACACACACACACACGCACACGCACACGCACACGCACGCACGCACACACACACACACGCACACACACACACACAGGCGCACGCACGCACACCACGGAAATTTTTGAGAAAGGAGACTAAACTGCTAACTCAGTAAAGAAGCCAACTACAATATTCTAATCCTGAGTGGCAATCGAGCCAGTGGTGGCGGGCGCAACCGAAAAGCTTCGTTTACTGATGCCTTAGGTTACTCGGCCATCTTCGAATATTATTTTTACTGTTGCCTCATGGAATATCAGGAACCTACCTGACCTCGTCTTGCCTTACTGGACTGGGTCGAATTCCGCGACCTCGGTATACGGCCTCATGCCACTATCACTCCCTTGCTCTGCCCGCACATAAAAATTCTTGAAGGCGCACACGTCAAGAAAGGGAGAACTATCAGGAGGTTGAACTTTCGCAGCATATACGATCTGAGCTAAAATGAACTGTTCTCTGAACAGTGACCTCGCCGAAAGTGGTGATTGTGCGTGTTTATCAAGCATACGGCTTCTTCACAGGCTAAGCGGTCTTATTAACAGGAAAAGTTCACACGGAATTCCGGTGTTCTTCATTACTGGCACAAATCTTATAGTGTAAGGCATGACCTCAATGTCCTTTTTAAGAGACTGCTGAAGTGTGCTACGTCTCAAACGAACATAGCGTCACAAATAATTTCGTTGTTCAATTGTTCCTTCTTGCTTGCAGATGTAGCAATTCACTGATCATGGCACAAACGTCCGCTTGGCTCGATATCATGTCCTAACACGTAAGGTCGACGTTTGAAGTCTAAGAAAGGTTTTTAAAGCCTATTGAATGTACATCCTCTGAACTCGCTTTAATATAAGTCCGTCAAGAAAGCCTAGGTAAGGCTGCACGTAGAGGAAGTAATAACCGATGAGAACCTTTGTCAGCTGCCTTCTGGAGAAGCCGTACAGGTATTCTAAGGAAAAGCGAATATTTAGGAAATGGAGTGTGTCAGCACAAAATTCCCTCACGATTATGTACATAAAAGACAGATGAGCATTTATTCACCTAATAAACACAGCTGCCAGGAAGTGGTGGTTTTCGGTTTCGAAAAATAAAAATCATGAAATGGGTTAGTGGACAAAAACAGCACGAAAGACTCACCATGCTGTATCAAGGTAGCATGAAATTCTGTCCACGCTTGGGCTCCCTTTGAAAGCGCCCCAGACAAGTCACAAAAACTCTAACGAATTTACGGTCCTCCTCTTGCAATGCACCAATTGCAACATTGTCACAATGCAACGTCGCATCGAAGACGTCGCAAGTTTGTGTCCGTACAGACACGAAGTGCCGCCAACCAATGCAAGCCTGCTTTTTTATCATATTCTTTTCATCAGAGCAAGAGACGGAGACGACATCAGCATAGGCCAAAATCTTAATTTTACACTGTACAAGGTACAAGCCACGATTTGCTGTGTTTTTTGAAGAAACTCAGCTATAGGTGGTCGAGATATATAATGCGAGGTACAAAGGCGATGTAGAGCAGGTGATGAAAATAAAATATTTCTGGTAAACTCTCTAGATGTATGCTGCAGGTGTGCCAGAGCGGGAGGGTGACTGGCAAGCCGCTTTTGGGGTGACAGAAAGATGTCTTGGCTGTATATACCTGCAAATACAAGGCAACTTCCGCTCATAGTGGGCGCATGCAGCGGTCCTGACGGCGGCCGCTTAAGCATTTTGCGCCGGAGAAATTCCCGATTGCCGCCGCGGTGGCTCAGTAGCTATGGTGCTCGGCTGCTGGCCCGAAAGACGCGGGTTCGATCCCGGCCGCGGCGGCTGAATTTCTTTGGAGGAGAAATTCGAGGCCCGTGTACTGTGCGATGTCAGTGCACGTTAAAGAACCCCAGGTGGTCGAAATTTCCGGAGCCCTCCACTACGGCGTCTCTCATAGCCTTAGTCGCTTTGGGACGTTAAACCCCATAAACCAACCAACCAAATTCCCGATTGACACGAGCTTCTAGAGAGACCTATTACTCGCCTGACGGGGACTCCGAAACTGCTGAAGCTGAAATGTTTTGTAGATGAAAAATCCATCAGCTTTATGTATCTCATCAGATAGAGTCTAGTATACATAGCCGGTGTACACTAATTCTGAGTTCATTTGATTTCGCGGCTCTTGCGTAAATTTAAATCTTTTTGCCGCGGACAGTAAAAAATCTCGCAATGAGCAAATTTTGCAGTGCTGTTTTATATACTGCCATCACAAAGAAAAGTAAACAGCAAAGCAAGGTTGATTAAAAACCTACGTTCAGAATTTTTTATAGCCTGAACCCGTTTGAACCCGTTTGAACCGGTTCGACGCTATCCGGAATGGTTCGAACCGGAACGGAATGTCGCTCCGGAGCCGAACCCGGAACTGAACCCTAAAGGCGTGAAGCCGAACCTGAACCGAACCCGAAAAAATTCCGGTTCGACACCCTGAGTGGAAGGCTCCGGATAATTTCGGCCGGCTGAGGTTCTTTAATGTGCATTCACATCGCACGGGCCCCGAACATTTCGGCTCTATAAAAATGCCACCGCCGTGGCCGAGATCAAATTCTCATCGTTCGGATGAGCAGCCGAGCGCCATAAACACTGAGCCACCGCGGCGGATTTTGCTCTATAAAAGAGGATCGGGGTTTAAGGAATCAGAAGCTTGGCGATAAACACCACCACTTCTCGATCAAACAGTGGTCGTGCAAATACGCTCGCAACATTTAGACTGAGAGTCCATTCGGAACAGAAACATAAATGGCGCGTTCACACTTGGGCATTTCGGCGGCGACGGCCAGCGAAATCCGCCGCGTCCGAAATGCTGCCTCGTTCACACTTGCCGGCCACCACGTCTCCGCTCGTCGTCTGCTCGCGGCGTACAGAGATATGGCAAGAGGTTAACCGATGCTGTCTATATGCGATAACCATGTGCACGCTTACGTACGTCAAAATGCAGCTATTAAGCCATTTCTAACACTCTCACTTTTAGAACAGAAGCGCGACGACGTTCAGCCTAGTGGCGTCATCTGGTGGTTAAGACGGGAACCGTTGCTGTCAACAAACCGACGAAGCTTAAAGGGCGCAGAATCGTCGCTCTAAAGAAAAAACTAATGCAAATTCATTAATCGTACGTTTTCTTATGGGTTAGATGAGACGAGGCGACAGACCGGTGGCCCATTTATGGGTGGCAAGAATTAAATCGCAACAAGACGGCACAAAGCCAAAAAACGACAGGACAGACGCTAACTTGCATTGGCCATTTATTTTATTTAGAACATACTGCAGGCCTACAGTAGGCCCAAGCAGGAACACCAATGAACGCGCTGAAGAAGGCAATAACAAGGACGAATCCAGTCTGAAGCGAGGCATCATTAGCATCATCCATCGAAGGGCGCCGCCATATTTGTCGCCACGGGAATGCAACTTCGTACTCGCCGTCCTATTGGCCGATGAGAATCGGCGGAATTTTTTTCCGGCGGCAGAATTCGGTCCTGGACCGATCGGGCTTTCCGCGGAATCTCTGCCGCGGCAGCGTATTCCGCTTGCACGCGACTTTGCACGCTGGTCGGTCGGCTGCTCCTCCGCCGGCCCCACCTCCAAGGGCAGAGCTTCCTGTCCCGTCGGAGCTGCGCGGCTTATTGGCCGCGGCCACGGTATCTGCCTGACGTCTGAAAGAATCTAACCAATAGCTATCTCTCAACTTGTATACGCTGGTGCGAGACGGTCGAGGGTGCTACCATGAAGCAGTCGCCGGGAAGTGCTCGCCAAATTTCGCACGCCATTGTGGGTCCTCTGTTGCGTGTAGAAGTGTATTATTTGGCTCAGGTGTTTATGACAACACAATGCAGTGATTAGGCGAGTTGATATGCTCTCCTCGGAACATGTTTCGAACCCCTTTAAGAAGCGCTTTTATAATGCGCGTAGCGTACACGAGCAAAAATATTCATATTGGGGAGCGAGCTCCGCTATTTTAAAATAACACCAACAGACCTGGGCAGTACAAGCGAGTTATGCCTTTTTCATTAAATAAATGCACGAGAAGTTCGTGTGTTCTGCGCGAAACGAAATCAGAAAGACAGACTGGAGATTTCGACTGAGTACGTCTGGACTGAATTACGGTTAGTTGTCTAGCCTTTTAGTTCATTTCACAGCTGCCCGTTTCAGAACTGTTATTCTTTTTAATCCTAGGAGAATTTCATTTTAGCGGTTGTTGCAGCACCGCCAAACCCGGCACTACATCAGTGCTTGCCTGACCATGCTTGACAGAGCCGCATCAGTGCAGTCTCAAGCTACTGTTTTTTTCTTCATGGTGGGAAAGATTATTTATTTATTTATTTTTATTTATTTATGTACATACTGCAGACCATGGTTAGGTCCAAGCAGGAAGGGCAGGTGCAAAAAAAGCAAAATTATAGCAACAAAAATACAACAACAGCAAAGATAATGTAGTAAAACAACAATACAGCAATGCAAGACAAAGCAGAAAAAAAATACATAATACGCAACATCAAAAAAGATGGCTGAGGAACGCGTCTGATTTTCAGGGTTGATTAGGTTCGGTTAATGAGTTCCAGTCGGATATGGTGCGTGGGAAAAAGGAAAACTTGAACAAGTTAGTCCGGGCAAAATATGGTTTTAAAAGAGCTTTGTGATAGTGTCGTGTATTCCGTGTTGGCATTGGGGAAAGATAAGCAGAAGGGTCAAGTCTGAGTTTATTGTTAAGAAGTAATGAAAGAAAATCTAAACGAAAATTTTGTCTTCTTACCTGTAGTTCTTCAATACCATTAGCATGCATCAAGTCTGAGGGGGAGTCAGTGGGTAAATATTTTGAATATATGAATCTAATTGCTTTCCTTTGAATGTTCTCGAGCTTTCTTATGTTAGACTTAGTATACGGGTCCCAAATTATGCAAGCATATTCAAGCTTGGGTCCAATTAGAGTATTATAACCTAAGAGCTTAACGTTAGCGGGGGCGTTTCGAAGTTTATGCCTTATATAACAGAGCTTACGGAATGCGAGCGAACAGATGTTATCTATGTGAGAGTTCCAAGAAAGGTTATTAGTAAGTGTTACACCCAAGTACTTTACGGACGCTACTTGTTGCAATGGTGATGATTCTAATTTATATACATATTCTAGAGCGTTTATCTTGTTAGTTATGCGAAGAGAAACGCTTTTATCTGCGTTCAGTGTCATGTCCCAGCGCTTGCACCACTGTACAATATTAGTAAGCGTATTTTGTAGCTCACTCTGATCGTTTTCATTGCTAACATCGCGAAATAGGACACAGTCATCAGCATATAATCGAATATGTACGCCAGGGCAAACTTCATCGATGATGTCGTTAATATATATTAGAAAGAGTAGTGGCCCCAGTACGCTTCCCTGTGGCACACCTGATGTGACTGGGAGACAGCCAGACTGGTGCCGACCGATTGAAACATGTTGACTCCGGTTAGTTAAATAATCATTTATCCAGGAAATAAAAATAGGCGGAAGTCCAATAGTTTTTAGTTTTAGAATTAGGCTGTGGTGTGGAACTTTGTCAAACGCTTTACTGAAATCTAGAAAGATCGCGTCAATCTGGCTGTTATTGTCAAGTGATGCCGCAAATGAATGGATAACTGAAAGTAGTTGAGTTACTGTGGAAAACCCTTTGCGAAAACCATGCTGGTAATCTGTCAGAATGTTGTTGCGATCTAAGAATTCATTAATGCTAGTTGCGACAATATGTTCCATTAATTTGCAGCAAGATGACGTTAAGGATATAGGTCGATAATTGGTCACCTGAAGGCGGTCGCCTTTTTTAAATACAGGTACGACTCGGGCTATCTTCCAGTCTTCAGGTACACACCCGGTTAACAATGACACGCGAAATATAATAACCAAAAACCTGGCCAGAGATTCAGCATACCTCCGAAGAAAACCGTTAGGAATATCGTCGGGCCCTGGGGATGATTTAATTTTCAGGTTTAGTAACATTGAAACGACACCATCATACGAGATGAAGTTAACTTCAGATGGATGTGCTGAAGTTGTGCTTGGTGCATCGTACGGTTTTGGTTGGGAAAATACACTGTGAAAGTAATTGTTAAAATGGTGAGCAATGGCAGGCTGATTGGTAACCGTTGTACCGTTGATAGTCATTTCTGATATAGGGACTTTTTTATCGCTAATGTAGCGCCAAAATTTACCCGGGTCGTTTTTTATGAAGTTCGGCAGAGTTGTTTTGAAATAATATTCTTTTGAACGGCGTACAGCAAGGGCGAGGCTTTCTCTTAAATGGTTGATTGTGCTCTGTTGTGCGCGATGCTTTTTTAGCCTTTTGATTCGGCGTCTGAGATGAATGATACTGCGTGTCATCCAAGGCGTCTGCTTGCGAATGTTTTTGTATTTTACAGGTATGAAATTTTTAAGGCAATAGTGGCACATTTTCTTAAACTGATTCCAGAGTGCGCAGGCGTCGGTTCCATCAAATTCGACAATGCATGTTTCAAGATGCTCAATAACTGAGGCGTCATCGGCACGTGTGAAGTCCATGATAGGATGTGCTTTACATGTTTTCGTCTTGGCAAGCGGTTTTATGGGAATGAAAACACTAACAAGATGATGATCTGAAAGTCCTGGTGCGACAGACACGTTGCAATCATGGAAAACATGGGGAACAAATGCAAGATCCAACACTGAATTACTCATGCGAAATTCGCGGGTTGGCTCGCGAACCACTTGACACAAGTTGTGCGTGAACATAATGTCGAATACAATATCCACGTTTTTTTTGTACCCGGAACATGGCTGCAGACGTTCCCAGTCAACGCCAGGTAAGTTGAAATCACCGAACAGCAATATTTTACTCTTTTTGTAATTTGACATGTGAACTTATAACTTAGTTAGATAATCTTGTGTTACATTAGGAGGCCTGTAAACCGCATACAAAATAAAGCAATGTCCCCAGCAAAACAGTTTCATGCAAAGGCACTCAAGATCAGGTACATCTTCTAGCGAAACAGCCTGTATATTATTTTTAATGAGTACTGCAACTCCTCCACCTCTCGAGGGCCTGTCCTTGCGAAATACCTTGTACGAGGGTGGAAAGATGAGGTCATCGGTAATCTCGCTGTGCAGCCAAGTTTCTGTTATAACCGCAACGTGAGGGTCATGTTGTAGGAGAAGGATTTCAAGCTGTTCGGTTTTATTGGCGACGCTTCGAGCGTTAACATTAATTATTCGGAGATGCTTATTCACTGTCACTGTCGCAATTCCTTTGTCGCCTCTATTACGTTTATGTTGGGGAAATCGGTATTTAGAAGCAGAGACCTTTTTATGGCTTATAATTGCGTGATCTATGGAGTTGACTGCACCACTGAAGGCGTTAAGGGTCGTGTCTGTTTCGTACGATAGTTTTTTCGCAAAGGCACCTTGTCGTTCTTTTCATAGTCCCAAACGTAGGCTTGACTGTTGATAAAAATTTTGTCGAAAACTAACGAAACTTTGTCGCCTTTATCGCGGTTTGGCTTGGTACTGTTCCAGAGATTTCTTCTTATGTCTCTTGTTTTATAGGAAAAGTCTTCACCGATCGATATACCACTGTCTTTCAGTTTACGTCCTTGCTTTAGAATTTCGGTTTTTTGACGAGAGTCCAGGAGCTTGAATATAACTGGCCTAGTTTTGTTCTCTGCAGGTTTTCCCAAACGATGAATGCGCTCTATGGTAACTGGTGCGAGATCAAGTTTGTCTTGAATGATCTTTTGATTAACATCACGCTCCAGGGACTCAGAAGTCTCGTCTTCTTCTTCTTTGAAGCCGTAAACAATTAGGTTCGATCTACGGCTGCGGTTTTCCAAATCATCTATTCTGTTTTCCAGGTTTTGAATTACACGATTCATAGATTCGAGCTGGTCTTGACAGAGAACGATTTTGGCTTCCAGTCTCGATACTGCGTCCAGTTTAGTTTCTATGTCAGTCAACCGTTTTTCTTTTATCTCTTTGATGTCTGCAGCTATATCTTCCAGTTGTTTTGAAAGTTGTGCATTATTGGGACCCGGATTTGTCTCAATATCACCATCCAGCACTAACAATTCTTTCAAGTACAGAGCAACTCGATAGAAGAACCAACATATCCGTGGGCACGGCAGCAGAAATAGAAAGGGATCACTAGAACGAATACATTTTGCGTAGCGTTTCCTCACCTGCGGAATGAAGAGGAACGGATTAGGTGACCGCATCCCTGAAATGCCACCGTGCCCAGTGGGCGCGCCGGTCCCGAGTGGGTCATTTATAGGCTGGTGATGTGGTGGCGCTGCTCCTGGGACATGCACGCTGTCATCGGTGCGTGTAGCCGCTGACTGTCTTATCATGAAATTCCAGGGCGTCGGATGAAGCACAGGATCCACGTGAAAGGCGGTGATGTTCTGGATGACGAACTCCTTTTCATGCACAGGCGGCCCGGCGAAGCAGCTGGCGGTGGCCAACAGCACACCGATCCACAACTGCGGAATGAAGAGGAACGGATTAGGTGACCGCATCCCTGAAATGCCACCGTGCCCAGTGGGCGCGCCGGTCCCGAGTGGGTCATTTATAGGCTGGTGATGTGGTGGCGCTGCTCCTGGGACATGCACGCTGTCATCGGTGCGTGTAGCCGCTGACTGTCTTATCATGAAATTCCAGGGCGTCGGATGAAGCACAGGATCCACGTGAAAGGCGGTGATGTTCTGGATGACGAACTCCTTTTCATGCACAGGCGGCCCGGCGAAGCAGCTGGCGGTGGCCAACAGCACACCGATCCACAACTGCGGAATGAAGAGGAACGGATTAGGTGACCGCATCCCTGAAATGCCACCGTGCCCAGTCAGATTAAGTAGGTTGCTGGCAATATTTTGACGCAAATGCACGCTGCAAAGATGCCAGTATATTTACGCGTGGTAAAAGTGAATGTGCAAGAAAATATCAGGAATTGATTCACATTAACACACAGCTGTCACCCCACCGCGTTTCTAATAAAAAAAAAAGCATTTTCTTGAGTGCGGCAGCATGCGTAATTGGCAGTGAATACGCTCTGCGATGTTTAAATCTCCCGCGCCCCGCGTGAGCGCAGGAGAGGAGAACAGCGGAGAAGGAAACCTTGTCCATGTCGGCCAACGTGACGTCACGTTGAGGAGCCGGGGATGCTTCGGCGCACCCGAGCGAGCTTTCACCGCGCGTTGTTTCTCGTGCTGCATGCGTTGTTCCTCGTACTGCGTGCGTTGTGACGAGCAAAGCGTGTCAGCCGACCTTGAGAATCATGTTCAACACGAGGTACCACTCTGCGTTCGTGTCCACGAACAACCACGGCCGCGACTGTGTCGTCTTCCACTGTTTTCCGCCATAAGCTCGCAGCGCAAGCGCTTGCTGCTGTGACGAATTCAAGTCGACCAAAGCAAGCGTACTCTGCTCGAAGCACTTCCGTAAGTGCGGCTACATGCAGGGCTTGTCCCTAATGTGATCTCTGGAGATTTCTGTCGAAAAGGCGCGGCTGAACCATGACACAGTTCCTTCGATTTTCTCGCGCATGAGAGGCGTGTCACCATTCCGAAGAAGCGCCTTTTCTATAAGTAGAAACATGCTCACT
Organism: Amblyomma mixtum; assembly: GCF_055824585.1. Lineage (NCBI taxonomy): Eukaryota > Metazoa > Arthropoda > Arachnida > Ixodida > Ixodidae > Amblyomma > Amblyomma mixtum. The sequence goes on from NC_143014.1 coordinate 184,241,765, forward strand.
TCGCCCCTGCATAAACCTTATAGAGGCTCAAGCATATGTAGTTCTCCTCAGCTTAGGTGATAGCCAGTCCACCTGAGGCATGCTCAGCAAGGCTCGGTTAGTGATTTTATACCCGGTTCGACGTGTCCAAGCAAAGCAAAGCACAATAAAGCAAAGCAAGCAAGCATCGAAGCTCTTCATATGCTGCATCTCGTTTAATCGTAGCTAAGAAATTAAAATGAAAGAGTTCGACGTTCTGATTTCGGATGCAAATTTAAGATAGAAATGAATGCCAACCAAGTTTTTGCAAAAAAACACCATGTTTTGCAACCTTATTCGGTATCTTCATCAAGTTGTGGCAGCGGGCGAGTTGCAGCTAGCTTGGCTTTTAAACACACATATACTTGGCCACCACTTCACTGAATCTAAACTGCAAATCTAAGAAGGGCGAACGTGTCCGAGGGAGCGATTAATATTTTCTGGCATCTGCTGAACGCGCCACGAGTGAAGCGGCAGCCTTGTGCGCGTATTGGGCTTGGTTTCGAGCGCACAATGATTGCGTCACTATCCTGTGGTCACATGCCTCGCAGTGCTTGGCCACTGCGCTTCGCTCATTTTGACATCAACTTTGTGCTGCTTCATCGTTTCCTTGAATACTTTCTTGCCCCAACCTACAACGCAAGGCACTCAGAACAGGATTTTTTTTTCTACACAGCGCTTTGGGCCTTTTCTTTAGGATGACTCTCTCTCGGGCGAGCCAGGAGGCGTCCGGTGGTGGTAATTGACTTGAGTATTGTTCGCACTCCTTCCTTTCCGAGAATACGAGCCGAGGTTGTACTGGCACCTTTTACGCATGGTCTGCATACGCGTGTTTCACGCTGACGTGTGCTTGTGCTAGGGGTAGAATTTTTTTGCTTCTGTCTTTTTTGGTTTCAGGTGATAAGTGGAATGAAAAAATTGTAGTATACTTTTCTTTGGAGGTCAGTAAAAGAATATTCGCCATATTCGCTTTTACAACACCACGGAAAACTGCGATCTGCACTCAACGCAGCGCCGGATTCGCATCGGCAGCTTCTCCAGTCCTCAAAGTGTCGTCACGACCTCTCTTGTCCAATCACGGGCGGCGGCGCGCCGCACGGTGTGCTACGCGGCACAGGCCGCATATTTCTGCTAAAAAAGGCAATGCGAGTTTGTTTTTGCCTTATTTGGATGCGATATTCCAGTATACAGCATGAAAAACTAAAGGACGCCGCTGCCAGCCTGATCTAAAAAAAAAGTGCTTCAGTCTCCCTTCAAATTAATGATTGGTCGTTCGGGAAAGCTGAAAGACCGATATCGCAAGCAGCTGCGCTACGACATCACCACCGCGATGAACCCTGGGAGTTGTGGCACTCCGGCCAGGTGCCGTTGTTTCCGTTGCCACGCGGTCCTTCGTTGTCCGCATATAGGTTTTATAGGACACGCGGCTTCATCTAAACGCCGCCAAATGCTGTGGCAGGTACAGCGAGCAGACGTCAGCGGGTTTCGCGTTTATTGGAAAAGAAAAATGGTCCACAAAAGGAGCAAGCTGGTCAGAGGGGCAGCTAGCGAAGCTGTGTTCAGCACATTTATTTTCTTCTACTGGAGGTAAATCAGTGTAAGTTGGCACAGCGTAAGTTGTGCTGAAGGCGCTTAAATTGTGTTCAAGTTCGTGGGCTGCTTCACCTTGGCGCTACTTCATGAGCCGTGTTTGCAGCATTCTGCCCGGTGTAGGGTGGTGATGGAAGAAGTCAGTGAAGCTTTAGTGCCATATTCAAGCTTACACAGGACGTGCGGCCGAGCTATAAGACTCTTTACCTCAGAGCTCATATACACTTACGGAGTTCGGCGACCCACCAGCCACGGTGACTCAGTTGCTTTGACGTTCTGTTGCTGATCCCAAGGTCGCGGGATCGAATCCCGGTCGTGGCAGCAGCATATCGGTGGAGGCGAAATGCAAGAACGCCCATGTGATGTGCGTTGTCTGCGCACGTTAAGCAACCTCGGTGGTCTAAAGTAACCTGCAGCTCTCTACTATGGCGTCCCTTATAGACCATATGTGTGTCGCCTTGAGACGTTAAACATTGTTATCATTATTATATTTCAGCGACACATATTTCTTGCACAGAATCAAACCGCTACGCCAGACCTAAACGAACAGGGGAAACTCCCCGTCATGAGGAGCAAAACCGCAAAACAGGACGGGACAGAGGCAGGCGACCACAACGGTTTTGCTCCTCATTATATCCTACCAACTGGCCTACAACCACGCCCTTCTAAGAAACTCCCCGTGTTCATCGCCAACTAAATAAAAATAATAAAAGTAGAGGCATCAGACTTCAGTTTCTTAAAATACGTTTATTACCGCTCCTGCAATCCATGACGTCCAAGCTGATATGAGCTAAGCGAAGCGAGGGACATGACGATGCAAGTTCAATGCAGCAAAAATTTTAAACTACTTTCTTTCGTGACTGCATGTCTTTGCATGCTACTTCATTTGTCACCCGATACCTTTCGGTTCGAAGTTGCCGGCAGCTGGGCGTAACATCAAAGTACGTTTGCCTTTTAGTGCAAAAGCACTACATAACACGGTCCCAACCAAGAATTTTGCGTGATGCCTCGGAGTAACTCCGGCAAGCTCAGGCTTCTTCGGAGGAGCGCCGAGCAAGCTGCAGTCAATGGGCGGAAGCTTAGGGTGAGTTCGGAGAAGCGTCGCGTCAGCTGTAGCCAACGGGAGGGTGACCTTGAGGGTGACTTGGCCAAACCTAGTATAGCAAAGGCCCATGCAGGAATAAAATAAATACTGCCGTGACCGGGTTTCGAATCCACGGCGGCGCTGCACGAGAGCACTATGCTATCGCCGATCACGCCTCTTGTTAAACTGCAACGCACTATCGCGCTGTGCACTGCACATTGCCGTCAACTGCCGTCTGTAGCGCGAACAGATCAGATCAGCTTAACCTCGATCAGAGCTTAACCTGAGTCTAATATCGTCGCCAGACGTGCCGACGACCCAGCAAAGAATAACAATGAGCCAACAAGGCTAAACACATGCTTTCGCACGTCTACTCGGTTTAAATACAATAAAACCCTACCACCCTTTTGTCTCCTCTATTCTTTGTCATTTTCTTCCACTACAGGGTAGGAAACAAAATACCCCCAGCTCTCTTTACTTATCCTACCTATTCTTCCTCGTCCATGTCTACCCTTTGGTGCTGCGGAGAGCACGCTGTTCACTTTCGCCTTGCCTTTTCAGGGCGCACGTTTCACTGTTACTGCGAGACTGTTTATCCACCAGCTTTTTACTAGCTGTACACTGTTAACTATAAATTCGTTTTCTTTCAGTTAGATTTTGCGAGATGCCGTCGAGCAAATGGCACATTAGATATCAATCGTCGAACACAAAATATGTAGACTGCTTTTTTCTTCAATTCTTTTTTATTCACGCAAACGTTGGTCGTCTGTGCGATGTACGGTAGGCAGAATTGCATCCGTTAATTTGTGTATCTGCTGCTGTGTATCTGCACCACGCGCGTGCACGTGGCGAATTACTGATCGATAAATACTGCCATGGGGGTGATCAGTGTATGTCTCGCATCTGCGTAATGTGTCGCAGAGATGGTTCTGTGACATGCATTCGCGCTTGCAGCCTTTTTGAATGAGTTGCAGCATGCATGGGCTCAGGGATGATTTGGTTTATGGTTTGTTTAATGGGGTTTAACGTCCCAAAGCGACTAAGGCTATGAGAGACGCCGTAGTGGAGGGCTCCGGAAATTTCGACCACCTGGGGTTCTTTAACGTGCACTGACATCGCACAGTACACGGGCCTCTAGAATTTCTCCTCCAAAGAAATTCAACCGCCGCGGCCGGGATCAAACCCGCGTCTTTCGGGTCAGCAGCCGAGCACCATAACCACTGAGCCACCGCGGCGGCCTATGTGCTCCGGGATGAGTAAAATGGTGTATTGTTATTTTCGTATACCATGAAGGGAGTTTTATGCGACTGTGGGTCGATGGTCGGTGGCGAGACCACTACAGCTCGTCTTTCTGAGGGCGTTGAACTAAGGCCGAACGAAGTGGAAGCGCCCGAGAAAGACTGACCGTCGTTTCATCAGGAGGACAGGTTTTTGTCAAGGTCCTCCTAGACGGGCCATCTTATTAAAAGTCGTCCAGCTTTTTGGGGGCATTTCTTTTTCACTCTGCCTCACTTTCACGTTATGACTCCCACTGTCCAGTCTTTCATGCAGAATTTGGACACCTTAGAGCATTGGCAATGTTGAGCTTCATAAATGCTGCAGCAGCACTCCTCTTCAATGCAACGGCTTACTCCACAATGATATTCTTGGAATGGAAGCTAGGGAAGCTTTGTTCAGCATATGGCCGCTTTCGTAGCGCAATATCGATCTTGTCGGTCGGCGCCTTCTTGTGGAAGGCGCGCAGATGCGCGCACAATGATACAGGGGTCGAGTGACTTGAGTCGAGTGTCTTGTTTGAGCTTACGCCGTAACATTGGTGGACGTGTTTCACGATTTACATGAAATATACTGCATACAGAGCAGCTGACTGTGCCGAGTGCAGAATCGAGAAAACCCACCGCTCGAGGGCAGGGGCCTGCGTCCAAAACTGAGAGCCATGCTTCTAGACGCACTCAGTTAGCAAGGCAGCCTTACAGGCGGCAGCAGTTCTGATTGAGCGAGTCTTGAGAACCCTTTTTACCACCTCGGCTGAAGGCGCGCTTGAGACCGTTCAGGGCCATCTTGCTCAGCTTGACGGTGGGGCACTCGCACAGAAGGTACATCAGGTACGCGAACATGGAGATAAGCACTGTGTGGCCCAGGTAGTCCCGCACCTGCAGAGAACGAATCATTAGGAGCCACAATGGCCACAAGTGTTAGGCTTTCCACTAACGATTACTATCATTGTAATGAGTGTTTCTCTATCACCTTTGGTTACACAAGCTGAGATGTTCGACAGCTGTCTGCAATGGCCATTTTACTGACCCTATATAAATACACACGCTCGGACACACACGTGTACAGAAGCATGCACACAAAACCACCGCCAAACCAATGAGATATAAAGACATATAAAAGTGCATACAGTGCCACGGCGAGACAGATGGATGCTCGCGGAGTGTATTTCACACGAGTGATCGAAAACGAACTACAACGCCTAACTAGCTGGGAAAAAGAAGATACCAACCATGGACCATTGCGTGTAGTACACCGAATGCCGCAGTGTGACCAGCCTCGTAGAGATAACGAGCATCTTCACCAGGTACCCGCAGTACGTTAGCCGACTCAGAGGCACAAAGACGTCCAGCGAGAGCAGCCGGTTCACGAGCGCTGCACATAAAAGCGTAGTTCCGTCACGCGACTGTTGTTCAGACAATCTGCGCGTAATGTACACGCCGATCGAGGCCTAGAAAATGGATTTGAACAGAGACGCACCGGCCTGTCCGGTGGCGCAGACGAACGCGACCCAGCAGACGGCCGTCGCCCAGACAAGCCTGTGCAGGCCGGCGTATGTGGAGGCCCAGGCTTGCACGTACGCTCCGCGTAGGTTCCAGTCGAAGACAAAGTACACCACTGCGAGACCCCCAGCTACGCTTAGCAGCCAGCACACGGCGTACGTGACCTGGGGAACGAAGAACGTCGTTTGTAGGCCTTCTTGCATGCGGTCATGGCAGGCAAAAATGATGGTGGTTCATCGAAGCCGTTTTTGCCACAGCTTCACGCGACTTCGACGGACGTGAAAACACCGGTACTGCGCTTCTCAGTGTTTTATTTTTCGAATTCTATTCAACATTCATCGCCTGTTAAGGGCCCCTTAATGATGTATATTATTTGAGGACGGAGCATGAGCAAACATGCGTCGATACAGTACATTGCATCCTCAATGCAAATAACCAAAGTATTTTATGCGTTCCGAAGATGTCCCCCGCACAGCAAGCGAAGAGTTTAAAATAAATATTGGTACAGGTGCGGGAATGTAACTATACAGAACAAGCACGTTTTATGTATTTTGCTCCAAAACTATAAAGACAGACCAAGTGCGTACCTTTCCAAACCTGACATGGCTGTACCTGTGAAAGCAGAAAGCCACAAGGACTCCGGCCACGAAGCAGGTCAGGTGGCCTGTCGGCCACAAATACATGGCTGCATGGCCTTTGAAGAAGAGACTGCAAAAAAAATCATAACAGTCACCGATCGATGAAAGGAGAAACGTGTGAGCCGTAGCTTCATTTGTGCCGTACATAGGTTAACGGGCTGCTGCCGATTTCAAGAAAAGGTACGGAACTACACATAAATAACCTTTGATCGAACCGCCAGAAGTTTCGGACGGAGGCTGTTTAAAGAGGTGGCGCTGGCAGGACGTGTTCACAAGTAATCAAAAAATACTATTCGATAATTACGAAGTACCAACTCGCAAGTGTTTTCTAGCTAATGATGATAATAATACGCGCGTCCGAAGCAGCAAAAACCCCCATTAAACTGAAACTCAAACGCATGCACTATCTGCAGTTAAGACTGACTAGCAGTCTGAATTGCTGTCTGTACTATGAGTGATTTAGCCGACAGCTTCCCGTAGAAACTACACATCGCAATATAGAGTGAAAAATGAGGCATGGCTATCTACACTTCATAGTCTTATCTCTATGACTAAAAAACTTGCCCGCGTGGGCCAAATATTAGCTCACCTAAAGATAATTTAGCTGTTAACTATTTGGCCTCTTGTGCATATGGTACGCCGGGACTACGGAGCAATGCTTCCACTTATTTTCCGTTGTACTCCCCGCAGTATAAACCATGAACTGGGGCACTTGTCTCAAGAAAATGTGACATGCTAATGAGATTACATTTCAGCCTTTAAATCAGTTTGTTCCATAGGCGAGTTTACTACAAAATGCAATCTGGAGCAGCTCCACACCGTGCCATATGCGGAAAATTAAAACAATGTGCTTCGGAATTATTTGAATCCTAAATTCGTAGACTGGGGGGGCCAGTCTGTAAGAATTAATATCTGAAAGACGAACTCAGCTTTAAAACAACACGTATAAAGGCGAGGACAGGACTGTCTCCTCCTTTTCTACGTGTTGTTTCAATGATATACGTTCATCGTGGAAATATTATTTGAATGAAGTAGGGTTCACCGCCGCGGGTGGAAACCTCAACGAGCCAGCGTTCTTGTAATGAGGTCCAGCATCTGTAGACAGGTCTGCGCTCACACAAGCCCAGTGTGACAACAGCAGCATGGTAGCAACGTGAATGTAAACCAGTGCAAGCCCGAGCTTATTATCTGCAATAAATTCCTGCTACAGCCGGAGTGTCTCCCTCTTAAAAAAAAAAATGACAACATAACAACTTCTGACGATCATGCGTGGGCCACACTCAGACCTTCTAGTATGAGAATTAGCAATACAAAACGCCACGGAGTCGATCGAGCACTGCGCCACTGACAGTTCAGAACTGTTGCCTCCACGTAGTCAACAAAAACTGCCCTCAAAATCTTTATATTGAAACCGCGGTTGCGAGTGATTTGACAATAGCCATGCAGTTGTGTATTCAGTAGAAGGCCCCGTTGGCCAAATATCACCCCATTTCAGATGCCCAACCGTCATAAGCCTAAGGGCTCGCACAACAGCCAAGTTGTTTACAGAAGTGGCTCAAGTTTCGGTCGACAGCGCACCCGCATTAGTCTGAAATAGAGCGTTAGTTGTCACCACTTTGATGAGATCGTACTCTGGCGAACTTGCTGCGCACTTCTCCCCAGGTAAAGCATAAAAAAACACTCATGTGAAGGTCGAAGTAACGTGGCCAGACGAGATCCCGTGACGCGTTTCACGTGACATAAATGGCTTCCGGCCGCGCGGTACGACTTGTGCCGCAGAACATTTTTCCCGCAGCTCCGATGACCAATCCGTCACTATCGCCGCGCTCACGGAAATGGTATTGCTGCTACATCGAGTAACTCGGACCGAGAAGAGCTCGTGCGGCGAACTTTAGACCATTGTAAGCCTAATCAATATGACGATGCTTAGAAGTTCTTGGAAGTTCATGCAGCTGGAATGAAAAGATGCCGCGAAGAAACAAAGCCACTCTAGGTTTTAGAATGACTATAGACATGCATCTAATTTTAGCTGCATGTTTTCTTGCCTGTAATAATTCCTCCGCGCGGTATTCGCCTAAGACCGCTAAGTAATTTATAACTGAAATTCCTCTATCACGCTGTTTCGGTTTCGTCGTCCGAACGGTGGCTGTGACGTGTAAGGTGCTTTTAGGCCACGTGGGCATGCGTGAAAAAAACAAAAAAACGCAATATAACGTACCACTCAACAGCTGATACGGCGGTCGTTGTCATTCCGGCTCTGCAAGCAGCGTGGCTTAAGCGTAGTAGTGAGTTAAAACTACGTATCTGTGACTATATCGCAGTTTTTCATGCCTCAAGTTTTGAACACCTTATACGTCCCAACCATCGGTCGGTTGATGAAACCGAAACATCATAAAGAATTAATTAAATTATACATTATTTAGTGGTCGTAGGGGAATACTGCGGGGTGATCCATGTATATTAATGCCCCAAACATCATTTGAAAGAAGAAAACACGCAAGCCAGAAATTAGTGTAATACTCCTTTGAAGTCTGTAGCGCAACGGACGGGATACCTACCGAGAGAAGGCCAGCGTAGCAGGGGGCGCAGAAAGTTAGGTGGGCGGATGAGATTAAGAAGTTTGCGGGGAGAGGGTGGCCGCAATTGGCACAGGACAGGGGTAATTAGAGAGATATGGGAGAGGGCTTTGTCCTGCAGTAGACTTAGTCAGGCTGCTGCTGATGATGATACTCATTTAATTTGCTTTTTACTGTGAAGTTAAACGCCCAGAAGAAGCAGTCAGCTAACACAGAGCTCGTTGCAGGCAATGTACGCAGTATCACATGGTATCACCGCGGCAACCGGAAACGCAAAGGTCGGACACGTGCGAACAGCTGGCGTCTCAGCCGCGTACAGTTTGCACGTCGGTGCGCGACGGCTCACCCCTGCTACCCGTACTAAGTCTCACGTGCGTCCTGCCAGGTGAATGAACCGTGCCACTCACTCAATGTCAGATATGTGCGTGTACGGCAGGGGCTCGAAGGCGTTGAGGTAGTGCTGGACGCCCACGGCGACGCAGGCGCCCACTGCGACGAAGACCAGGCAGACCACTCCGGCGACGGGCTTCCTGCGATCAGCAGAAGCGAACGCATTGCTCATGAAGCCAGAGAGGCAGGGAGAAAGTATCTTTTGCTTATCCCGAGTTTGTACACAAGATCTGGCTAGACCTCTGTGCCTCATGTCAGCGTTAATGTGGGGTAAACAGGCGCTGCTTGACGCCTTCGGGACGGCAAGTCAAGCGTCCAAGCAGAGAGGAAGAGAAGCCAAAGAACCGATATCAGCAGAGTACAAAAAGAACACAAGCAACCAGGCTCCTTCTTTCACATTTTTTCACGATATTACGAAGACGCCCCTTCGTACGCGCCCCTTCGCGATACCCAAGCTTCCGTCATTTTCGGACTCATGTTTTGTTTTCTTTCGAGATTTTCTTTTTGACACACACCTTGCTCCAACTACAGTATTTAAATTATTTCCAACCTGTGCGCTGTAGCCATATTGCTCACAGGACAGCTGTGTGCACCGGGCGCTACCAATTCCAACGCGCTCGCGGCAGATGCGCGCAGCGGCAGCTTATATAGCGAATTAAACAACGCACAGGGAGCGCTTGACAGCGCCAGGTGAAAAAAGCAGTCCAGGTTGGAAGTGTCTCTGAAACCCTCTTTCGCTGCGGTCGCTTTTACTCGTTGTCTCAGTTTGTGCTAGCGCATCGGGTCAGGACCCCGA